>NC_058101.1:207736000-208089000 GCF_020171115.1 Neogale vison
GCAATTTAAATGAGGAGAGTGTTTTTAAATCACTTAGAATGTTCCAGATAATTCACAGTGGAATGCGGAATCGCAGGCCTGCAGGTTCCGGTCCTCCCTGGCTGTAGCCGGGCGAGACGTCGGTGTTTCTGTGCGTGGATGCGGCCGGGGCCCGGGTAGGTGTCCGGCGTCACGGAGATCAGGCCGCAGGGTTCTGTGGCTACTTTCTTCACTTGATGTGCCGGATAGATCTTTTTATTCAACGTGTGTGCATCAGCGTCTACTCACTTTCTTTAACAGACGTCCTCTGTGTTTGGGACTCGTTCACGCCTCAGGTGGCTCTCGAGAGTCCTGCCCGCAGCGGGCACTGTTCTCCGCCACTTGCTCCACGCTGGCAGTGCCGCCCGCTTGCATCCTGCCCCTTCACACGCAGCGGCCGCGCACGGGCTGTTCTCGGGACCCCGCGGAGGACCGCCTTGTGTGTGTGGGTGTGCTTCCCCTCCGCATTCCGGGGTGCGTGTTCCCAGGCCCGTGGGACCCAGGCCGTAGTCCCCATGCCTTGTCACCCAGAAACCAAACGCTGAAACGGGGTGTGGGTCTCCTTTACTGGCATATCTGACATCATTGACCTGATTGTGTCTTTATGTCATGTCCGCTGGGGTCCACTGGGGTCAACGACGGCCCTGGGTCCCCCGGTTCGCTGTCTCACATGCACCTGGGTTTCGGGGATGACGCAGCGTCGTCTGGGTAACCGTCCCCGGTCGATGCGTGCATAGCTGGGTTTTTTTCTAGAATAAGTGATGCTGTACGTGTCTCTTTCTAACTACATGTAATTGCGGAGTCCGTGAGTAGTCGTGTGGATTTGGGGAGATGCCGTATTTACCTGTGCAGACGATAGCGACCTTCCGTGTCATCCCTCTGATGAAGAGGTAACACACCACTGTTCTCTTTAAAATTCTGAGATTACCAGGGGCCCCTGGGTGGCTCAGTGGGTTTAAATTCCGAGATTCCTAGACACTTGCACAAATATAATTTTGTTGGATGTTAGTGTAGGATGGTTAGGTATTATTTAACAAGTGACAGTTCCCTATTTTTTCCCCCAGTTTTTAGATTGTGCTGTTGTGTTCCTTTCCTTATTAAAGGGCTGCTAATAGGTTGTCAGCTTGGGTTTTCTACGTAGATAAATTCTAAGTGCTCATTTTATTTTTCCCTCCCACCATTTTATTCCTACTTTTCTGTTTCGTTGAATGTCTCAAGACAGGTAGCATGGAGTTAAATGTAAAACAGTCACTGGTAGACTTAAGGAAAAGAAACAAATTCCTTTTTAATCTTAACATACAAGTTATGTAAAAAATCAGGGATGCTATTGGAATTAGTCACGTGCTCGTCCAGCGTCTGTGTGAATGGGTCCCGTCTGCCTTCTTCGATACATTTTGAATGAAATAGTGAATATTCTAATGCTGAACCCTTCTTCCATTTCCTAGTTTGGACATGTTGTTTTGATATGCGGCAGGAATCCGTTCGCTAATATTTGCACTTTTGTGTGCGGGGTGGAGTTTTTACGTCGAACATGTTTGACTCACACTTTTCGGTCGCGGTCTTACTCGTGCAAGGGGCACCGTCGTCCTGTCCCTGTCCCCCTCCGCGGGCACCCTCCGCCTGGAGTGGTGCACACGGGTCCGTGGCTCACCGCCGGCCCTGCCTGGGCATGACCCCCACCGGCTCCCGGCCCGTGACCTCTCCTTCGCTTCTGTTCCTCTTCCCCGCGGAGTCTTTGTTCGCGTCTGTGAGTGCGGAAGCTGGTAGAGTCTTTGGCGACTGAGAATACGTCTGTTCCCACGTGAAATCCGATTTTACTGCGCACTGGGATCAAAGCTCAGAACCACCTTCCTAGAAACCGGTGACCGCACCGCCCGGGGTCGTTAGCGGGGAGTCCCCTTCAGCACATGGGGTCGCCATCCCGCCCCACCTCCCCGCCCAGGGGATGTCACAGGATGCATCTCCGCGGGAAGCTGTGTCTGTGTTGGTCTGTTTTGCTTCCCGTTCGCGCCTCCTGGTGCCCAGCGGGCTCCGACCCTCAGGCCTGCTTCTCCTTTACTCGGGGGAGTTTTCTTCTCTGTCCTCCGCATTCTCGGGTTTTCCTTCCGAAGCTCTCGTGGGACACGTGCTGGAGCCCCTGCCGTTGTCTTCTCGTCTCAGCTTCTGTGAAGTCCTTGCATTTTGTGCCGTTTTGCACCGTTACCTAGTCGAGTCCCCCAGCGGGTCTCGCCGGCCGACTTCCGCGGGGCGTCACCTGCGCGCTCTGTCCCGTGGCGGCCGGGCTCTTCCCCGCAGCGGCCTGCCACCTCTGCTGGTTTCTGCGCGTTCATTCCCAGTGGTCTGAGGGGTCGGAGTCAGCCGCCGTGGGTGGTGTCGGGGGGCTCTCCCCGGTCTGGGGTGACTGCGGCCAAGGGGAGGTCCTGTGGCACCTGCTGTGACTCAGCCCAGCGCCGCTGTGCGGGGAGGGCCGACGCTTTGGAGCCCCAAGCAATTCTCGTTTCAGCGTCTGGGCACGGCTGGTTCTCGTCCCTGGGGGCGTGTGCGTACAAGGCCCCTGGACCTCTGCTCCGGCTGAGCCATGGCTCCCCGGGGAACACAGCCCAGGTGCCCGGGAGCCTTGGGTCGCATTTCATCAACCAGTCGACCACGCACGGCCTCGCGCACACGGCGCTGCGTTTACAGTCGTCTCACGTGCCGCACGGGGGGGCCTGCTCGGAGCTCCCCAACACACGCGTCTTCTCCGCGAGGGGTCGACTGCCTTGAAGGACCCGCGGTTTGGGTCCCTGTGCAGGTGGCCGCCGTGTGTGCATTGACTGGGGTGTGGGTGAGTGCGGCAGGGGGGTGAGCTGTGCACGGACCCTGACAACGTGGTGTGCTCCGGCAGCCCAGGAGCCCTGCTGTCTGCACTCCTGTCTCCAGCGTGCACTCTCCTCGGCCCCTCCCGGCAGTGGCTGTGTCGCGGCCCGTGGGTGTCAGGGGGCTCCGCTTTCCAGGAAACGCTCAAGATATGTGTTGCTGACAGGACTCTGTCCTGCTCTGGTGCTCTTCTTTATTGCGATGTCTGGGGTGCAGAGAGCAGACAGGGAAGGGGCGGTCTGGTCATGCTGGGCTGCTTCGTTCGGATCCCGCTGGTTTTCGCTGGCCGCTGCTGCAGTCCACGTGGATGGCTGCCCTGTCCTCCGAGCCCCCTGCTCTGGGCTCTCGAGATGCCAGAAGTTCCCTCGGAGCACAGCCCTTCCGGGTGTCCTGTTTAAAACCCTCCCCAGTGGGCCGGGGGCTCCAGGCTCCCCACCCACAGCTGTGCTGTGAGATTGTGTGACTCTCCCTGTTCCCGGGGCCCTTCGGGGGTCCACGTGTTGGTGTCTGTCTGAGCATTCCGACTGCGTTGCCAGCACTGTCCTCGCACTCCTGGGGCTGTGTGCCCAGCTCTGAGCACACAGCAGGTGCTTTTGATCGGCTTCCCATGGATGCTTTCCCCAGAACTTTGGGGCTGGTTGTGTGATCTCACCTTGGACTTCAAGTGACCAGAGGGGGCTGGATGTGTGTTGGGTCTGAGGTTCCTGGAGGTGCCCCACGTGGCACGTCTCCCGTGGGCCTGTGCTGCAGATTGCTGGTGGAAGCAGAGTTTCCCTGGGGGGCCGACACCAAAGCCTTCACTCCCCCACTTCCTGCCGAGCCCACATCTCAGTCCCTTCCCCAGATGCAGCTGTCACTGTCTCCCAGTGGGACGTGCTGGGGCTGCAGGCCTGGAGGAGGCAGGACGGAGGGGTCCCGGGGCAAAGGGGACCTGACACCGGGACGGTGGTGGGACGCTGTCAGATCCGGCTTCGTGTGGGGCAGGGGCTGGCTCCGCGCACCTGATGCGGCCCATGAGATAAGGCACGTTTTGCAAAAGCACATTTCACTAATGATGCATGTCAAATAGTTGATATTAACTGAACTCACTTTGGATTATTAAAAGCACTGAAGTGTGGTGAATTAATGTTGTAATTACAGTAACCGGGTAAGCATTTCTGCTGGTCTTAATGAATGCTGCAGTTACACAGAAGAAATGCACGGGGAACATTGTGCTTCTGGGGGACGTCTCGTAAGTGTTGAAAGCCGGGCCACTTGTTCGGGAAACTGCCACACCCGGCTCTTCAGGTCTGCTGGAGCTCGTCTGTGCCGGCACCCGACTGACCTCCTGCAGACCACCTTGTTCCCAGACAAGACGCTGCAGGGGCCCCACACCGTGTGAGGGCTGCCGTGTGCGGCATTTCCAACGTTCCTGAGTCGTCGGACTGTGTGTTAGCGAAGTTCGGGGCCGAGCTGCTTTGCAGACAACAAGGTGGTTAGTTGGAGAGGCTGCTAAGAAGCCCTATGATGTCGGCTTAGGACATCTCGAAGGGGGATCAGTTGCACTGGGAGCTGTTTGCACACTGTTCACACACTTGTACACAACCATGCAGCCGCCAGAAAGGACCCCCGCGTTGCTTGCACCTACCGCATCCGTGTGCCGGGAACAGGCCTGGACCTTCCAGCCGGCGGGGGGCCCCTGTCCGGCTGCCCAGCATCGCGGTGCCGTGACGAGGTGCTCGGTGTCCACAGTAGAGGCCCGTGTGTGTGTGTGTGCACCAGAGAAGGCTCGCACCGCTACCTGTGCGCGCGTGTGTGTGGGCGTGCACGTGTGTGCACACACAGCACGCGCGTGTGTTCATGCATGTCAGCACACTCCCATGCAGGCGTGCACGGGCACACGTGGGCGCGTACACACACAGGCGTGTGTGTGTGTGCGTGTGTGTGCACTCACCCACGGAGGTCTGTGTATGTGCATCTGTGTGCGTCCATCCAGGTGTGTGTGAATGCCCATGTGTGTGCTCGCAGGGGCTGTGCCTTGGTGACATGTGTTGGGAAGTGTGAGGTGAACGGTCCCGGCCGGCCTGAGGGGGATTGTCTCCTGCTCCTGCTGCGTGGCCCCGAAGTACACCGTGCCCCTGCCGGTAGCCCCCTCCCCTGCTTTGCTGCACCACACTCTCTTCCCGGTGACCTTCTGTCGTCTTGGCACCCACCCGAGCCCTGACGTCCCTCAGGCTGGGTCGTGACTGTGACTCCCTGATCCCCTTCCCAGGTGCCGTTCCCCACACAGACCCCGTGCGTTCTTGCCTGCAGACCGGCGGCCCAAGTAAACTGTGACCAGTGCGACCTTGTCACCGTCTCTCCGGGGCCTTTCCTCCTGCCTTCCCAGAACTCTGGGCATGGGCTTGGTTGTGCGTATGTGGTGTTCTGACCCATAGAAAGCAGCCATTAAACAGCAATTTTTATTAATATATCTTTATTGAATTAACGAGGCCATGTAGGAAAATAACACAGCAAAACGCAGCCCTGGGAGAAAACAGCGTGAGGAGTTCAAGAGTGGCTCTCGCAATCGTGATTTCTAGATGCGCGTTATCTTGTTTGTTAAGGGAAACCGAGGCATGTCGGGGTCCCTATTAATCCCGTGGGTTCCCCTCCTCAGCAGGTTCTGCAGGGCGCATGTCTTCCCTGAATTGGGAGGGAGTGTAAATACCGGAGAACACAGGCACGTTAAATTAACGGGGTGACTGGGGACAGTTGTGAAACGTGGGAAGGACCCGCCGACCTTGCGTGTCACGTCGGTGGTGGCTGGTTCCCGAGGAGCTGCTGTGCACGACACGGCTCGGTGAGCATAGGGCAGCACACGTGGGTACCGGCCTGGGATGTCTGCGCCAGGCATCGGGAGTCCCCGGTGGACAGCTGTGGTCAGCTCGGCGCCGGTCCCAGGAGGCTGGTGTCTGTGTTCTCTCCCCGCCGTGGGGTGGCGTTGGGGGGCCCCGCTCTGGGGCCATGTCATGCTCATCTTCTCTACCCTGCTTGTGTGATGGTGACCAGTATGTGGGACTTGACCTGTCCACGAGTTTTTTTAGCCCTTACTGCATGTCCCGTCTGCGGGACAGTCCGGGGTAGGTACGAGGCCGGCATCCCCCCGTCCGAGCTCACAGCGGATGAAAGCCTGCTCCCGTGAGCCTCTAGCCACATGTGGGCTTAGGGGCCGCAGGCTCTGGAGAGTCTCAACCCTGTGTAACATCTCGATGGCCCCACCTCTGGGACGGTTCTCGCCCTGCGGGGGTGGCCCCCTGGGCGGTAAGGGAACGGGCGTGGGGACACGCGGAGGCTGGGCGCGGTGAGCAGACCAGTGTTTGGCACTTGCAGGACAGACACTCAGGAGAGGAGAAACGCACGGGATCCAAGGAGGTAGAGAAGGCATCGAGGGAGAGGCGTGGGGCATTCTCCAGGGCCTCGAGTCCTCTGGAGAGGCAAGGAGGCGAGAGAGGCAGAGGCTGTGGGGACGAGGACAGCCTGCGCGAGGGTCCTCAGGGGGTGTCCCGCGAGCTTGCGGTGTGACGGCCTCAGCGCTGTGTCCCGGCTCTTGTGGCATCTGGGCCCTCGCTGGGGGCGTCAGTCCCCAGGGCGCGGGGACAGTGCTGGAGGGTGTGGTCACATGTGGTGTGACCACAGACCCAGAAGCAGCAGCGCTGCTCCACAGCCATTAGCCCCCGCGGCTCCCACTCACTGCTGGACCCTGGAGGAATGTGGGGGCACCAGCGGCTGTCGGCCTCATACTGACCTTCCACGCTGGCCGAGGTCATGGCCAGTGCGGGCTTCTGGCATCCAGGCCCCCCTCCCAATGCGGATGCTTGATGCTGGCCCTGCACTGAGTCCGGTGCTGACCCCCCTGCTGACCCTCATTCCCACGATGGCCTCGGCTGTCCCACACATGGTCCCTGTCATCACGGGGTCCCCTCTGGCCTGAAATGAGTTCGGCTTTTCTGGCCTCTGCCAGGGTCTGGACCCCACAGAAATCTTCCTGCACCGGAAGTGTTCTGCCCCGGCGCCTGTCCCGTTCGGGTCCCCGCAGGTTTGGCTCTAATGTCCCGTCTTGCACACAGAACGTCCCGTGTTTCCAGCGCGGAATGATCTCTCCAGGCTGGGATTCACGCTCCGCGGGACCCCTTCTCTCCCGACGGTCAGGGTGCACTCCCGGCAGCATCGCTGTTTCTGCTCCTGCTCTGTTCCTCGCTGTGCGGACTGGAAAGTCGGTATAAACCATGTGGGACGTGCACGTGTAACATCCGTGCATGAGGAGGCAGGCGACTCTCTGCTGTAGGGGATTGAACGTGTCCGTGACAGACCGCGCCGAGTTCTCGCCTTAGAAATCTTTTAAGAAAACGGAAGCCTCGTATTTAACAGTGGGTTGTTGAATTTCCAGAAGGCAGAGCTGTTCCAGAAGGTTCCTTGAAGTCTGTTTCAGTTCCACGGTTCTGGGAACTTTCAGGGAACCACTTTCCTCTTTGTCTCAGATGTGTCTCCAGTTCTCCCCAACTCCCGCGTGCGCCTGCAGGAAGGTGTGCGTCAGGGCCTCTGCGTGGCTCCATTTCCACAGACGCTCTGGCCCTGGGGCTTGTTCAGCAGTGAGGCCGTGGTCTCTGTGAGGCCTCTAGTCCTGGTTCCACACCATCCACGTCTTTCCCTTTTGGAGTAAATACTGGGACTGCGGTGACAGCAGGAGGGGTTGGACGTGTTGTGGTGGGTCCTGCGCTCCGCACTTTCCAATGTGCCGTCCACTGAAGAAAGTAACGCGGGTTCGGCAGCCTTGAAGTTTTGCAGGGAAATTCTAACACAAGTGTATTTGAAGGTGCAAAGTTACTGCCTTCCTCATCCCTTGGGATACTTGAAACTTTTTATGATGTTTTCACTCTAATTCAGCTTAAGTTACCCAAAAAGGGCACTGCTTGTCCTACACCGATTTATACCAACTCCCCCTCCTTTTCCTACAGCTTCAGACACTCAAGGAATTAGGAGTGGTTGGGATCTGCTCCCCAAGTGAAGTGCAGTTGTCAGAAGTTCCTTTTCCCCTTTTACGATGCTCAGGATAAACCTCTTGGTGGAGCTGTACCAGGTGCAGGTCTCTAGAAACGGCCGCTCCTGCTTTCCTCCAGGGTCCTGCCCCGGCCTCCCTCCCTCCGCCAGGCTCCTTTCCCAGGCCTCACGATAGCCCACAAAGCTGCGAGGAACCGTTGGAGCTGGGATGCTTCTCGTCATGCTCCCATGCCTCACTCGCCCCGCACTCTCTGCAATGCTCTTTCCGGGAATGCCAACGCATTCCCAAATTCTGGTGGCTCCCGGGAGTCAGGAGAGCTGTGTTCCACGGTGTCCTTGGTGCTAACCACCTGCAGTGTTTAAGGGTCCAGAAGGGTCCGCACTCTGATGTTTAAGCTATACTTTTCCATGTCCTATATATCCTGTGGGTTAGTCTTTTCTCGTTTGTTTGGACACGAACAAACCTGGGAACCTAACCAACACTTATAATTACATTTCCGTGGGCAACTACATAATCAAGATTTCAGCCTGGATTGTTAGTTCTTGCTGGGTTTTCCCTCTCAACCCTTCCATTTTGAAGGTAGAAAAGACGGGATGCTATATTTTGCTAATTTCCTTTGCCAAGACCATTTGGAAACCCCACTGGAAAATTGGGCATAAGGTAAGATCTTAGAACCAGAAGATGCCAGCCAATAATTTGCTATGATAGAATTGTAGCTTACTCAATTAGGTAGGGTTATTTTGTTACAGGTGACAGATACTTGGGTCACTATGGTTTGCAAACGCACAGGGTGTGCATGGGATCTGCATATAGGATCATGGAAGCCGGACCTTAGGACTCAGATGATGTCATTAGGGTGTGGGTGCTCTGAGCCCTTCCTGACGCCCCCGTGCCTTCTCTCAGGTGGCCTGCACCTGGCAGCCCATGGTAGCTGCAGCCTGACCTCGCCCTAACAGTCATTCCCATTCATTCCAGCGAACACCGCAGCAGCGACCCTCCTTTGGTCCCTGAGTGGCGTGTGCACCTCTGGACTCGTTGCCACATGTGGGGGTAGGATCGTGGGCCCATCCCTGGCGTGGGGCACGTGCCCATGTGGATCGAGAGGGAGGTAGTCCTGAAGGAGGGCCAGGTGCCCCCCAGGCAAAGAGATCAGACACAAGCACAGGGGCTTTGACCTTGTTCACTGCGGACTTGCTGGAATTTTAGGTGCTTGAGTTGGAAGCCAGACCTCTGTTTCCTTTCTCTGAGCCGTTTCTCACACAGCTCGGAGAAATCACAGTCGACGAGGCAGCTTGGGCCTGTGGCCACTGGCCGGTGAGGCAGCCGGCTTTCCTACCCACTTACGGTTTAAAGGTAACGTCCCTCTTCTCACTAAGGAGGTTTTCTAAATCAGTGCTATGTACAAGGAAGGATACCAGATTATTCTCATTACAAAGCAGCCAGGACACAGAAGAGCCAGGCTGAAAGGAGGGGTCAGCAGACATTCTTACCCCTGCTGCGAGGTTTGGGGTGTGTAAACCCCAGTGTTCCCCACAGTGCCGGTGCCTCCTTTGTAACCTGTGCGCAATCTCCTACCTCTCCTGGCTCGGGCAGAAGACCTCAAATAATTTGTTGCCCAGAATTCTGGCACCTTTTTCAGGTGGCGTGCACTTCATAAACGTCCTGTTCTTGGAGTTTTCCCTCCTCTGTGACGGTCTTTGGTGACCTTGGATTTTCCTGATGGGCTGGAAGCATGGAGTGTTTGTGTCCTCTCTGAAACACTAAGCTCTCACACTCCTGTTTCCTGCTCGCTGGAAGCCCGGAGAATGCGATTCCAGTTAAGATACGTCTGTTTTCTGTGCAATCTGATCCCCTGCCCCCAAATCTAAAAGGCAGTTTCTTGGCTGTCTCTGCTCACCAGAACCTCTTGCCCTTTGAACATGAAGCTGCCTTTGCGATGAGGAGGACCGTGGCCGCCGGGAGATGGAGGGGAAGAGGGAGGTGAGCGAGCGGCAGAGGACGGGGAGGCGGAGATGGCTGGAGGAGACGCTCGGGGGACGCTAACAACTGGGTTTGTTGTACATTTAAACGCAGAGCCCACGGGTGACGTAGGTAATTTGGATTGTTAATGACTGACCTCGAAGTCTGGTCTGAGACGGAGTCCTGGCCGTGGCCCCTGTAAGTGGTGTGGTTCACGCTGACCCACTCATGGGCGCGTGTCGTGGCCGGTGTGAGCTTAAGGGTGGGAAGGTGTTCTGTGGGGTGCCGTGGCGGGGAGATCCTCCGTGAGCGCATCACGGGGGTCCACGGATGGGATTTCCGCGGGTCGGATAGCGTCTTGGTGATGCGCGTGTGTGGGCGGGGACCAGTGGGGGACAGTGTGACTCGAGTTTGTGTGGACAGATGTTAAAGGAAGGGCCTGCGTGTGGCAAATAAGTGACGGTGTCTTTCACGGAAGAAGGCGGGGCCCAGAGTCTGGCAGGTAGGGGTTATAGTCACCTCTCTTGATTTTCAGAATTTGTTCCTGGGTCTGCTGAGACCCGGAGAAGCCCCCTCTCTCCCATGGGAGGGACTGGGCCCCTGGGAGAGGGGAGTTCTAGCACCAGAGAGGACTGGGAATGGCATCCCCCCTCCCCGGAACAGTAGGGAGCTGCCGACTGGGCCCTGTGCCTCCAGGGAGAGGGCAGTCATGAGCTGCCCCTAGGCGGGATCCTCAGGCATGTCCCTGAGCGCCACGCAGGGCATCCTCTGTCCACGCAGGCGCACCACTGGGTAAGAGACGGTGTTTCTCCGAGGCAGAGGTGCGCAGGGGACCCCCAGGGCAACTACCAGCTGACGACCTGCCACAGATTCGCAGCGGCTGTTACCCTACCCTAGGTCAATGCGTGCCTGATTTACCCGATTGTAAGGTTTTTTTTTTTTGAAAAAAGATAGGATTATGGAAAAAAGTTTTTCCTTGTGTTACAAATTAGAATGTGTCTACCAATGTCAGTGACTTGACTGAATTCAGAAAACAAATGGGGTTACTTGTCATGTGAGTAGATCTGTCAGCAATACGCGGCCGGGCTGACGGTCCCCGCCCTGGTGTCCCGGAGGGCACGACGGGACGGACACCGTCATTCCTCAGGCACGAGGAGTGGTGGGCAGGATTTCTCTGACTATCCTGTTTCCTGCGACAGACTTTGTCATGGGAAGTACTGGCTGTGGTCCTTCGGACTCACCAAAGAAATGGGCAGTTGTACCAGTTTGTCCTTGGCCTGTGATGCCCTCGAGGAGCCCTGGGCCGCAGTCGGGGGACCGCCACTGAGAGCCCTGACCTGCAGGTGGTGATTTGGGCTCAACCCCTTTTTCTCAGTGGGGGATGCATCCTTCGTGGCACTGGGGTTACCGTGACCTCCTCCGAAAGACACCCTCTTCATGTCACTGTTCACGATCCGGAAGACATCAGGTCTGCCTTCTCCCTGCGCAGCGTGTGGGCGTCACATGAACGCAGTGTGGCTTACGTCTCCAGCTCTGGCCTCTGTCTCTTCATCCCTCCAAGTCTGCTGGTTCTTGCAACACGTGATCATTCAGGTTGTTCAAAATGCATTTTATAATGAAATTCTGCTTATTATCTTTTTAGTCATTAGTTAAAATATTAAGCAAAACATAGAGTGACTTCTCTGGCACACAGCATTGCACACGTTATGCTAATGGCAATACGATTATAAAACGATTGCAGATATGGCGATGGAAACGCGCAGTGCTCTGATGATCGGATTTCCCACACAGCCGTCGCCAGCTACGGTGTTTGAAGCCCGTTCCATAAACGAGCCGCATCACACTACGAATCCTTTTCCACAGTTCCGGTTTACGGCATGGGCCACATCACGGTTTCCCATAATCTTGTTTACTAACCAAATTTAGTACCATTTTCAACATGAGAGTCTGCAAAGGTATGAATTTTCTTGCCCAATTTATTAATGATTTTCTAAACTGAAGACAGAAGAGGAGTGCTTCACGGGGGTTTGTGGGTTGATGTCTTTGTGTTGTCCCGTGTCGGCTCGCTCACTGTACCGACCGTGCAGCACTCAGTCCTCCTCCGACACATTTCCAGCGCTTAGAAGCGCACTTGTGTTACTCGGGGACACACTTCAGTGCAGTAGCCAGACTTACTAGGGCGGGGTTGTGAGCAGTGGCTTAGCTCTGGGGAGCTGCCGACTTGGCTGTCCTGCTTTAATACTTGTGCAAAAGTGAGAGCTTGTGGGGAGGCTGCAGGCGTGGCCTGGGACGGATCCTCTGCTCTCTTGATGCGACGTCAGGACCCTGGTCTCTGCTGGAATGCCCGCAGCTTCACCGCGGCCACACCCCCAGGTCCCAGTGCAGCCCAGGAGCTTTGGGGGGCGTGCGCTGTGCACATGGCCGTGGGTTTGTGTTCCAGTGGGCATGTAACCTGACTCAAGCCTCCGACATTGGAAGGGGGTTTCTGATCAAGAGGTTTCCTTGTTTCTAAGGTTGCTTCTAAAACTCATACTCTCTCCCTGGAGGTAAGCAAAAAATCTGTGGGGGTTCTGAGCAGCTGTCCTGCCCCTGGGAGGAGTCACTGGCTTTGGGTTGAAGGTGTGATCATAAGATAAAGAAGACAGGACTCCCACGTGCTTGGCATCAGGGCGCTAGGAATCAGAGCAACTTGAGGCCCTGCACTTGGCATCCACACAAGCCGGTAAACAGCCTTTCTTATTAGGCGGGTTTGAGCTCGTTTTTCTGTTACCTGCCACCAAGCACCATGTGATTGCTACTAAGATGTATATGGTCAAGGCCCTCCAAGACACAGAACTGATCGGTTGTGTATCTTTGCTTCTGTCGCTGTCTAGGGATATTGATTGCAGGGAGTTGGTTCCCGTGACGGCAGAGGCTGGAGACCCCGGCACAGGCTCCTTCTGCGCCGGTGCGAAGGCCCGTGGACGAAGCCTCAGCCCTTGGACGTGATTTTGTTCCAAGCGGCGGTGTGCATCCTTGTCCCGTGGCGCTCAGTGCACCTCCAGCCTGGCAGGGACACTGCTCTCGCCCTGATGAGCAGTCAGAGTGAAGATGGGACGGTGGAGGAGAGAGGAGGAAGCAGGTACCTGAGGAAGGGACGTGATTCATAAGCCTTAAAAAAAAAAGTTTACTTATTTTTTAGAGAGGAAGGGGGAGGGGCAGAGGCAGAGTGGGAGAGAGGATCTCAAGCAGACTCCCTCCTGAGCACGGAGCCTGACATGGGGCTCACTTTCGCGACCCTGAGATCACGCCCTGAACCGAAATCAAGAGGTGGATGTTCAACCAGCTGAGCCTGCCAGGTGCCCTCATATTCTTTTTCTTTTTTTCTTTTTTTTTTTTTTAAACTTCTTTTTTTTTTTTTTAAGACTTTATTTATTTGACAGAGAACACAAGTAGGCACAGAGGCAGGCAGAGAGAGAGAGAGAGAAGCAGGCTCTGCACTGAGCAGAGAGCCCGATGTGGGGCTCGATCCCAGGGTCCTGGGATCATGACCTGGGCCGAAGGCAGAGGCTTTAACCCGCTGAGCCACCCAGGCACCCCCTTCATATTCTTTTTCAAAAACTAAAAAGTACCTGAGATATCTTGGGAAGGTCAGTTAAAATATTTTTGGATATTAGAAGTTAGGTAGGTAATATTTGGTGTGATAGCTATATTTGCATATATGTATGCTGTAATTGGGAAAATATTTTGTGATTTGGAAAGTAGATTCCCATATTTATGTTATTTCTTTTTATTAGGGAAAACACCTTGTGTATAAAATATAAATATAAACCATGCTCTACTTTGCATTCTTTTTTTTTCAATTTATTTATTTTCAGAAAAACATTATTCATTATTTTTTCACCACACCCAGTGCTCCATGCAATCCGTGCCCTCTATAATACCCACCACCTGGTACCCCAACCTCCCACCCCCCCGCCACTTCAAACCCCTCAGATTGTTTTTCAGAGTCCATAGTCTCTCATGGTTCACCTCCCCTTCCAATTTACCCAAATTCCCTACTCCTCTCTAACGCCCCTTGTCCTCCATGCTATTCGTTATGCTCCACAAATAAGTGAAACCATATGATAATTGACTCTCTCTGCTTGACTTATTTCACTCAGCATAATCTCTTCCAGTCCCGTCCATGTTGCTACAAAAGTTGGGTATTCATCCTTTCTGATGGAGGCATAATACTCCATAGTGTATATGGACCACATCTTCCTTATCCATTCATCCGTTGAAGGGCATCTTGGTTCTTTCCATAGTTTGGCGACCGTGGCCATTGCTGCTATAAACATTGGGGTACAGATGGCCCTTCTTTTCACGACATCTGTGTCTTTGGGGTAAATACCCAGGAGTGCAATGGCAGGGTCATAGGGAAGCTCTATTTTTAATTTCTTGAGGAATCTCCACACTGTCCTCCAAAGTGGCTGCACCAACTTGCACTTCCACCAACAGTGTAAGAGTGTTCCCCTTTCTCCACATCCCCTCCAACACATGTTGTTTCCTGTTTTGTTAATTTTGGCCATTCTAACTGGTGTAAGGTGATATCTCAATGTGGTTTTAATTTGAATCTCCCTGAGGGCTAATGATGATGAGCATTTTTTCATGTGTCTGATAGCCATTTGTATGTCTTGATTGGAGAAGTGTCTGTTCATATCTTCTGCCCATTTTTTGATGTGTTTGTCTGTTTCGTGTGGGTTGAGTTTGAGGAGTTCATTATAGATCCTGGATATCAACCTTTTGTCTGTACTGTCATTTGCAAATATCTTCTCCCATTCCGTGGGTTGCCTCTTTGTTTTTTTGACTGTTTCCTTTGCTGTGCAGAAGCTTTTGATTTTGATGAGGTCCCAGAAGTTTATTTTCGCTTTTGTTTCCTTTGCCTTTGGAGACGTATCTTGAAAGAAGTTGCTGTGGCTGATATCAAAGAGATTACTGCCTATGTTCTCCTCTAAGATTCTGATAGATTCCTGTCTCACGTTGAGGTCTTTTATCCATTTTGAGTAGATCTTTGTGTATGGTGTAAGAGAATGGTTGAGTTTCATTCTGGCATAAAAACAGACACATAGACCAGTGGAACAGAGTAGAGAGCCCAGATATGGACCCTCAACTCCATGGTCAGTTAATCTTTGACAAAACAGGAAAAAATATACAGTGGAAAAAAGACAGTCTCCTCAATAAATGGTTCTGGGAAAACTGGACAGCTATATGTAGAAGAATGAAACTCGACCATTCTCTACTTTGCATTCTTGAAGCCTGTGTGTGTGTGTGTGTGTGTGTTGATTTCTTAAAACCTATTCTTTTCTTTTCAGCAGGGAAGAATAAAAATGGAAAGTTAAATTTATATTACAATTATACAGTGCAAGTCTAAAGGAGGTTTGAGGGTCTACAAAGCTTAGAGGTGCTGCCAATTGGACCCTCACCAAGGGGCGTGCTCTCTTGACCTGAGTGTTCTCCTTTGGAGCTGGGGAGCACTCCTTTCCAGCTCTGCATACTCAGAAGAGCTGAGGAGTCTGAGGTTTCTCCTTTCTTCGCTGATGGGAGAGTCCGCATTTTTCTGGCTAAGCAGGAAGGAGTTGCTTCTCATCCTGCCCCTTGACTTTCTGGAGCCCCAGAAAAAGGCTTCATGGCCTCTTTGAGTGTGAGAGATGAGGGGACAGAGCTGAGGAAAAGTAGGCCATCCAAGTGTACATATGACTTGAAAGACAAAACAGGCTGAATTATAGAGGGCAGGCTCCTATTAAAGTACATTTAAAGGGTAGACCAGAGGAACACTCAGAAAAAGACCCTCAATCTCATCCATAAAATATGAGTGGGATGCCATGAAAAAGGCAGAAATTTACAATGGGAATTTAGTTTTCTTTCTTCTTAAAATTAGGAGCAGTGAGAATTAGAATAGATATTGCCAACAGCAGGTAGTATAACTGAATTAATCGTCCGCATTGCATGGGTCATAAACTCTGTGGGCTAACCCTTTTCCCATGTTTGCAAAAACATATGTTTGCAACATGTGTTGAATCTTAGGATGTTCCAACCAATGTTCTGAGGACTTTACATGAATAACCCACTTAATCCTTACAACTGCCTTGTGAGGGGAGTCCCATCATCTCCACTTTGCATGTTATGGACCATCATCTGTGGTTACGTAACCTTCGCTCAGAGGTGTGTCACTAATGAAGCCTGGATCCCAGAGGCAGCACCCTTCACGCATCCCTGTTTGCAGCCTGTGTGCTGTGGGGGACACCTGTGCAGCTAGAGTAGGAGGGGGTGTGCTTAGAAATAGTATAAAAATTGGAATCCCTAATGAAAGCTTAGTGGACATACGCAGATCAGACGTAGCAGAAAAAAGATTTGTGAACTAGAAGATGAAGCTGAAAAAATTTCTTAGTATTGAACCAACCTTGCCGCCTGGAATAAATCCCACTGGTCGTGGTGAATAATCCTTTTAAGGTACTGTTGGATCCTGTTGGCTAGTATTTTGGTGAGAATTTTTGCATCGGTGTTCATCAAGGATATTGGTCTGTAATTCTCTTTTTTGATAGGGTTGTTGGACTGTAAAGATGAAAATTTTTAAAAAATTCCAAAAAAAGAATTGATAAGATAAGTTGGTTAGTAAAAGAAAGAAAAAGAAAGTGGAGAGAGTTTGCTTAGGCTGGAGACTAGAACAAAGCCCTGTGCTAGATTTAGGGTATATTTTTATCTATTAGAAGAAGTTGTATCCCAGAATTTTTTAGGAGAAAAAACCCTATATGTATACAAAAATTTAGTTAGATACAATGAAGCATAGAGTATGACTATAATAATGAAAGTTTAAAGATTTTTTTAAAAGAAAGGTATTGTTAAGATAAACTAGTTAAAAAACGTTAAAAGAGGGAAGAGGAAAAGTTAAAAAATTAGAATAAGAAAATAATTTAAAAAATTTAAATAATTTTGCAAGATTAAAGAATCATGGGGAGAAAGCCATAAATTTCATGCTTTGCTTTCCCCTCCTCTGGAATTCCGTTGTTCTTTTTTTTTTTTTTTTTCATTTTTAAAAAAATTTATTTATTTTCTTCAGCATAACAGTATTCATTGTTTTTGCACCACACCCAGTGCTCCATGCAATCCGTGCCCTCTCTAATACCGACCACCTGGTTCCCCCAACCTCCCACCCCCCGCCCCTTCAAAACCCTCAGATTGTTTTTCAGAGTCCATAGTCTCGCATGGTTCACCTCCCCTTCCAATTTCCCTCAACTCCCTTCTCTTCTCTAATTCCCCTTGTCCTCCATGCTATTTGTTATGCTCCACAAATAAGTGAAACCATATGATAATTGACTCTCTCTACTTGACTTATTTCACTCAGCATAATCTCTTCCAGTCCTGTCCATGTTGCTACAAAAGTTGGGTATTCGTCCTTTCTGATGGAGGCATAATTCTCCATAGTGTATATGGACCACATCTTCCTTATCCATTCGTCTTCTGAATGGCATCTTGGTTCTTTCCAAGGTTGGCAACCGTGGCCATTGCTGCTATAAACATTGGGGTACAGGTGGCCCTTCTTTTCACGACATCTGTATCTTTGGGCTAAATACCCAGGAGTGCAATTGCAGGGTCATAGGGAATTCCGCTGTTCTTGATCAGTGAGCTTGGTCTTGGCTGGATGTTCTTGCTGATCCTCTGGGGGAGGGGCCTGTTGCCGAGTCTCAAGTGTCTTTGCCTGAGGTGGAATTGCACTGCCCTTCCCAGGAGCCCGGCTAAGTAATCTCCTCAGGTTTGCTCTCAGAGCTTTTGTTCCCTGAGCGCTTTTCATAGAGCTTTGGAGGACAGGAATGAAGATGGTGGCCTCCCACTTCCTGGCCAGAGGAGGGACACACTCCACTCCAAAACTGCTAGAACTCAGACAGGAATTAAGTGTCAGGATATAAAATCAATGCACAGAAATCAGTTGCATTTCTATACACCAACAACAAGACAGAAGAAAGAGAAATTAAGGAGTCAATCCCATTTACAATGGCACCCAAAACCATAAGACACCTAGGAATAAATCTAACCAAAGAGGGAAAGAATCTGTACTCAGAAAACTATAAAGTACTCATGAAAGAAATAGAGGAGGACACAAAGAAATGGAGAAATGTTCCATGCTCATGGATTGGAAAAACAAATTACTGTGAAAATGTCTATGGTACCTAAAGCAATCTACACATTTAATGCAATCCCTATCAAAATACCATCAATTTTCTTCAAAGAAACAGAACAAATAATCCTAAAATATATGTGGAACCAGAAGAGACCTAGAATAGCCAGAGGAGTGTTGAAAAAGAAAGCCAAGTTAGTGGTGTCACAATTCCAGACTTCAAGCTCTATTACAAAGCTGTTATCATCAAGACAGTATGATACTGGCACAAAAACAGACACATAGATCAGTGGAACAGAATAGAGAGACCAGAAATACACCCTCAGCTCTACAGTTAACTAATCTTAGACAAAGAAGGAAAGAATGTCCAGTGGAAAGAAGTCATTCTCTTTAACAAATCGTGTTGGGACACCATTGGACAGCCACATGCAGAAGAATGAAACTGGACCATTTCCTTACACCACACACGAAAATAGACTCCAAATGGAT
The DNA here is from genome assembly GCF_020171115.1 of Neogale vison. Taxonomy (NCBI): domain Eukaryota; kingdom Metazoa; phylum Chordata; class Mammalia; order Carnivora; family Mustelidae; genus Neogale; species Neogale vison. Next base: position 207,754,477 of record NC_058101.1, read on the forward strand.
CAAGGCCTCAATGTGAGACAGGAATCCACCCAAATTCTTGAGGAGAACACAGGCAGCAACCTCTTTGACCCAAGTTACAGCAGCCTCCTCCTAGAAATATCACCAAAGGCAAGGGAAGCAAGGGCAAAAATGAACTACTGGGACTTGGTCAAGATCAAAAGCTTTTTCACAGCAAAGGAAACAGTCAACAAAACCAAAAGACAGCTGACAGAATGGGAGAAGATATTTGCAAATGACATATCAGATAAAGGACTAGTATCCAAAATCTATAAAGAACTTATCAAACTCAACACCCAAAGAACAAAGAATCCAATCAAGAAATGGGCAGATGACATGAATAGACATTTCTGCAAGGAAGACATCCAGATGGCCAACCGACACATGAAAAAGTGCTCCACATCACTCAGCATCAGGGAAATACAAATCAAAAGCACAATGAGATACCACCTTGCACCAGTCAGATTGGCTAAAATTAACAAGTCAGGAAACGACAGATGTTGGCGAGGATGTGGAGAAAGGGGAACCCTCCTACGCTGTTGGAGGGACTGCAAGCTGATGCAACCACTCTGGAAAACAGCATGGAGTTTCCTCAAGAAGTTGAAAATAGAGCTACCCTATGACCCAGCAATCACACTACTGGGTATTTACCCTAAAGATACAAATGTAGTGATCTAAGGGGCACATGCACCTGAATGTTCATAGCAGCAATGTCCACAAGATCCAAACTTTGGAAAGAACCTAGATGTCCATCGACAGATGAATGAATAAAGAAGAGGTGGTATAGGGCACCTGGGTGGCTCAGTGGGTTAAACCGCTGCCTTCGGCTCAGGTCATGATCTCAGGGTCCTGGGGTCGAGTCCCAAATTGGGCTCTCTGCTCAGCAGGGAGCCTGCTTCCCCCCCTCTCTCTGCCTACTTGTGATCTCTCTCTGTCAAATAAATAAATAAAATCTTTAAAAAAAAAAAAAAGAAGAGGTGGTATATATACACAGTGGAATACTACACAGCCATCAAAAGAAATGAATTAAGTCAAGCAGAGAGAGTCAATTATCATATGGTTTCACTTATTTGTGGAGCATAACAAATAGCATGGAGGACAAGGGGCATTAGAGAGGAGTAGGGAATTTGGGTAAATTGGAAGGGGAGGTGAACCATGAGAGACTATGGACTCTGAAAAACAATCTGAGGAGTTTGAAGTGGCAGGGGTGTGGGAGGTTGGGGTACCAGGTGGTGGGTATTATAGAGGGCACGGCTTGCATGGAGCACTGGGTGTGGTGAAAAAATAATGAATAATGATTTTCTGAAAATAAATAAATTGGAAAAAAAGAGAAAGAAACAAATTGTATCTCAACAGGAAAAAAAATGAAATCTTGCCATTTGCAACAACATGGATGGAACTAGAGAGTATTACGCTGAGCGAAATAAGTCAATCAGAGAAAGACTATTATCATATGATCTAAGTGATATGAGGAATTTGAGAGGCAACGTGGGGGCTTGGGAGGTAGGGAAGGAAAAAATGAAACAAGATGGGATTGGGAGGGAAACAAAACATAAGAAACTCTTAATCTCACAAAACAAACTGAGGGTTGCCGCGGGGAGGCGGGTAGGGAGAGGGTGGTTGGGTTATGGACACTGGGGAGTATATGTGATATGGTGAGTGCTGGGAAGTGTGGAAACCTGACGATTCAAAGACCTGTACACCTGGGGCTAATAATACATTATATGCTAATAAAAATAAATAAATTAATTAATTAACAAATACAATTTAAAAAAAAGAAATTTCCATTTTGAGGTTATCTTTGTGTACGGTGTAAGAGAATGGTCGAGTTTCATTCTTCTACATATAGCTGCCCAGTTTTCCCAGCACCATTTATTGAAGAGACTGTCTTTTTTTCCACTGTATATTTTTTCCTGTTTTGTCGAAGATTAATTGACCATAGAGTTGAGGGTCCATATCTGGGCTCTCTACTCTGTTCCACTGGTCTATGTGTCTGTTTTTATGCCAGTACCATGCTGTCTTGGTGATCACAGCTTTGTAGTAAAGCTTGAAATCGGGTAACGTGATGCCCCCAGCTTTATTTTTGTTTTTCAACATTTCATTAGCGATTCGGGGTCTCTTCTGATTCCATACAAATTTTTGGATTATTTGCTCCAGCTCTTTGAAGAATACCGGTGGAATTTTGATCGGAATGGCACTAAAAGTATAGATTGTTCTAGGCAGTACAGACATTTTAACAATGTTTATTCTTCCGATCCAAGAGCATGGAATGGTCTTCCATCTATTTGTGTCTTCTTCAATTTCTTTCATGAGTGTTCTGTAGTTCCTCGAGTACAGATCCTTTACCTCTTTGGTTTGGTTTATTCCCAGGTATCTTATGGTTCTTGTTGCTATAGTAAATGGAATCGATTCTCTAATTTCCCTTTCTGTATTTTCATTGTTAGTGTATAAGAAAGCCACTGATTTCTGCACATTGACTTTGTATCCTGCCACGTTGCTGAATTGCTGTATGAGTTCTAGTAGTTTGGGGGTGGAGTCTTTTGGGTTTTCCATATAAAGAATCATGTCATCTGCGAAGAGAGAGAGTTTGAATTCTTCATTGCTGATTTGGATACCTTTTATTTCTCTTTGTTGTCTGATTGCTGTTGCTAGGACTTCTAATACTATGTTGAACAAGAGTGGTGAGAGAGGGCATCCTTGTTGTGTTCCTGATCTCAGCGGGAAGGTTGCAAGCTTTTTCCCATTGTGGGTGATATTTGCTGTGGGTCTTTTATAGATAGATTTGATGAGGTTCAGGAATGTTCCCTCTATCCCTATACTTTGAAGCGTTTTAATCAGGAACAGATGCTGGATTTTGTCAAATGCTTTTTCTGCATCGATTGAGAGGACCATGTGGCTCCTCTCTCTTCTCATATTAATTTGTTCTATCACATTGATTGATTTGCAAATGTTGAACCATCAGAGACCTCAACGTGAGACAGGAATCCATCAGAATCTTAGAGGAGAACATAGTCAGGAATCTCTTCGATATCAGCCACAGCAACTTCTTTCAAGATATGTCTCCAAAGGCAAAGGAAACAAAAGCGAAAATAAACTTCTGGGACTTCATCAAAATCAGAAGCTTCTGCACAGCAAAGGAAACTGTCAAGGAAACAAAGAGGCAACCCACGGAATGGGAGAAGATATTTGCAAATGACAGTACAGACAAAAGCTTGATATCCAGGATCTATAAAGAACTCCTGAAACTCAACACACACAAAACAGACAATCCTATCAAACAATGGGCAGAAGATATGAACAGATACTTCTCCAATGAATACATACAAATGGCTATCAGATACATGAAAAAATATTCATCATCCCTAGCCCTCAGGGAGATTCAAATTAAAACCACATTGAGATATCACCTTACAGCACTTAGGATAGCCAAAATTAGCAAGACAGGAAACAACATGTGTTGGTGAGGATGTGGAGAAAGGGGAACCCTCTTACACTGTTGTTGGGAATGCAATTTGGTGCAGCCACTTTGGAGAACAGTGTGGAGATTCCTCAAGAAATTAAAAATAGAGCTTCCCTATGACCCTGCCATTGCACTCCTGGGTATTTACCCCAAAGATACAGATGGAGTGAAAAGAAGGGACATCTGTACCCCAATGTTTATAGCAGCAATGGCCACGGTCGCCAAACTGTGGAAAGAACAAAGATGCCCTTCAACGGACGAATGGATAAGGAAGATGTGGTCCATATACACTATGGAGTATTATGCCTCCATCAGAAAGGATGAATACCCAACTTTTGTAGCAACGTGGATGGGACTGGAAGAGATGATGCTGAGTGAAATAAGTCAAGCAGAGAGAGTCAATTATTATATGGTTTCACTTATTTGTGGAGCATAACAAATAGCATGGAGGACATGGGGAGTTAGAGAGGAGAAGGGAGTTGGTGTAAATTGGAAGGGGAGGTGAACCATGAGAGACTATGGACTCTGAAAAACAATCTGAGGGGTTTGAAGGGGCAGGGGGTGGGAGTTCGGGGTACCAGGTGGTGAGTATTGGAGAGGGCACGGATTGCATGGAGCACTGGGTGTGGTGCAAAAACAATGAATACTGTTATGCTGAAAATAAATTTTAAAAAAATGAGCGCAAGGAAAAAAAGGCAAAGCAAGAAACATATTCTTAACTACAGAGAACACACTGGTAGTCCCAGAGGTGAGGGGTGGGGTGGTGGTGATCGGGACGAAGGAGGGTACCTGTGCTGCTGAGCACCAGGTGATTTTTGGAAGTGTTGATTCACTGTATTGTACATATGACACTAATATTACACTGTATATTAACTGACTGGAATTTAAGTAAAAACTCAAGTAAAAAAGGTACAGAAACATTCTATCACCCGCTAGGCCTGAGTGAAGATAAGAGGCCCATCGTGACACATACTCGTACTACACAGTGGGACCAGGGTCAAGACAGAATGCTGAGCAGTCTATGAAGACAACAGGAATTGCTTATAGACTAATGAGAAATTGCTCAAAGTAACAATATGTCCCTGAGGCCGTCTGTTGGATTTTTTTGGATTCTTTACCTTGTCTGTCATTCAGCACTGAAAGCAAAAGAAGGACCTTTTCAGACACACAAAGAGCTTGACAGTTTACCGCACAGAGAGCATGTCGAATGAAAAACAAGATATTTTTGGGCTTGAGGAATAATGAACCCAGAAGGATGCTAATCAAGAGATCAAGGCCACATTTATTTATAAGTATTGATTTTAGAATAAGTGATACATTTTCCTTTGGTATCCACACAGCAGTAATGTCAGAGCAGCTGCGTGGTGGGGAGGACATTGTGGACTTGGAGGTGCGTGTGAGCATCCCAAGTTGTTCTTGTTCAAGAGGATATTAGACATATTGATTAACGGCTTTGCTAGGAAAATATGTGTATACTTGCATATGTTAAAACTGTTGAGGGAGAAATAAAATATAGGCACCAAAAAATCCTATTTAAGGAAAAATCCTATCTAGTGAAAAATCCTATATAAGGCAGTGAAGAATAAAAAAGTGCAAAGAAAAACATTAAATGTGAACTCTCAGGGCAGTGGAAGTCCTAGTTTATCAGTAATCACAATAAACATAGGTGGGCGAAACTCAGACATAAAAACAAATACTCTGTTTATTCAGGTCAGATTAGATACAACGTGGATTCTTCATGTTTAAAAGAACATATGTTAATTATACTCCCATAAAACATATAGCAGAGGATTCAGTATTCAACAACAACCACAAATAACATTAAAAAATGTCTTGCAGATAGCCGAATTGTGCAAGCCTCGTAAAGACAATGAAGAGAAAATTTAAGAATATAAAGAATTAGGGATAAAGTTTTTGATAGAATCACAAGTGGCTAAAATGGCTGTATAATCTGCAGACATTTTTACAGAGAGATTTGAAAATGGAGATGAGATGATTCGTTTTTTTGGTGAATGTAAGTGACATAAGTTGATCCAACAAAAGCTAGAATATATGAACGTTTCAGTAACCATGAGAAAATTAAAATTAAAAATTTTCTTAGATGTACTTTTATGAAAGCTACAGGATCAGTTTTATAGGTAAATTCTGCACCAATTTCTGAGTTGATGATTGTGCGTTGTCCAAACTATTTCAGAGTTTAAGCATCACTCTCTTTTAATGAGTAATTCCCAAACTTGCTAATAGAGCAGAAAAAAGGCTTACTTCACTTAAGAATATAAATATAAATTTCATAAACCAAATCCTAGCAAATTGCATCTAGGTTGTGTTTAACGTAAGCACGCGGGCTTTGTCCCGTAAGTGGAAGAGGTTCAGGAACAGCCTCTGTTGTAGTCAGGGTAAGACGAGCCCGTTGGGAGAACAGCACACACATGCCGGTGTCCGGAGACCCTGCGCGTCCTGAAGCTCCAGAGCCGCGGCTTAGGCTGAACGTCTAGTGTCATGGCCGGGCACTTCCTAACCAGGCTTCGGCATCTAACCAGAAACCCCACAGCAAGCAGAGTCGTGGCGGGCGTGCGAAACTGTGGGTCACAGGGGCGACACCAGCGCGCTCACCCCTGGCCCTCGTGATTCTGGGGTCTCCACTTAAGGTTACGTGGGAAAGTAAGACAGGAGATGTTAGAAATGTCCAGTGGAAAAAGGAAGAGGCCATGCAAAGTCTACTGGGTAAGTAGGAACATGGAGACATAGAACAAATAGAAGGTCAGTGAATAAATATCACGAACTGTCCCGTTCGTGACGGCCAAACGCGTCCATTCTCAGGAGGAGGAAGCCCTACAGGACACCGTGGGAGAAAACAGGATAAAGTCTATAGTCAGAGGGGTTTGAAGTGGCGGGGGGGGGGTGGGAGGTTGGGGTACCAGGTGGTGGGTATTGTGGAGGGCACGGCTTGCATGGAGCACTGGGTGTGGTGAAAAAATAATGAATAATGTTTTTCTGAAAATAAATAAATTGAAAAAAAAATGTTTGGGAAGGAAAAAAAAAAAAAAGTCTATAGGGGAGAAACCCCCAAACTATGGGATCCTTGTAAGGGACAGAAAACCTTACCGAGTGCTGGGGAGGGCTGGAGAGACCCTTGAACGGCCAAGTTCAGTATTAAAACCTGTCACTTGACGTCAGGTGCACGAGTGTGTGTGTGTGTGTGTGTGTGAGATACGTTTTCAGTCACGGTCCTGTGCAGGGGGCACTGAAGGTGGGCAATGGGGATTTGATTAAGGGATAATAAAGTAGAGGCAGAAGAGTAAGTTTTAGAATTGTTTAAGAAAGAGTTTTGGGGGCACCTGGGTGGCTCAGTGGGTTAAAGCCTCTGCTTTTGGCTCAGGTCATAATCCCAGCGTCCTGGGATCGAGCCCCACATAGGGCTTTCTGCTCAGTGGGAGCCTGCTTCCTCCTCTCTCTCTGCCTGCCTCTCTGCCTACTTGTGATCTCTGTCAAATAAATAAATAATAAATCTTTAAAACAAAGTTTTGAAGACAGCCTGAACGGTGAGAGTTCTGGTCTCCTAGAGAGAAGCAGGTGTCCCCATGCTCCTGGAGGTAAAGTGACCCGTAGCGCACTCTTTTCTGCACAAATGGCATTTTCAGATTGGTGGAAAAAATATGGATTATTCAGCAAATCTATTTATTGGGCAATTGGTTAGCCATTGGAGGGAAAATTTCTACTTTGCAACTCAAATTTACAGATTTATCATTAGAAATAGTTGTACAAATGGTATAACAAAATTTAGTTAAATGTATTTTTTTAAAGATTTTACTTATTTATTTGACAGACAGAGATCACAAGCAGGCAGAGAGAGGGGGGATGGGGAAACAGGCTCCCCGCTGAGCAGAGAGCCCGATGGCCCGAGGACCCTGGGATCATGACCTGGGCCGAAGGCAGAGGCTTAACCCACTGAGCCACCCAGGTGCCCCTTGAATGTATTTTTTGAATTGTGGAATGGGGAAGGTCGTTCTAGTAACAGAAGCCCTTAAAGAAGGGAGTGATCGATTCGCACGTGAATCCTACTAAGCCCGTCTGACTTGTTGAGAGCCACCACTGAGGAAGTAAGGGCATGGGCAGCAGGAGGAGGGTGGCCGCTGACGCAGCAGACAGGGTCTGGAGTATATAGTGGGTGCTACAGTCGTTAGAAACTGCCCCAAAGAAGCAGACACATGTGTGGAACAGGCTGTCTGCGTGAGAGCACGTCTGGTCAGGGGTCCTACCGCGGGTTCCTCCGGTCCGCGAGAACCGTGGGGACACTCCTTCCGGTGCAGACCCACGGCAGACCCGGGGGGGGGTGCACGCGCCTGTCCCGTGCCCGCTAAGGCCAGTCCCACAAGTGTGTTCTGCACAACCTCACTGAGAAGCATGCGGAAATGCGCGGAGTTCTCAGGCATTGGGGAAACCGGAGACAGCCCAGGGGCCCGCCAGGAGGGGGTTGCAGGGTCCGTGGGAGTGTTCGGGAGGGAAGCGCAGGGGAAGTCCTGGCTCCGGTCCTGAGTCGTGCCAGGGAGAAGGGGCTTTGCTCTGGGCGTTTCAGGAGGACAGGCCTGGAAACAGCCCGCAGCGGCGGTGACCGTGCGGCAGGCTGCTGTCGGGCTCGGGAGCCGGCCAGCGCCTGCGGGCGTGTGTGCCTCACGTCGGGTGTGCGGCGCCCGCCTGCCCGCCGGGGCACAGCTGCTGTCCTAGGAGGCTTGTGCGTTTGAGAGGAAGTGCGCGGCCTCCGGTGGCTGCAGAGACTCTGGGGCCCGACGCCGTTCCGGACGCGCAGCGCTGCACGGGGGACTTGGGCCTTCGCGGAACGTTCTTGAGCCGGAGGGCGCTTTCCGAGGGCGCGTGAACCGACCGTGGGTTCGCGTTCTGGGACGGCAGCTGCCCCGAAGCCACAAAGCGTGTCGCGTCTTCCCCGCCTGGACGAGAGCCGCCGCCCGTGGCTGACGGGTGCCGCGCTGGGTGCCGGCTTCCCGGGAAGCTTGGGACGGACCAGGACGATGACCTGGCACCACCCTCCACGCCGTGTCCGCGGCCTCCCGCGCCGTCTACCCTGCACGGAGAGCGAGCTCGCAGCCTGCCGCCCCGGGGTCCCGGCCGGGCCCCGGATACCGCCCCCCCCGCGGCCTCTCCGGGAAGCCGCAGCCCTGGCCAGAGTCCGCCGCTTTCGCTTCTCTCCGGTTCCGGGGTCTGAAGGTGGGAGGTGACGTCTCGTCTCATCCGCCCTGCTGCAGAAGTGACCTCTTTCCCGCCCCGGGGACAAAGGTCTGCGCGAATGGACACCACGTTTCAGGCTGTTAAACCGACCTGGCCTTGCTTGGTGTCGACCGCGTCTCTGCCAAAGCCGGGCTCCCAGTGGCTCTAATTATCGTGCGGACTCATGTTTTCTATCTGCATTCCGTGTGTTTTCTTTTCCATGGGGGGAGGTTGCTTATTATTATTATTTTTTTTATCATATCTTCCCCATTTCTGTCCATTCCTCACCGTAGGCTCTGGCACCACGTGAGGCACGGCCCTGAGCCCCGTGCGGCTTCCCAGCACCTGCCGCTGGACACCCTCGGCCTGTCCCAGCCCAGCCACGATGGGGACTGCTCAGGTAATGTCCCTTCTGTGCTCGCCCTGTCCCGCGGGCCGGCGGTGGGGACGCGGGCGGGGAGGGGCTCTGGTGTCTGGACGCCGCGCTGACCGCGCAGAGGCACCACGCCTATTGCTCTGTTGTGCTGGAGGACGTGGCGGGGGCGAGGAGGTCGGCGGGGTCTCCGCCGCTGGCCGCCGGCCGTGGGGGCTGTGCCCAGTGTGTGCCCGGGCCCGTGGTGGCTGGGACGGGAACCGCTGAGCGGAGTGGCTGTGCTCTCGTTCCGGTGGCCTTCAGAGGCTGTCACGTGGCGTCGTGGTGGGAGCATGGGAGCGGGCGACACAGAGCCGCTCACAGCGGAGCAGGGACGCGCACGTATCACCGCCGCACGTGCCCGGAACACCCAGAGCCCGGGGCTCAGGAAGGCCCCGCGGGCTGGGACCCCGCTCCCTGCCTGTGAACACGGGTGACGCAGGCTGTGACCTCCCCTCCTGGTGCCACGGCCCCCACACACGGACGCCTTTGCTCCGATGGTTCGGGGGTGACAGAGGACACGTCCGGAGTTCTCGTATCTCCGGGACAGATTTGTGTGGATGAACGTGGTAAGATTTCACGTGGACCCTTCAGAGCTGCTCCTGTCTCCTGCGTCCCCTGGTGTGTCCCTCGGGGCCCCTCACACGTGCACATCTCTGTTCGCCGACACCTGCTCGGCCTCCTTGGTCTTCTCAGGAGGCGGCATTGACTTCCCCACAGCCGGGAACACCGTTGCCCTTCGCTGGAGTCTATGTAAGAGCCTTCGGGGACGCAGAAGACAAACTGTCCCTTTTGTCTAATTTTTAATTGTCTTAACTTTCAGTGTTTTTTTTTTTTTTTAAGTTTACTTATTGATTGAAGTCTTGTCTGCCCAGCGTGGGGCTTGACCTGCCCCTCTGAGAGCGAGAGTCCCGTGCCCGTCTGACCGAGCCAGCCTGGCCTTCCCTGTACAGCCCCCCTTGGCGCTGCGTCCGCGGAGCCCATCCCTGAGGCCGCTTCCCGGCCCGGAGCTCAGGCAGACTGCCGGGCGCCAGGGACAGACCCCTGCCTCTCCCCTCCACGGTTGGGGCAGCGTTCTGGGGACAGTGTGTCAGTGGTGACGGTTCGGTGTTTGTCCTTGGGGACGAGTCTTGCACCATGTGGCGAGTGGCCGAGGTGTGGGGCAGCCCCCCAGGGAGGCCGTCACCGGAGCCTGCCAGCCGCCCGCCCAAATCCCAGCTCCCCCTACGAGATGCAGCTCCCCATAATGGGATGATGCTTGATCCTGAAGGGGATTGCAGAGCTTAGGGAGCAGCCGTGGCTCCGGCCTCCCTCAGGACCCCTGCTGCCGCCGCCTCTGTCACGGGCCTGGCACCCACGGCCGGCAGCGGAGGCACCTGGAGGACCCTGTCCGGTTCTGCCTCAGGAGGGCAGAACTCTCCCCTTGGGGAGCCCTGGGGAAGGTGTCCCTCAGTTCTGAACTGCGTAATCCTTGGGGGCCGGGCGGTCCTGGGTGTGGGGGACATTCAGCCACTTCCCCCACCTCCGGCCTCCGGAATGGGCTGTCCCTCCCCCGTGAGCCCAGCCGTGTCTCCTGGCCGTGGCTGCCGAGGGTCGCTGGAGGGAAGCTCGTCCCCGCCCGCCCCACTGAGAAACACCTGACATTTTCCGGTTGCTCAGAAACCCCTAAGCTTTCAGGATCCGAGGACCTGTTTCTCTGGTCTGGATGCCCTGAATTTGAATTTTCTCTCCTTTTTTCTTCATTAGTCAGGTTTGTCGATTTTAATGATCTCCCTGAACCAGATTTTGTTGTCATGGATTATCGGTATTGTTTTTTATTCTCTATTTCTCTGATACCTGTTTGGGTCTGATTATTTCCTTTCTTCCCCTTACTTTGGTGTTGATTTGCCTCGATTCCTGTTTTCTGGCAGTCAGAGCTGCAGGCGGCTGCCCGAGACGCCTCCCTCTCGAGCAGGCGTGTGTGTAAGGATTGGAGTGGCCACAGGCATTCTACCTTGTTGGGCGCAGGAGATTTTTGTGTTTCCATAAGCGGTCTTGAGGTGGTTAATTCATGGGAAGAACGCAGTCCTTCCTTCGGGTTCCGTGGGGTCAGAGCTGTCAGAAGCCCTTCTTCGCCGGTCCCCTCCGCGGGACTGGCCCTGCACTGGCCAGGACGGGTGCCCGACTAGCCGTGCTCGGCCTCCGCGCGGTCACGCGGGTCCATCCGTCGTCTTCTCTGAGTCTCCGTAACGATACTGCTGCAGGAGGGGTGTTCTTGTTTTCCTGCTCTGCTGCGGATGTACTCCCTTCTCTCCCACCACTGACCTTTATGTGGATTTGGGGAAGGAAAGGGAGGCAAAGGAAGATTCCCTTTCCCCACCTGGATTCCATCTCTCTCTCTCTTTTAAAAGATCTTATTCATGTATTAGACAGAGCACAAGTAGGCAGAGCAGCAGGCTCCCCGCGGAGCAGGGAGCCCAACGTGGGGCTCCATCCCAGGACCCCGGGATCATGAACTGAGCCGAAGGTAGACTCTCAAGGTCCACCTGGGTCCCGTCTCTCTCAGCTTCTCTGTTCTGTCCGTGGAGAGACGTGGGTCACCTCCCTGGGACGTCTTCTGTCCCCCTTTGTATCGCTCCTTCTCCAGGGGGCGGTTTGCCCCCGTAGCCAGTGGGTGTTAGAAGGTCCGGACAGTTTCTCATTTGTTTGTGCGGCTGCATGACGGCTCTGCCGGCATCTGGTGGGTCGAGGCCATGATTCCACCAATCAGTCCACCCCACCCCGAGGAGTGACATGGTCCACATGTCAGGAGACGAGGTCGAGGAAGCTTGCTTTGCTCTCGTGATCTAGTCTGTCATCCTTCCGTATCCTCGAGGGTCTGAGCGCACAGGCCAAGGCGATGATATAATCTCGATAAACCGTTCCTCTTTGGTAGAAGGAGTTTCTGCACAGGAGCTCTTAGGACAGTCAGTGGTCTGCATGCAGATTCGTTCATACAGATCATATGGAAAATGCACGTTGGATTGTTTGGGATGGCAGGCTATTTCTGAAGCAGCCTACTGGAATCGTTCGGGTGCTGATCTTTTCGTCGATCCCGTGGCTCCGTGGACGTGACCCAGTTCTGGCCGTGGTTCCGCCCTCAGGCCGGACTCCGAGCAGAATTCATAGTTCTCTGGTGCTCCGACCAGGACGAGAACAGGCTGCATTTTGAGATTTGTCTCATTGAAAATAGGAGAAATTGTAGAAAGTGTTCTTAGTGTTGCTGCTGCATCAAGCTGCATTAATTTGGAATGTGGAAATCCGGGTTATTTTGCAAAGGAAAATTCCCTCTCCTCCAGGTAACTGTGAACAGGTCGGCGTTGCTCCGAGACGAACTTTACATGGGGCGAGAAACAGAGCAGCACCACGTGTGGGCCTGTCTGCCGACGCCAGAAGCAGCCCCTTGTAAAGCCGATTCCTTTTCATTGGGCAGCGTCACTGGTTTTTAGTGCAGGTTCTCGTTAACTTTGACGAACCCAAATGTTTTTTTCTTTATTAAATATGTGAATTCAATTTGGTTTAATATCTTACGAACTAAACCTACTGGTGCTTCCCTTTCCTTTCTCCCTAATTAGCCAGAAAGCCGGGGGGGTCCTCATATCGCCTGGCCTTGCGGGGTGAATGGAGGCCTGGCGTGAACGGGTGTCCAGCACCTGCCTGGCAGTTGGAAACCTGGGTTCTGACTGTGACTCGTCTGTGACTCTCCCTTGGCCGCAGCAGAGCGTGTTCCTCTCCTGTCTCCCTTCGCTGTCTCTTCCAGTGCGGGGTGTGGGTCGTAAGCCCGTAAGTCTTCTCCCTTCTCACGGTCAGATCACGTTTCCCTGCAGGGACTTCGGGCATGCATGATGAGTAGCTAGTGATTGTGTTAGCAAATATTTCAACTTTTTTAGTTAAGCAAGTACCTATGTATTAAGGATAAATTGTACAAATTATGTGTGAGACTACCTTCTAGCTAGCTAATTCAGAGATTTACTTGTAGAAATCGTGAATACCGAAACTGCAATTTTTAAAAAAGATTTTATTTATTTATTTGACAGAGACAGCAAGAGAGGGGACACAAGCAGGGGCAGGGGGAGAGGGAGAAGCAGGCTTCCTGCTGAGCGGGGATGATGCAGGGCTCCATCCCAGGACCCTGGGATCATGATCTCAGCTGAAGGCCCAATGACTGAGCCACCCAGGTGCCCCTATAATTGTACAATCTTTTATTTGTCAACTTTTAAAAAACTATGCCAATAACATAGCTTACCATGGAAAGATGAGCATAAATAAAAGATTCAGAGATGGTCATTATTGACATTTTGGTTTAGTTTTCCTAAGTCCTTATCTGTAGATACACACAATTTGTATTAATAAAACTATTATACCAATTATTTCTATAACAGATGTTTTAACAAATCACTGCAGTATATTAGGACAACTCTCCTTGTCTATAAAAACATGTAATAATATTTTAATAGCGATGGAGTCTACCATGCTATGGGCATCAGGTGCCGGTGATGTCCCCTTCTCTGTTAATGCGAATGACGCCTCGACAGATCACCTCTGTTCAGCTAATTACTCTATTAGAACACATTTGTGAGCTTAAAATGTTTTAAAAGAGGGGAAGATTTTAAGGATTTTCAGCACACATTTCAGTACAGGTTTTACAAAAAGTTTGTCCTCACACGTAGACTGCACACCTAACAATGTTCGCTTTTTATATTTTCTGCATGATCGTGGCTCTTCTATGTGCGAATGTATGCTGGGGGAGGTAGAGCTGTGCACGGTCCCTGGAGGGTGGTGCCTGGCTAAGCTTTCGGGAAAAGTGCCACCGTGGAAGTGCTGTGTGATCATTAGGGTGGAGGTCTGGGCGCAGGACGGTCTCCCGGACATGGGCCTTCCCCCCGACGTCCGTTCCTTGAATGACAGCCGCTCAGTCCACCGTTGCAACCGTTGTAATGAGTGCGTTAATCTGACTTGAAGTCAGCGTGGACGCGAGGCCAGTCCACGTGTTGGACCGCCGTGCTCTAGCGGCCGCCAGCAGCACTGGGACTCGCCGGGTACGGGTGCTGGCTGTTGGCGGCATCCTCATCTGTGGTCCCGGGAGCCAGGAAACCGTCTCTGCTCTCGTGGACGCATGTGGTTATCTCGGGATGGTCCCCGCACTGGAGCCCTTAATCCCACAGGCAAAGTCTCTTTTCCATTCGAGGTGTTGCGTTGGCAAATTCTGGGTTTGACTATGGGCATCGCTGGGGCCATCACTGTGTCGCCACAATATGGACGTGTCGTGTAATTTCATGCTTGGCTCTCATCATTGGAGAGTTTGTTTTACATGAATTTGAACAAAATTTCTACATTTCCAGGAAAACATTGCAAAGTGTAAGTTTTTCCTCTTTTATCTGTGTATTTTATCTATGTCTGTTTTCAGAATGTCACAGGATTAGCTCCCTTAGCATTTTTAAAGCAGTGGAAAAAATTGTTTATTGAAGCTGATGATTCCTCAGTAGGACCTGGATGCGTAATCTTAATTTCTGCCCAGTGACACATATACACACAATTAAGATGTCGTCCTCGTTAGGAACTGAATAGCGGAAGGATAGGAATCACGAGTGTGGAGTTCCAGCGAGAATTAACCACCTGCAGACACTCGGCTGGCGAGGACACAGACGCCGTCTCAGGGCGCCGTTATATTCAGTCATTTTGAACCTGTGCCCCCAAAGAGCTCCGTCTTGGCTGGAATCCAGGAGCCCAGGCTGAGGAAGGGGCAGGAACGCCGTCGGTCGAGCGCCGCGTGGGGGACACAAGAAGGGTTTAGAGACAGACCCCGGCAGGTGCGGGGCCCAGTGCTTCGGTCTGCGTGCTTTGAAGGCCAACAGACGAGCTGGAGAAAAGATGGACGGGACGGGACAAAGCATCCCGTCCCAGGAAGTCGGTAAGAGATTCGGGGCAGATCCAGGCTGAGGAGTCCGTGTCTTGTTTTCCAGCACCACGAACCTGGTACTCAGGACATCGTTTGTTGTGGGAACCACTGTTTCTAGTTTAAAACAACATAAAAGGACAGTTCTCAGTTCTCTCACTGTGGGCAGCTTACCTGCATTTTAACTTACATTTCTTTCGGGGAGTTGGATCTTTTTGCCTTAAAAAAAAAAAAAAGATTTGTCCTCCTCTACCAAATCTCTGTAAAGAAAGAGCAGGTTCCAGAAACCGCGTTGGGGTCATGTCGCCGTTGTTGCCTGAGTTTCCCAGCTGCACAGGGTAGACCGCTCTTATCCTGATGGTTGTATTTGTAGTGTCTTCCCAAATGTGCAAATGTGCTCTGCTTTATTTCTCAAAAACACTTAACTTTGAGACTCAGACTTCATAAAGTCAAACATGGCCGTGATGCTCAGTGTTCCTTGTGTGTGTGGGTGTCCGAGTGTGTGTGCGAGTGTGTCCATGTGTGTCCATGTGTGTCTCTGAGTGTGTCTGTGTCTGTGTGTCTGTGTGTGTTTGTGTGAGCTAATCCTGGGAGCAGACGTGTGTGTGTCTCATGGTGCCGGTGTGTCCTGTGTGTATTTGGGGGTGTGTGTGAGTGTGAATGTGTCCATGAGTGTGAGTGTGTATCTCTGAGCAGGTGTGTCTGTATGTGTCTCACGGTGTCTCTGGATGCCTGTGTGAGTGTGTACTTGGTTGTGTGTCTGGCGTGTGTGCGTGCACGCACGCGCACCCCGGGGAGGACCGGCTCTCTGATCAGGCCGAGAGCCCACGCTGAACTTGGTTCACAGCACAACTGAATAGTTAAATGACATGAGGAACAGGTTTAAGAGATTAGCCACAATTTTAAATATTTCAGTTTTCTTTAGCTCCTTAGAATGTCTCCTGCTTCTGTTTAAGTATTACTGCTTAAATCTGGGAGCCAGCGTCTGGGGTTGGGCACATTCTGGGAGAAATCGGTGGAAAGTTAAAGCCTAGCTGAAGGGCGGCCGGGCCCTGGCTCTCGGGCCTGCGTCTGCTGTCACGGCTGCCCTCCCCCGCGGCCCCTCACCCCTTCACTCACGAGCACAGGTAACCGGAACGCAGAGCCGTGCTGGTCGTGGCGTTCACACTCGCCTCCCTGGCGTGCCTGCCCATGGCCGGGCGGCACGTCTAGTGGCTCTGCAGAGCGAGCGGCGGCTCCTCCTTGGGCGTCGTCATTCTGTGCAGTTTCCGGGTGCTTCCAGCCAGCTCTTCCCACGAACCTTAGGCGTCCCTCATGTGAGCCTGGAATTACAATTTCTCCTTCCTCCACGCTGGGTTGAGTTGCCAGACCCTTGAGCTGCTTAGAGAATGACAATCAGTGTGTTTGTGATGGTGGCTGTTATCTTTCAGGTCGGCTTGTGCACCTGCTGGCTGGGGCCTTCTCCCCACAGCAGCCACCCCTCCGGTGTGTCCCCTGCTGCAGGCGACGCCCAGACCCCCGCTGCACGGTTCCCACTTGGGAACACGTGTGCACCTGCTGCGTGAGTGTGTTAGACGCAGACCTTCCTCCGGGGTGTGCAGACCCGCTTCCTTCCTCTGACGACTTTCTCTCCCAGGACGAATGGATCCCTCCTTACGTAACAAAATAAACACCTAGATTTAAAGAACCATCTGCAACAACAGAACATAACAGTAACACAACAGCTGTGTTGTTCTTAAGAACTTTTTTCTCTGGTCTTAAATTTAGACACATGTATCCCACAGACGCTGACGGGGAGGAAAAGGAGAGCGCGCGGCAGAAGCCGGGCCGGCAGTTCTTGGCGGTAGCTCGGTTTCACAGCTAAATGTCACGGTTTCCTCATGCTTCTGGTGCCCACAGTTCTCGAAGCAGACAGGCTGCCTCTGTTGGAATCGCCGGCGCGTGATGCACCTGTCCTCCTGTCCTGCCGTCTGCGGCAGACCCGCGGCACTGCAGGGTGCGCCTTCCGACCCCTGGTACGACACAGTCGGCGTGGTAGCGATTTGGGGGTTTCCTCTTGTGAAACGTCTGGGCTCTAGCCGGTCACCACGCACTTGTGTTTGAATTGGTGAATGTGTTTGCTGCAGTGTAGATGGCCAGTTAGAGTTCTTTTTAAAGATGTATTTATTTGACAGAGCGAGAGAGAGAGAGAGAGATGGGCACGCACAGGCCGCCGGGAGGGGTGGAGGAGGAAAGCGCCAGCGGGCTCTGGAGCAGCGAGCCTGATGCGGGCTCAGTCCCTTGACCCCAAGATCATGCCCTGAGCCCAGAGCAAGAGTCAGATGCTCAGCCAGCGGAGCCAGCAGGGCGTCCCAGTTGCTGGAATTTTGGAAGAGTCTGTGGGTCGCAGCTTCGCACGTAGCCTCCTTTGATGAGGTCTCGCCTGAAGCTCAGTGCGGAATGCCAGACATGCAGACGGGTTCGCAGGCTTGCTTCCGGGCCTGTTTCCTGTAGGTTGGTCCGCGCTATGGGAGGAGACCCCGCAGAGCCCTCCTGGGACGCGCCGTCACTGCCAAGCCCGGCCGTCGTGCTCTGAAGGCCGCTGAGGCTGGTGGTGGGAACGGCTCCTCCTGGACCAGGCGGGAACGTGGGGCCTGCATGTGGCTTAGGTAACTTAAGGATGAACATATGTGATTCCCCCCAGGCGTGCTCTCCATGTCTGTCACCTTGGGCCGCCATGACGAGCGGCCACAGGGCAGGGACTCCAACAACTAGAATGTGCCGTCTGCTGTCCACGATCCGGGCGTGGGTGCGGTCTCTCGGGCCCTGTCCTTGGCTGGCGGACGGCCATCCGTGGAGGTCACGGGCATAAATGGATGAAGGACCAGCCCCGTGTGCTGTGGAGGAAGGCTCCCCGTGGAGACGGTGGACTGCTTTGCCGGAGACCGTGTCGTGGATTCACGTGATGAGACCACGTTGGTGTGTTCTGGCCCCAGATTCTCAGAGGGGTCACTGCTCTTGACAGTTGGGGCCAACAGACAGGAGTTTCCCAAAAGTGAGGGTGTTGAAAGTCTCCTGAACGGCCTGGAGGGGTTCAGACTTTGTGCATCTCGTCAGCATCACAGTCACGGTGATGAGGGCGATTCGGAGCGCGGTTGATGCTCTGAGACTCGTGTGCACGTGTCCTTTGGCCGCTGTGGGCGAGGCTGTGAGCATCCTACTCCTCTCTGGTGGCTGGAACCTTTCTCTGTTACGGAAGAGAGCTTTCTGGAGGTAGTTTACCAAGACCACGTGACAAATACTGTTGTTGACCTAATTCTAAGGAGCCGGATGGAGTAAAAACGGGGCCAGGACTTGAGCGGAACAAGCCCGTCACCCTGGGCGCGGGAAGCATCTTGTCTCTGCATCAGAGGGGAGACACAGGCTTGCCCTGGGGTCTCAGAAGGGAGGCTCCCCAAGAGTCTCGAGGGGCATTGGTGGGCCGGAGGACCTGTCCCACCTGAATGCTGGGTTTGAAGGACGGTCTGTCCAGAAGGGTGTCCTCGAGGGCACAGCACCCCTCGGCATGCCCCTCCAGAGCCTACATGGCATTGGGACTCAGGATGGGGAGGTCCAGGGGACAGCGGGGACCCAGGGGAGGGTGGAGGCCAGGGGACAGCGGGGACCAGGAATGGTGGAGGCTCGTTAAATGAGCTCCTGGCGGGTTTGCCTCTCACCTACCGCGATGTTCCATGGAGGGAGATCGCGGCCCCTGTCAGGTGGTAGCGAGCTTCCCGGAGCCTGAAGTGCAGCTCGGTGTGACCTGGACAGACCTGGGGGGTGGTTCTGGCCTCCAGCCGCCTTCCGACGAGTGCACGTTCACCGGCTCTGGCTTTAAGGATGGCCCCGAGGGACCTGTTGTGTTTCTCATGTCCCGTCCCCTGAAGTGAGGGTCAGAACAGCTGCTCACTTCCCTTTGTCGTTTTCTTCCTCTCCTCGTCTGGGTGCTCCGTCTCTCTTCAGCCTCCGCAGCCTCACGTGCTGGGGTGTCCCGTCCCCGCCCCATCGGGGAGCGCGTTCCTCTTCTTGGAAGGGCGAGGCCGGCTTTGAAATTGCACCTTGTGGCGCCAGAGTCCCCGGCCCCGTCTGTGTCTCGGCCCCCTCTGCGGTGACAGGGAGACGCGGGCCTCGCTCGTGGGGGGTCTCCGTGCACCTGCAGCTGTCAGGGGCCGCCCCTCCCGTGGCAGTGGGCCGGAGGACGGCGGCTGCGCCCGCCAGGCTCTCATGACGCCCCTTGAGGAGGCCTTGCCAGCTCGTCCTGTGGCTCTGCGGAGCTTGCCGTGGACTGGCAGGGCAGGCTCGCCGGAGACAGCAGGCGGGTCTGACGGGGTCTGTTTTTGGCACCCCGGAGCCTGACGTGTCAGCTGGCTGAACTGACGAAACCAGGTTCCACCAAGACTGGGAGCTCCGCGTCCCCGAAGCGGCCAGGGAACGGAACAGTCAACCTTCCCCTCCGAGGGCTCTCCTTGGATGCCTGCCGCGGCCGTCACCCGCCTCCTTGACTGCATCACGGTGTGGGACGCTGTGGGGTGAGCGTCACTTTCCCACTTGGCTTGAGGTTGAGCCCCGTCCCAGCCGCGGATGGAGCTGGACACCCAGCGGGAATTCAGTGTGTGCGTTGAGCACGTGTTAGGAGGCCTTCCCTCTTGTGGACACGGCAAAGTGGGGGGTGCCAGAAGCTGCCCTGGCCGTGCGGGGACCCCAGCGCATACCCCAGACGGACCCTGGGCGCGCGCAGACCCCAGCACGGTCCCCGGGTGTGCGCAGACCCTGGCACAGACCCCGGATGGACCCCAGACGGACCCTGGGTGCGTGCAGACCCTAGCACAGACCCCAGATGGACCCCGGGTGCGTGCGGACCCTAGCATAGACCCCAGACGGACCCTGGGTGCGTGCAGACCCTAGCACAGACCCCAGACGGACCCTGGGTGCACGCAGACCCTAGCACAGACCCCAGACGGACCCCGGGTGCGTGCAAACCCTAGCACAGACCCCAGACAGACCCTGGGTGCGTGCGGACCCTAGCACAGACCCCAGACGGACCCTGGGCGCGCGCAGACCCCAGCACGGTCCCCGGGTGTGCGCGGACCCTAGCACAGACCCCAGACGGACCCCGGGTGCGCGCGGACCCTAGCACAGACCCCAGACGGACCCCGGGTGCGCGCGGACCCTAGCACAGACCCCAGACGGACCCCGGGTGCGCGCGGACCCTAGCACAGACCCCAGACGGACCCCGGGTGCGCGCGGACCCTAGCACAGACCCCAGACGGACCCCGGGTGCGCGCGGATTCCCACAGGGACGCCTGACGGATCCGGGAAAGCCTTGCTGGTTCATGCTGCGTCTCCTTGTCCCTCCCTAACTAGGGTTTAGAGCTCTGAAATCCATGAACGGAAGCCTGCTGTGAATTATGGTTATTACTTTATAGTAATTCTTTCTTTTTTCAATGCTGTGTGGGCCAGGTACTTTCCCGTTTCAGTGTTGTCCAAGCTCAGACCTTGTGTTCAGGAGTCCCACGGCCAGAGCGGGAAACACTCAGATTCTGGTTCCCTCGTCTTGGGGTGGGGTCCAGGCATCTGAGTGTTGGACGCTTCTAGAAAATTCTAGAGCACAGCTGGGCTTGTGAGCCAGCTCTGCACACACATAACGTGGTGGTCTTTAGGACTCGCATTTAGCCTGCAGTAGACGATGTTCGATAAGCTCGCAGTGACGCATATACGTCTATCCATCGACCCGTCGCATTTGGTGTTTGAACCTGGTGAGTGCCGTGCCCAGAAAGACGAACATACAAACACGGTCTCGTAAATGCTTCTGTGGCGACCCCCTTGTCACTGTGCCTTTGGTCAAGAGCCTGTTCCAGAGCCTGCCGTGCCCCCTACGGCGGCCAACCCCTCTGGCCCGGCTGCTGACATTCTTCCCGGGACCCCTCGGGTCCGTCTGCTCCTGCGTATCCTCGACTCTGTGGCTGAGTCCTGGCCATTTGTCTCACTGGAGGTGTCTGTACGTCTCTCTTAGTATAAAGCACCTTCTCTCCTGGGGCCCTTCAGCCCAGACAGCGTCCTGGAGTCCACATCCTGCCACATGTGCTCATGTGGTACACAGGCGTGTTCCTCTGTCTGCTGTACGTTCTGGGCCCTGCAGCTGGGTCCAGAGGCTGGGTCAGGCTCATGTGCCTTCCTGCGGCAAGATGGGGGGGTTCTGGTGTGTTCCGGCGATGGGGTCCCGTCATGTCTGCTGCTCTCCATGGTGTTCGTGGCAGTATGTGGTCAGTGCTTATGTCCATTAATTTGCTGGAGATGAAAAAAGATAATATTTTAGTCTTTATCAGCTGTAATTTGGGATTGTCTGTGTTGAAACACTTATTCTATTTCATTAAACGATGTAACAGTTCATGTAGGAAAGACAAGATAAATGAATTATTTTAAAGATTTATTTATTTAAAAGAGCACAGGCAGGCAGAGAGGCAGGCAGTGGAAGGAGGAGAAGCTGACCCCCGCGGAGCACGGAGCCCCATGCGGGACTGGATCCCAGGACCCTGCGTCATGACCCGAGCAGAAGGCAGACACTTCACCGACTGAGCCACCCAGAGTCCCCCAGATAATGAAGGAATTCCCATCACTGTGAGGCCGGTTCATTAGAAAGGAATATAATCGCAGGGATTAGATACCCATGGTGTGTTTCAGTGTGTGGTTATTTGCTTTCGTGGTGCTGACGAGCCCATCTTGGCTGGGGTGTGTGCGGCCGCTTCCGACTTGGGCTCTGAGCCCATGACACAAGTCTGGAGTCTATTCCCTTAATTTTAAGTTTTCATTTGAGTTCCAGTACAGTTAACCTACACAGTGACACGGGTTTCCGGCGTACGATACAGGGACTCACCCCTTCCGCACACCGCTCCGCGCTCATCACGGCGGGCGCCTCCTGCACCCCGTCACCTGTTTCCCTCCGTCCTGCCCCCCATCCCCCTGCGTGTTTTCTGTCGTTGAGTCTGTTTCTTGGTTGGTCGCTCTCGGTCTCCCTTATATCGCCGTTGCTCGTCAGTTTTGCTTCTTACGTCCTGTCTGTGAGTGGAGTCACGGTGTTTGTCTCATTTAGCGTCACACTCTCTAGCTGCATCCGTGTCTTTGCAAATGATGAGATTCCATTCTGCTCGATGGCTGAGGGACACTGCGTCAGGCACGTAAGCCGCATCATCCTCTTCCGCTCACCTACTGATGAACGTTCGGGCGCTGGCCGTGCAGTCGCTGTTGCTGATGGTGCCTGTCCCCTCCGCATCCCTGTTTCCGCATTCTCTGGGTAAGCGGCGGACTCTAGGGTCTCTGATGTCCACGCCATCCGTTTTCTGTCCCAGACTTGGGATTAGCCAGTGTCTGAGGAGACTTGATCTATTTAGTGAAAGTGGTATTTGGAGAAGACAGTCTTGTTTCTCAGGACGCTGTTGCTGCAGGTCAGTCGCTGTGTCTAGACTTCAGCTGGACGCACACGTGAGTTTTTAGACAGACTGGTTTATGCATTCACACCGATACTCAAATTCAGGACTCTGGACTCCTCACCACGCCTCTTCTGTGTTGCATTTGTGTCTGTTTCCTTCCATGCTGAAAATCCCGATTTCCAAGCACGCAGGAGATAGCAGTCGGAGCGATGGATGGCCAGGTGTCTTCTCTGTCCCACGCCGTGCGTCTGGCAGTTTTCGCATAACAAGGTGAAGACCACCAGAATGACTGCCGGAAGCCACGGAGAGTCTTTTTCCTGAGTTCTCACTGTTCTCCATTTTGGATTACGGCGCGGACTGTGGGCACGTTTGTGCACTGAATTCGGTACTTTTCCTGTTCACATCTCGTCTCCGTTCTCCGGTCTTCGCGGCCCCCCCTTGTCATGACTTGCGGAGTGGGCTCTCTCGTAGTTTCTGCAGAGGAGGCTCACGGAGACCCCGATCCTCGAGCACGTGTGCGTTCACAGCATTTGCCCCGAGCCCTTCATCCTGGATCGTCCGGGCTCCCCGCTGAGACACGGTGCTGCCGGCCGCCGCGGGCCGTCTGTGCACTTGCTGGACCAGTCACTCCCCTTTCCAGGTGATGCCAGCGGGCTTGAATTTTCTCCATGTTCGGTGCTGGGATTTTAGATCATGGCGTCATTTTCTCCGAGTTGGTTTCTCTGGTTCTTTCACTTTGTCTTGTGTTGACAAACCTGTGTTTTGTGAAACTCAGTCAACGTCTCGTGAATTACGTCTGCCCCACCACTTTAGTTTTCGTGTTTGCAGACTCCTGTTCTCTCTCTTGCATTTTCTTTGCCTGCCTTTAATAGTTGGCACCTCCTGTTTGTTTTAAAGTTTCTTTTTCTAACCACCCCCCCCTCCACATGTGGTTTCTTCTAGCAGATGCCTCCTTTCCGAAATGAGCTGTCCTTTATTTCCCAAGGTCCGTCAGCTTGTTCCCGACTTCTTCCAGTTTTGGTTTGTTCTTTGGCATCTTGCCTCACTTTCTCAGTGTCTTGCACGTGTTTAGAGTAGCGGGTGCCGGGGTGTGGCTCTGTGTGGACCTGTGTTTCTGGTGCTCTTACGGTAGGGGGATGTCATTCTGCTCCTTTAAAACAATTCTTTTTTCAGCCTTACTGGGATATTGCTCTTTTGTTTCTTGTAATAACGTAGTCAGACTTGACCTTGATGCTTCGCTGCTCATCTTTGTGTCACCTGGCTTTTGCTGAACACTTTGCAGAAGGCTTTTCTCTCTCTATGAGCTCTCCCTGCTGTTGTTTGCGCGTGGAGTTAAGAATATGGCAGCATGATTTCCGAGGTTTCTTGGCTCTGTTTCCATTCCCCAGCTTTATCTTTACCTTTTCTTCCCTTAGCCTCAGTGTCGCCGTGCTGCTGAGCTGTGACTGTGGAGCTCTGTCCCGGAAGGGAGGCTGTGCAACCGTGCTCAAGAGTCCCGGGGGCCGTTTCCTGAGGTCTCTGTGCTTGCTGGCTGTCAGGCTGGGCGAACCCCCTTGGGGCAGCACCCGTGTGCTTGGGCTGGCCTGCGGCGTTTGCAGGAGAGCTCACTGGCTCCTTCCTATGCCCACATACATGGGGCCATGTGGCTGCTCTGACCTTCTTCGGGTTTTGGGCTTCATGAACTGCCTCCTCCTCGAGTTTGCTAGCACGTGGCCTTCATGAATAACTTGCTACTTTGCACCTTTTGATGCGTTTTTTTTTTTTGTTTGAGGAGGTAGAAAATGGTGCTGTTGGTGCTATTGTGTTTATGATATCCCAAACATCTATTTTTAATGGGGTCTTATTATGTTTTCCTATAGAAGTCTTAAAAATGAAAACCTTGTGACATTTTCAGTCCCTTATCTCCTTGCTCTGTTTTGTCTTTACATTTCTTTCATATGTATTCTTTTACAAACAAATGAGTGCTTTCAATATTTGTGACTTTATTTGAAAGATATATTTAAATGTTGGTGTTTTCCTGGCTTGCGTTAGACCCGTATCGTGACGGGTTATTCGGTAGGTGAGCTGCTGTACAGCAAAGGTAGCGAGGGGCAGCATGCCGGATGCAAGTGATTCTAAAGAGGGCCCGATGGTTGCCGGCTCCTGTTGATGTAAGTATTTGATGCGGAGTCCTCGTCCCCAGTTCCCATTGATTTGGCGCACTTTGCGGCTCGGCGTGAGCACCGCTGCATCTTCAGCCTCTCCGTGGAGATCAGAGAACTAGAAGGAAGGTGTGTGTGTAGGTCGGGAAGAGAGACTGAACAGAAACAGGACGGCTCATGTAGAAGTCAGCTTACTTTTCTAAAAAGAAACTTTAAAAAAAAAAGTTTTTATTTATTTGAGAGACAGCGTGCAACAGAGAACACAAGCCAGGGAGGGCAGAGGGAGCGGGAGAAGCAGGCTTCTTGCTGAGCAGGGATCCCCCTTGGGGCTCGATCTCAGGGCCCTGGGATCATGAACTGAGCTGAAGGCAGACACTTCCCCCGCCCAACCCCCAAGGTGCCCTAAAAAGAAACTTTTAATAGAAATATAGCATGCCTTGAGAAAATTGTGCTTCCTTAAGTTTATAGCCCCCTGAAGCTTCGGGAAGGGAGTGAGCCCTTCGCAGCCGCAGCTGGAAACGTTCCCAGACGGCAGGAGGCTGGGGTTCCCCGCGCCTCCTCTCCCACCAGGGCCCACAAGCGCCGGCTGCCAGCAACACGCGCGGGTCTTGCTCGTATCCGACCTCCCGTAAATGGAATGCTCCCGTGTGTGTGTGTGTTTCGTTAGCGGCCGTGTTCGGACGCTCTCAGAGCGTACAGCGAAGCTCCTAAACCCACGGGTCCCCGGCTTCTCGTGTGTTCGGGCCGATGCGCCCCATCACCACATGCCATTTTAGGACACGTTCTACCCAGAAAAGACACCGCGGGCCCCAGGCTTCCCTGCCGTTCCCTCCCGCGCCCCAGCACCACGCGGCCGCCGACCTGCATCTGTCCTCGCGGATGTCCCTGCTCGCACGCTTGCTGGGAAGGTGGTTCGTGAGCTGTGGACTTCGTGCCGCTTTACCGGGCGCGGGGTTTTCCAGATGGACCCGCGGCGTGGCACGCGGCTCCTTTCCTCTCCCTACCGGCCGGCGTCCGGTCGCCGTGTTCGCCGTGTCCGGGTCGGGCTGCTCCGAACGTTCCTGCTCTCGGCATCGTGTAGAGATGCTTTGTGTGCGCTGACGTGTTTGTGCTCTCGGGCGTGCCCCTGACAGCGGCACTGCTGGGCCGGGGGTGAGTCCCACGCGTGCGGGGCTTGGGGCTGCGCTCCAGAGCCGCCACCCGCCTTTGCCGCGCCGCCGTCCGAGAGCGGGACCCTGGCTGCCCCGCGTCCTCCGGACACTCGCCCTGGGTTCCACCTGCGGCTCTCCGGTGCCTGACGGTGTCGAGCGTCTTTCCACGGGCCTGGCGGCCATCTGTGTATCTTTGGTGGAAAATCCTTGTCATTTGCCCGTTTTTAAACTAGGTTATTTCTTAGATTTTGAGGTGAAAGGGCTTTTCATATATTTTGGAAACAAGTTTCTTATCAGATGTATGATTGTCAAATTTCTGCCTCATTTCGGTGGATCATCTTTTTGCTTTTTTGATGTGTCCTTTGAGATATAAAAGTTCTTATTTTGGTAATGTCCAGTTTATCTCTTTTTTCTTCGGTTGCTTGTGCTTTTGCTGTCATATGGAGAAGACGTTGCCTAGTGAAGACTAAAGATTTATACTGTGTTTTCTCTTAAGAGTTTAATTTATTTATTATTTTTGCTTTTGCCTTTAGGTCTTAGACCCATCTTGAGTTAATTTTTGTATGCTGCATAGGGTCCAACCTTATTCTTCTGCATGTGGAGACCCATTGTCCCCATTCCTTGAAAATACTTTTTTTTCTTACTGAATTATCTTAGAACCTTCGTTAAAAACAGTTGGCCACTGGGGCGCCTGGGTGGCTCAGTGGGTTAAGCCGCTGCCTTCGGCTCAGGTCATGATCTCAGGGTCCTGGGATCGAGTCCCGCATCGGGCTCTCTGCTCAGCAGGGAGCCTGCTTCCTCCTCTCTCTCTGCCTGCCTCTCTGTCTACTTGTGATCTCTGTCTGTCAAATAAACAAATAAAATCTTAAAAAAAAAAAAACAGTTGGCCACAAACACACGGGTTTGCTTCTGGACTCTCAGTTTTATTCTATTGATCTGTAAGTCTGTCTTATGCTAGCTTTGTACTGTCTTGAGGACTTAATGGGACTTCACAATAATGTGAGGGCTGCTTTGGTGGCTTAGTCAGCTGAGCGCCGACTCTTCATTTTGTCTCAGGTCATGATCTCAGGGTCGGGAGGTCAAGCCCCACATTGGGCTCCGTGCTCAGCTTGGAGCCTGCTTCATTTTCTCTCACCCTGCCCCTTCCCCAGACTTGTGCTCTCGCTGTCTCTTTCTCTCTAAAGAAAGAAATCTTTAGGGCAAAAAAGGGCTATGTGAGTCTTCCGGCTTTAATTTCAAGATTGTTTTGGCTACTTGAGTCATGCTGAATTTGATATGAATTTTAAGATCAGTTAATCAGTTTTTGCAAAGAAGTCACCTCAGATTTTGACAGAGGTGCCACGTAAAATGTAGATCAGTTTCCATCTTATAAATATTAGGTCTTCTGATGTGCAAACGTGAGATGCCTTTCTGTTGATGTGTGTTTTTGCTTTCTTTCAACAATGATTTATAGTTTAAGAGTATAAGTTTTGTGCTTTTGTTAATTTTATTCCCAAGTGTTTTATTCTTTTAGATGCGATTGTAAATACCATTTTCTTTTTTTTTAATTTTTAAATCATTTTTTAAAATTTATTTTCAGCATAACAGTATTCATTGTTTTTGCACCACACCCAGTGCTCCATGCAATCTGTGCCCTCTCTAATACCCACCACCTGGTTCCCAAACCTCCCACCCACTGCCCCTTCAAACCCCTCAGATTGTTTTTCAGAGTCCATAGTCTCTCATGGTTCACCTCCACTCCCAATTTCCCACAACTCCCTTCTCCTCTCTAACTCCCCATGTCCTCCATGCTATTTGTTATGCTCCACAAATAAGTGAAACCATATGATAATTGACTCTCTCTGCTTGACTTATTTCACTCAGCATAATCTCTTCCAGTCCCGTCCATGTTGCTACAAAAGTTGGGTATTCATCCTTTCTGATGGAGGCGTAATACTCAATAGTGTATATGGACCACATCTTCCTTATCCATTCATCCGTTGAAGGGCATCTTGGTTCTTTCCACAGTTTGGCGACCGTGGCCATGGCTGCTATAAACATTGGGGTACAGATGGCCCTTCTTTTCACGACATCTGTATCTTTGGGGTAAATACCCAGTAGTGCAATGGCAGGGTCATAGGGAAGTTCTATTTTTAATTTCTTGAGGAATCTCCACACTGTTCTCCAAAGTGGCTGCAGCAACTTGCATTTCCACCAGCTGTGTAAAGAGGGTTCCCCTTTCTCCACATCCTCTCCAACACATGTTGTTTCCTGTCTTGCTAATTTTGGCCATTCTAACTGGTGTAAGGTGATATCTCAATGTGGTTTTAATTTGAATCTCCCTGATGGCTAGTGATGATGAACATTTTTTCATGTGTCTGATAGCCATTTGTATGTCTTCATTGGAGAAGTATCTGTTCATGTCTTCTGCCCATTTTTTGATATGATTATCTGTTTTGTGTGTGTTGAGGTTGAGGAGTTCTTTATAGATCCTAGATATCAACCTTTTGTCTGTACTGTCATTTGAAAATATCTTCTTCCATTCCATGGGTTGCCTCTTTGTTTTGTTGACTGTTTCCTTTGCTGTGCAGAAGCTATTGATTTTGATGAAGTCCAAGAATTTTATTTTGGCTTTTGTGTCCTTTGCCTTTAGAGACATATCTTGAAAGAAGTTGCTGTGGCTGATCTCATCAAATCTATCTATGAAAGACCCACAGCCAATATCATCCTCAATGGGAAAAAGTTTGCGTCCTTCCCGTTGAGATCAGGAACACGACAAGGATGCCCACTCTCACTACTCTTGTTCAACATAGTATTAGAAGTCCTAGCAACAGCAATCAGACAACAAAGGGAAATAAAAGGTATCCAAATTGGTAATGAAGAAGTCAAACTCTCTCTCTTTGCAGATGACATGATTCTTTATATGGAAAACCCAAAAGACTCCACCCCCAAACTATTAGAACTCATACAGCAATTCAGCAACGTGGCAGGATACAAAGTCAATGTACAGTAATCAGTGGCTTTCCTATACACTAACAATGAAAATACAAAAATAAAGCTGGCGGCATCACGTTACCTGATTTCAAGCTTTATTACAAAGCTGTGATCACCAAGACAGCATGGTACTGGCACAAAAACAGACACATAGACCAGTGGAACAGAGTAGAGAGCCCAGATATGGACCCTCTACTTTATGGTCAATTAATCTTCGACAAAACAGGAAAAAATATGCAGTGGAAAAAAGACAGTCTCTTCAATAAATGGTGCTGGCAAAACTGGACAGCTATATGTAGAAGAATGAAACTCGACCATTCTCTTACACCGTACACAAAGATAAACTCAAAATGGATAAAAGACCTCAACGTGAGACAGGAATCCATCAGAATCCTAGAGGAGAACATAGGCAGTAATCTCTTCAATATCAGCCACAGCAACTGATTGGAAGGGGAGGTGAACCATGAGAGACTATAGACTCTGAAAAACAGTCTGAGGGGTTTGAAGTGGCGGTGGGGTGGGAGGTTGGGGTACCAGGTGGTGGGTATTATAGAGGGCACGGCTTGCATGGAGCACTGGGTGTGGTGAAAAAATAATGAATACTGTTTTTCTGAAAATAAATAAATAAATAATAATTAAAAAAAATAAAAAAAAAAAGATACGTCTCCAAAGGCAAAGGAAACAAAAGCGAATATAAACTTTTGGGACTTCATCAAAATCAAAAGCTTCTGCACAGCAAAGGAAACAGTCAAAAAAACAAAGAGGCAACCCACGGAATGGGAGAAGATATTTGCAAATGACAGTACAGACAAAAGGTTGATATCCAGGATCTATAATGAACTCCTCAAACTCAACACACACGAAACAGGCAAACATATCAAAAAATGGGCAGAAGATATGAACAGATACTTCTCCAATCAAGACATACAAATGGCTATCAGACACATGAAAAAATGCTCATCATCATTAGCCCTCAGGGAGATTCAAATTAAAACCACATTGAGATATCACCTTACACCAGTTAGAATGGCCAAAATTAACAAAACAGGAAACAACATGTGTTGGAGAGGATGTGGAGAAAGGGGAACCCTCTTCCACTGTTGGTGGGAATGCAGGTTGGTGCAGCCTCTTTGGAGAACAGTGTGGAGATTCCTCAAGAAATTAAAAATAGAGCTTCCCTATGACCCTGCAATTGCACTCCTGGGTATTTACCCCAAAGACACAGATGTCGTGAAAAGAAGGGCCATCTGTACCCCAATGTTTATAGCAGCAATGGCCACGGTCGCCAAACTATGGAAAGAACCAAGATGCCCTTCAACGGATGAATGGATAAGGAAGATGTGGTCCATGTACACTATGGAGTATTATGCCTCCATCAGAAAGGATGAACACCCAACTTTTGTAGCAACATGGATGGGATTGGAAGAGATGATGCTGAGTGAAATAAGTCAAGCAGAGAGAGTCAGTTATCATATGGTTTCACTTATTTGTGGAGCATAACCAATAGCATGGAGGACAAGGGGCGTTAGAGAGGAGTAGGGAATTTGGGTAAATTGGAAGGGGAGGTGAACCATGAGAGACTATGGACTCTGAAAAACAGTCTGAGGCGTTTGAAGTGGCGGGGGGGGGGGTGGGAGGTTGGGGTACCAGGTGGTGGGTATTATAGAGGGCACGGCTTGCATGGAGCACTGGGTGTGGTGAAAAAATAATGAATACTGTTTTTCTGAAAATAAATAAATTGGAAAGAAAAAAAAGAAAATACGGAAAGGGAAATTAGAGAATTGATTCCATTTACTATAGCACCAATAACCGTAAGATACCTGGGAATAAACCTAACTAACCAAAGAGGTAAAGGATCTGTGGCTGATATCGAAGAGATTACTGCCTATGTTCTCCTCTAGGATTCTGATGGATTCCTGTCTCACGTTGAGGTCTTTTATCCATTTTGAGTTTATCTTTGTGTATGGTGTAAGAGAATGGTCGAGTTTTATTCTTCTACATATAGCTTCCCAGTTTTTACTGCACCATTTATTGAAGAAACTGTCTTTTTTCCACTGTATATTTTTTCCTGTTTTGTTGAAGATTATTTGACCATAGAGTTGAGGGTTCATATCTGGACTCTTTACTCTGTTCCACTGGTCTATGTGTCTGTTTTTTATGCCAGTACCATGCTGTCTTGGTGATCACAGCTTTGTAGTAAAGCTTGAAATCAGGTAACGTGATGCCCCCAGTTTTATTTTTGTTTTTCAACATTTCCTTAGCGATTTGGGGTCTCTTCTGGTTCCATACAAATTTTTGGATTATTTGCTTCAGCTCTTTGAAGAATACCGGTGGAATTTTGATCAGAATGGCATTAAAAGTATAGATTGCTCTAGGTAGTACAGACATTTTAACAATGTTTATTCTTCCGATCCAAGAGCATGGAATGGTCTTCTATCTTTTTGTGTCTTCTTCAATTTCTTTCCTGAGTGTTCTGTAGTTCCTCAAGTACAGATCCTTTACCTACCTTTATTCCCAGGTATCTTATGGTTCTTGTTGTTATAGTAAATGGAATCGATTCTCTAATATCCCTTTCTGTGTTTTCCTTGTTTGTGTATAAGAAAGCCACTGATTTCTGTACATTTACTTTGTATCCTGCCACATTACTGAATTGCGGTATGAATTCGAGTAGTTTGGGGGTAGAGTCTTTTGGGTTTTCCATACAATGTATCATGTCATCGTGAAGAGTGAGAGTTTGACTTCTTCATTGCCAGTAGATTTTTGTAGACTTATCTTGTATCCTGCAATCTTGTATTAGAACTAATTTGTTCTAATTTTTTGAAAAATGGATTTCTTAGGTATTTCTTTGTATAGAAATCATATTTCTTACTTACAGAGATAGTTTTTTAAGTCTTTCCTTTCCAATGTGTATGTTTCTTTTTTTTTAATTTATTGTCCTGACTAGAACCTACAACATTATGTTGAATAGAAGTGGTGAGAACAGACACACCTGTCTTGTTCTAGATATTAGGGGGAAAGCCTGTCTTCTGAGTGTGAGTTTGCTGTGTGTTTTTCATAACTGCCCTTTACCAGGTTGAGGGAATTAGCTTCTTTACCTAGTTTGTTGAGTGTTTTTAAAATGAAGAATGTTGAATTTTGTCAGATGTCCTTTGAGATGATTGTGTGTTTTGGTCCTTTATTCTACCGATATGGTAAGTTACATTATTTAATTGCACATGTTGAACCAAACCTGTGTTCTGAGAATAAACCTAGAATGTGTTCCCTTTTATTTTCTTTTCCCACTTGACATTTATCTGTCTCGTCATTGCTGTGTAGTTTCTGCTGTGTGATTTTACCACAATTCATCCATTCTCTTGTTGGTGCACATTTAGTTTACAGTTTTCCTGTTTTGGGTGATGCTGCTTTGAACATGGATTTGTGTGTCCATTGCTGATCATATGATTGTATTTCTTCGGGTATATACTTGGAATGGCCCAGTTCCTAGGTTTGCCTGTGTTCAGGTTGAATAGAAATTTCTGGTTTTCCAGAGTGGTTTTACTGGTGTATGCTTCTATCTGCCCTGTTTGGTAATTCCTGCTGCTCCATATTTTCGCGGACTCGGTATCTTCCAGGCTTTTCATTTCAAGCATCCTGCGGAGCTTACGGTGGTATTTTATTGTGGTTTTAATTGATATTTGCATTCTTTGTTGACTAATGACACTTACGCCTTTATGTATGTGTTTTGGCTGCTTGACTCATTTTCAAGATGCTTATTCAAAGGTTCTACCCATTTTTCTAATGAGTTATCGTCCTTACAGTTTTTAGAAAAAACATGTAGCAATAGTTTCCATATTCTGTAAATCCAGCTTTGATTCCAGTTATTTTTCCACTGTGATTTTCACTTCCCAAGTGATACATTTTTACTGTTATTTTCAATTTTATCATAATTATCATTTATGTATGCAAACAGTATTTTTTGTGTTACTTAATAAGTGTCTTCTTACTCCAGGCCCTAATATGACCTCCTAGGTTTTCTTCTCATTTTTTCTTTTTAGCTTTTTTCATTTATATCTGCTCTCATTCTGCAGTTGATTTCATAAAGGATGTGTCTGTTTACTCTGAAAAGTCATACTTTCAAGCCAGAAGCATTATTTTAACCAGCACAGGAACTCTCAGGTACTCATGCTTGCATGTTCTCCATCACGACATGGAACGTGTATGATTTATGCAACATTTTCTCAGTTTTATGTGTCAGGAAATTAGCCACGACGGTCAGGCACGTTGCCTCGAATCACAGTGTTGGATCTGGCATTGGCTCTCCCTTCCTCACAAATGGCTCGAGTGTCAGAGATCCAGCGGAAGATGTGTCACTGGATCAGAGAACAGTGAGCTCATCACTTACGTGGCAGGTGATAGTAACTGCTGCATTCGCACTGGGTCCCAGCGTCACCTGAGGAGCAGAGCTTGGGGAATTCCTGTTTTTATCTCGGGAGCTGTTCTCGGTCCGGGGCCGGTGTATTACCTTAACACTCGCAATGGCTCTGCCACAGTCACGATGCCCACAAGTGGCCTGGAGAGAGAGTAGCGAGGGCCTTCCTTCTGGGGTCACTACAGGTTTTCCTGATTCTGTAATTCTTCTTTGTTTTCTTTCTTTCTTTTTTGAAAAAAGATTTTATTTATTTACTTGACAGACAGAGAGCCTGAGCAAGGGGAGGGGGAGATGGAGGCTCGCAACTGAGCAGGGAGCCTGGTGCGGGCAGACACTTCACGGACTGATCCCCCAGGCGGCCCCCACCCCCGATTCTGTAATTCTTGTGTCTCCTACACCAGGCTGAATAATGAATATTTTTTGTGTATTTAACTTGCACTTTTGTTACGAATGTATTTAAAATGTGTTTGTAAACATGCTGGTGACATGATGAACAATCCGGGCTATATCTTGGCAAGTCAGGCTATTGGGAGAGAAACCAAGTGGCCAGACTAGAAGGAGGGAAGTGTCACACTCTAAGTTGAAAACTTTCCCTTTTCTTTTGCTAAATATGTATTTTGCTGCATTCTTTTAGTATGCTGGAAAGACACTTGTAGGTAATGTAATGTTCCTATCACATGATTAAATTCAGGTTTGCTGGATGGAGGGGAAGGCAGTGTGTAGGTAGAGCCCTCAAAGTTCAGCTCCAGGGCAGGGGGCACAGATGGGGGTGTGTGGGCCTCACATACACAGAACAGCCACACATCTGTCCTGTTATCTTCTGAAACTTTACAGTTTTGCCTTTAAACTTTAGATTTTTAACTATTGCTTAACCTTTTTGTTCATTTTTCTTATTTTAGTGGAAAGAAGTGTTGCCAATGGACACATTTGTATGGTTTCTCATCACCATAAAATGTTTCTTTGACAGTTCCTTTCTGTTTCTAATTTACTAAGTACTTCAAAAAAATCATGAATGGATTTTAAATTTTTACAAGAGCTTTTTGTTCATCTGTTGAGATCATCATACAGATGACTCTTGACCAATGTGGGTACTGAGACACTGGCCCTCCACACAGTCAGAAACCCACATAGAACTTCTGACTCCCCTAAAGCTTAACTGCTCTTAGCAGATTGTTCACCAGAAGCCTTACTGATCACATCAGTGGTTGATTAACATGTATTTTGTATGTGATGTGTATCATGTATTGCATTCTTACAATACCGTAAGCTAGAGAAAATAAAATGTTATGAAGAAAACCGTGAAATAAAGAAAATACATTTACAATGAAGTACCTTATTTATTGAAAAAAATCTATGTGTAAGTGAACATACCCAGTTCCCACCTGCTTTGTTCCCAGGTCAGCATTAACGTTTTAACAGTGTTTATTCTTCCAGTGTATGAGCATGGAATGTTTTTCCATTTCATTGTATCTTCCTCCTCCATTTCTTTCATGAGTGTTCTGTAGTTTCTAGAGTACAGATCCTTTACCTCTTTGGTTAGGGTTATTTCTAGGAATCTTATGGGTTTTGATGCTATTGTAAATGGGATTGATACCTTAATGTCCCTTTCTTCTCTCTCATTGTTAGTGTTTAGAAATTCAACTGATTTCTGTGCATTGATTTTGTATCTTGTCACATTGCTGAATTGCTGTATGAGATCTAGTAACTTGGAGTCTTTTTGAGCTTTCCACATAAAGTATCATGTCATCTGTGAAAAGAGAAGAGTTTGACTTCTTTGCCTTTTTGAACGACGAATGACTTTTATTTCTCTTTGTTGTCAGAATGCTGCTGCTAGGACTTCTAGTACTATGTTGAACAAGAGCGGTGAGAGTGGGCATCCTTGTCGTGTTCCTGGCCTTAGTGGAAAAGTTCTCAGTTTTTCCCCATTGAGAATGATAATTGGCTGTGGGTTTTGCATAGACGCTTTTATGACGTTGAGGCATGTACCCTCTATCCCTATATTTGAAGAGTTTTAATCAGGAAAGGATGCTGTATTTTGTCAAATGCTTTTTCTGCATATGTTGAGGGGATCATTTGGTTTTTGTCTCTTCTTTGATTAATGTGATCTATCATGTTGTTTGACTTGAGTGTTGAACCAGCCTTGCATCCCAGGAATAAATCCCACTTGGTCATGGTGAATAATCCTTTTAAAGTTTTGTTGGATCCCCTTGGTGAGTATTTTGGCATCCATATTCATGGGAATATTGGCCCGTGATCTCCTTTTTGGTGGGGTCTTTGTCTGATTTTTGGATCAGGGTAATGCTGGTCTCATAGAAAGAGTTTAGATGTTTTCTCTATATTTCTATTTTTTTTTTTGAAACAGATTCAGAAGAACAGATATTAGTTCTCCTATTTTTAAAATATTTTATTTATTTATTTGATCACAAGTAGGCAGAGAGGCAGGCAGAGAGAGAGGGGGAAGCAGGTTCTCCACTGAGCAGAAAGCCTGATGCAGGGCTCAATCCCAGGACCCTGGGATCAGGACCTGAGCTGAAGGCAGAGGCTTTAACCAACTGAGCCACCTAGGCACCCCTTAGTTCTCCTTTAAATGCTTGGTAGACTTCCTCTGGGAAGCCTCCTGGTCCTGGGCTTTTGTTTGTTGGGAGATTTTTGACTGCTGCTTCAGTTTCCTTGCTGGTTATGGGTCTGTTCAGGTTTTCTATTTCTTCCTGTTAGTTTTGGTAGTTTGTATGTCTCTATGAATACATCTGTTTCTTCTAGATTGTCAAATTTGTTGGCATATAGTTGCTCATAACATGTTCTTTTTTTTTTCCAATTTATTTATTTTCAGAAAAACAGTATTCATTATTTTTTCACCACACCCAGTGCTCCATGCAAGCCGTGCCCTCTATAATACCCACCACCTGGTACCCCAACCTCCCACCCCCCCGCCACTTCAAACCCCTCAGACTGTTTTTCAGAGTCCATAGTCTCTCATGGTTCACCTCCCCTTCCAATTTACCCAAATTCCCTACTCCTCTCTAACGCCCCTTGTCCTCCATGCTATTGGTTATGCTCCACAAATAAGTGAAACCATATGATAATTGACTCTCTCTGCTTGACTTATTTCACTCAGCATAATCTCTTCCAGTCCCTTCCATGTTGCTAC
The DNA here is from genome assembly GCF_020171115.1 of Neogale vison. Lineage (NCBI taxonomy): Eukaryota > Metazoa > Chordata > Mammalia > Carnivora > Mustelidae > Neogale > Neogale vison. Next base: position 207,790,749 of record NC_058101.1, read on the forward strand.
AAAAGTTGGGTATTCGTCCTTTCTGATGGAGGCATCATAATCCATAGTGTATATGGACCACATCTTCCTTATCCATTCATCCGTTGAAGGGCATCTTGGTTCTTTCCATAGTTTGGCGACCGTGGCCATTGCTGCTATAAACATTGGGGTACAGATGGCCCTTCTTTTCACGACATCTGTATCTTTGGGGTAAATACCCAGGAGTGCAATTGCAGGGTCGTAGGGAAGCTCTATTTTTAATTTCTTGAGGAATCTCCACACTGTTTTTGTTCTTAAAATTCATTTTTATTTCCTTGGTGTTAATTATAATCTCACCTCTTCATGATTTTATTATTTGTATCCTTTCTCTTTTCTTTTTGATAAGTTTGGCTAGGGGTTTATCGATCTTATTAATTCCTTCAAAGAACAAGCTTCTAGTTTCATTGATCAGTTCTACTGTTCTTTGGTTTCTGTTTCATTGATTTCTGCTTTAAGCTTTCTAATTTCTCTTCTCCTGCTTGTTTTAGGCTCTATTTGCTGTTTTTTTCTCCATCTCCTTTATTTATAAGATTAACTTATGTATTTGAGACTCTTGTTTCTTAAAAAGGCTTATATTGTTATATACTTTCCTCTTAAGACTGCCTTTGCTGCATCCCAAAGGTTTTGGACAGTTGTGTTTTCATTTTCTTTGCTTACATGAATTTTTAAAATTTCTCTTTAATTTTCTGGTTGATTCATTCATTCTTTGGTAAAGTGCTCTTTTTTTAAAAAAAAGATATCCAGGATCTATAATGAACTCCTCAAACTCAACCCACACGAAACAGACAAACACATCAAAAAATGGGCAGAAGATATGAACAGACAATTCTCCAATCAAGAAATACAAATGGCTATCAGACACATGAAAAAATGCTCATCATCATTAGCCCTCAGGGAGATTCAAATTAAAACCACATTGAGATATCACCTTACACCAGTTAGAATGGCCAAAATAAACAAAACAGGAAACAACATGTGTTGGAGAGGATGTGGAGAAAGGGGAACCCTCTTCCACTGTTGGTGGGAATGCAGGTTGGTGCAGCCTCTTTGGAGAACAGTGTGGAGATTCCTCAAGAAATTAAAAATAGAGCTTCCCTATGACCCTGCCATTGCACTCCTGGGTATTTACCCCAAAGATACAGATGTCGTGAAAAGAAGGGCCATCTGTACCCCAATGTTTATAGCAGCAATGGCCACGGTCGCCAAACTATGGAAAGAACCAAGATGCCCTTCAACGGATGAATGGATAAGGAAGATGTGGTCCATATACACTATGGAGTATTATGCCTCCATCAGAAAGGACGAATATCCAACTTTTGTAGCAACATGGATGGGACTGGAAGAGATTATGCTGAGTGAAATCAGTCAAGCAGAGAGAGTCAATTATCATATGGTTTCACTTATTTGTGGAGCATAACCAATAGCATGGAGGACAAGGGGCATTAGAGAGGAGTAGGGAATTTGGGTAAATTGGAAGGGGAGGTGAACCATGAGAGACTATGGACTCTGAAAAACAGTCTGAGGGGTTTGAAGTGGCGGGGGGGTGGGGGGTTGGGGTACCAGGTGGTGGGTATTATAGAGGGCACGGCTTGCATGGAGCACTGGGTGTGGTGAAAAAAATAGTGAATACTGTCTTTCTGAAAATAAATAAATTGGGAGGAAAAAAATCAATAAAGTTTGTTTAAACCACAAAAAAAAAGATTTTATTTATTTATTTGACAGAGAGAGAGATCACAAGTGGGCAGAGAGGCAGGCAGAGAGAAAGGAGCAGAGAGCAGGCTCCCCGCTGAGTGGAGAGCCCAATGCTGGGCTTGATCCCAGGACCCTGAGATCATGACCTGAGCTGAAGGCAGAGGCTTAAACCACTGAGCCACCCAGGCACCCCTGGTAAAATGCTCTTTAACTTCCAAGTATTTGAGTTCCTTCCAAATTTCCTCTTGTGATTGAGTTCTAGCTTCAGAGGATTGTGGTCTAAAAATATGCATGAAATAATCCCAATCTTTTGTTACCAGTTGAGACCTGAATTGTGACCCATAATGTGATCTCTTCTGGAGAATGTTCCATGTGCATTCAAAAAGATGTGTATTTTTTTGCTTTAGGATGGAAAGCTCTGTATATATCTGTGATGTCCATCTGGTCCGAGGTGTCATTCAAAGCCCTTGTTTGCTTGTTGAACTTCTGCTTAGATGATCTGTTCATTGCTGAGTGGGCTGTTAAAGTCCCCTACTATTATTGTATTTTTTCCATGTGTTTCTTTGATTTTGTTATTAATTGGTTTATATAATTGGCTACTCCCATACTTGGAGCATAAATATTTATAATTTTTAGATCTTCTTGTTGGATAGACCCTTTAAATATGATATCATGTCCCCCTTAATCCCTTACGAAAATCTTTGGTTTAAAATCTAATTTGTCTGATATAAGGATTGTGACCCCACCTTTCTTTTGATGTCCATTAACATGATAAATTGTTCTCCACCCCCTCACTTTCAGTCTGGGGATGTCTTTGGGTCTAAAATGAGTCTCTTCTAGACAGCATATGGGAGGGTCTTGGGTTTTGTTTTGTTTAGTTTTAATCCAATCTGACACCCTGTGTTTTTTGATTGGGCTATTTAGCCGATTTACATTCAGGGTAATCATTAAAAGATACGAATTTAGTGCCATTGTATTACCTGTAAAGTCCATGTTTCTGTATATTGTCTCTGTTCCTTTCTGATCTATAATACTTTTGGTATCTCTCCACTTATAGGATCACCTTTAATATTTTTTGCAGGGCTGCTTTAGTGAATGCAAATTCTTTTAGTTTCTATTTGTCCTGGAAGCTCTTTATCTCTCCTTCCATTCTGAGTGACATCCTAGCCAGGCAAAGTATTCTTGGCTGCGTATTATTCTCATTTAGCATCCTGAATATATCATGCCAACCCTTTCTGGCCTGCCAGTTCTCTGTGGATAGGTCTGCTGCCAGTCTAATGTTCCTACCCTTATAGGTCAAGAACCTCCTCTCTCCAGCTGCTCTCAGGATTTTCTCTTTATCTCTGAAATTTGCAAGCTTTACTATTATATGTTGGGGTATTCATCTGTTTTTATTGATTTTGAGGGGGTTCTCTGTGCCTCTGACTTGAATGCCTGTTTCTTTGCCCAGATTGGGAAAGTTCTCAGCTATAATTTGTTCAAATATACCTTCTGCCCCCTACTCACTCCTCTTTCAATCTCTCTCCCTCCCTCTCCCTTCTTCCTCTGGGATCCCGATTATTCTAATTTTGTTTCATTTTATTGTATTGCTGATCTCTCAAATCCTCCCTTCGTGGTCCAGTAATTGTTTATCTCTCTTTGGTCAGTTTCTTTGTTCTCCATAATGTTATCTTCTCTATCACTTACTCTCTTTTCTGGCTCATTTATCTTAGCAATAAGAGTTTCCATTGTTGACTGTTTCTCAAACAATCTTTTTGATTTCAACCGGATTAGATCATAGTTCTTCTATTTCTCCAGAAAGGGATTCTCTGGTGTATTCTATGTTTTTTTTTTTCAGGCCAGCTAGTATCTCTTATAATTGTTGTTCTGAATTCTAGCTCCATCATTTGACCAATATCCATATTTAAGTCTCTGGTAGAGAGTACTGCCTTTTGTTCTTTTTTTTTTTTTTCTAGTAATTTTTCCTTCTGGTCATTTTGTCGAGAGAAGAATGGATGAATAAGAGAAAAAAATAGAAATAAAAATTTTAAAAAATCTTGACCAGGACCTCAGTGAAATATACACTAGGGCAGTCAGAAGCAATCAGAAACAAACAAAAAAAAAAAAAAAGGGAAAATAAAAAGGGAATAAACAGAGAATATAATCAAAGAGATGTACAGATATGGCAATATGCTTGGTCCTGAGTGTATTATGGTCTATTTGTTAGAAGACACTTGATCCCAAAACTGTAAAGAAAGAAAAATTTATGTATATATGAAAATAAAATGGAATACAGTGAAAGGAAGCCAAAATGAAGAATATATAAAATGTAAATGTAAAAGTGTAAAAAATGTAAAAAAGACTTAAAAAAAGATTTGATAAAATAAGAAGCTAGTTGAAAAAAAAAGAAAAAGAAAATTTTAAACGGAAAGACTGAGGATTCATGAGAAAAAACCTTGAAGTCTATACACGGTTTTCCCTGGAGTAGGAGTTTTTCAGTTCTGCGCGATCACAAACCTGGTTTTGCCTGATATTCCTGCTGGGCTTCTGGGGGAGGGGCCTGTGGCCCTGGTTCTAGGTGTCTGGGCGGAGGTGGAATGGCACCACTCCTTGCAGGGGGCTGGCCTCAGTGTGAGCTGCTTCTGGTTGCTCTGGGTTGCTTTTGTTCCTTGAAGGCATTTTGTGCTGCTTTAGAGGATGAAAAAAATAATAATAAAAATAGCTGTGGCCAATCTCCAGCCCTGGAGGTGAGCTGTCATGGCCCCCCTTTCAGTGTGTCCTCAGGGAAAAGCAGTCACTTCTGTGTGTGTGGAAGTCTCCAGACTCCTGCGTGCTCCCCGCACCAGTCCTCCCAGGGGGGTGGGAGTGGGGGTCTCACTGCCGCACTCCTGCTTTCTGGGACCCTGCTCCGGGAGCCGCTGCCAATGCTGCACACACCTGCGCCGCTCGTCCCGGGAAGGAGCAGGGACTTGGCGCTTCTGTCATGTCCTGGGGCCCCGCTTGGAGAGCAGCCTCCGGGTCCTGCCGTGGGTCATGGTCTATGGCAACACCGAGCTGAAAGCCCACTCCTGGGCTCACTGATGGCAGCCGGCTTCCCTGCTCTAGTGCCTGGGAGCTCTGCTGCCCTCAGGCACCACTGTTCTTTCTGTGACCCCGGGGATCCCGAGACAGCACTGTCGCAGCTAGGATTTGCCCCGCTTTGCCACCGAGCACCTGTCCGGCAGGGACATCCTCAGCTGACCTCTGAAGTTCCGGGTTTGCGATCTGCTGCACCACTTGCTGGTCGCTGGCTGCCGGAGGCTCCCTCTCCCCACGGTTTATCTTCCAGTGCATCCCCTCACATTCGCTTCTCTGCGCCTCCTACCGCGCAAAAAGTCATTGATTTTCTGTTTGTAGAACCCGGCAGTTCTCTTAGACCTCAGGATGAGTTCACAGGTGTCCAGAATGACCTGATGGCTATCCACATGAATTCAAGGGCCCTCGATCCCTCTCTCAACTTCCCTCTCCTCCTGGAATTCTTTTACCTTAGATATTTGGTAAAACTTGTGCTTGAGACCACGTGGGCCTGGAGTTTTCTTAGGTTTAAAACCATGGACGATAACTATAATGATTTTAGTAATACTCAGGGCTTCTACTTCTTGAGACACTTCAGGGGAATTGTGTTTATCGACACTTATCTGTATCAGCTTAGTTTTCAAATTTGTTGACAGAATTTTAGTGTCTCTTATGATGTTTGATCTTTGTGTCATTTTTAGTTCTGTTCTTTTCACTGATATTGGCTTTTAGTGCCTTTACTTTTTTAATAAGTAAGAACAATAATAACAGGTCCGTTGAGATATAACTTATTGACTCTTTCTTTTATTCTATATAATTCTGGCTGGAATTTCTCACGAACTAGCCTTTTGCTGTTGTTGGATCATCTCTGTTGTGCACTTTTTTTCTGTTTAATTTCTGTTATGCTCTCTTCTGCCTTTCACCTTGGAGCTTTTGTGGTTGGATGGTTAGCTTGTTTATATGCTCCTTTTGCGAGTTAATATGACTATTTGAGGGGTAGAACCGTCCTTTAAGATGTTTTGCTTGTGTCCGGTATGCCCCCGTTCGGAGTGTTTTGCCCCCTGCAGGCCCCGCCCGCTGGTGTCTTTGTGCTGCGTGCTGCCTTTCTCCAGGATGCTGTGCAGGGCGCTTGTCTGCTCTGTTGCCTTCTGGTCCTGGCACCCCTCACTTCGCACAATGCCTCTGAGATGGACGCACGCTGCCATGTGCACCCCGTTCCTTTGAAGAAAACCGCTCAGTGGTAGTCCGTTGTGTGGACGCGCACCTCTGTCAGTGCTGCGGGAGAAGGACCTGTGAGCTGCTCCCGGCGTCGGGCAGTCACGAGCAAAGCTGCTGTAGGTGTCGCGTGCAGGCTCCAGTGCACGTGGCTCTTCCGCTCGCACGCATTTCACGGCGGAAGGACGGCCAGTGCAACGGCAAGTGCGCGTGTGGCTTCCCATGAATTGCCAAACTGCCTTCCTCAGTGCCTGTGCGTCTGCCTTGCTGCCAGCACGGCGACAGGTGCCCTGCGTGGGTCCCTGCCCGCTCCACACGCTGGGTCAGTGCGCACTATGTGTGCGTGTGTGCAGTTTCCTCACGCTGTCTCCCTTCAGCTTGTCACTGAACTTCCCCAGTAACTAATGTCCCTGAGCCTCTGTTCACGTGCTTACGCTCGATCTTTGTTCTCTGATGACGTGGCTTCAAATATTTTACACAAATGGGCTGTTTGTACGTTAATGTTTCCGTGCATAGTCTGGGTACACGTCTTTTGTCAGGCCTGTGATGTGCAAATCTGCTCTCCCCGGTGCAAATTGTCTGGTTTGTTCTCAACAGTGTCTTTTGAACAGCAGAATATTTTAATTTTAATAATGTGCACTCTGTCATTTTTATCTTTTGTGGATTCTGCTTTTAGGGTTCTTCTAAGAACTCTGCCTGCCCCAGGGCCACCAGGACCGTGTCCCGTGATCTCTTTAAAAAGTTTTATAGTTTTATGCTGAGTGAAATAAGTCAAGCAGAGAGAGTCAATGATCATATGGTCTCACTTATTTGTGGAGCATAACCAATAGCATGGAGGACATGGGGCGTTAGAGAGGAGAAGGGAGTTGGGGGAAATTGGAAGGGGAGGTGAACCATGAGAGACTATGGACTCTGAAAAACAGTCTGAGGGTCTTGAAGGGGCGGGGGTGGGAGGTTGGGGTACCAGGTGGTGGGTATTATAGAGGGCACGGATGGCATGGAGCACTGGGTGTGGTGAAAAAATAATGAATAATGTTTTTCTGAAAATAAATAAATTGGAAAAAAAAAGGCAAAAATACTACAGTAATCCACACACAAAAAAAGTTTTATAGTTTTAAATTTTACATTTCAGTCTCTCAACTTTTTTTTTTTACTACTTTTGTTTTTTTTGTAAGAGACAGGATGTGTTAAGGCTTTTTTATTGCATATCAATCACTTTTTTATCTTTAAAAATATTTTTCACCACATCAGTGTATTTTAAAATACTCTCACAGTTATTTTATTCTAAATGTATGTTTGTAGTGTGGATGTAATTACAGTGTCTAGCTGGTCAGAGTCTGAAGAGAAGATTTATGAATTCCTCATGGGTTCTTTGGTGCTGCAGGAGGTTTTTGGGGAGAATACTTACTCAGTTTTTATTTTGCTTATTCAATGAATTTTGTGCATTTGTTAAATAATTAATTTTTATTTTAGCGGCACATAGGCTGCCTTTCCTTACATGTTGGGAGATTGTATGCATGGTTAGTTACTCCATACTGGGTTTTACCAGAAGTTTATGAACAGTGAAATATCAATTAAGATGCATCCAGGCACTTACAAACATTCAAGTTCATTCTTCCTTCTCCTAAGGTGAGCCTACTGATGAACACAGACAAAATACCACAGGGATTATAAATCAAGTAAAACCCTGGTATTTTATGTTACTGTAAAGCATTATACTTTCAATTAAACATTTTAAGAAAATCATGCTTCCTCTTAAGTATTCTAGGTTCATAACATTATAATCTTGGGATGTATGCCCCTACAACCATTACCAGGGTCACAGTCTTTCCAGACCCTGTACGGAGGCATCCTGTCCACCACGAGCCTGCATGGCAGGGACTGGGACATTGGTTTTGGGTACGGGGGAAGTGCTTCTGTTGATTAGAACAGTTCAGGTACAGCCATGGCTATCCAGCTGAGGGAGTCCCTTTTATAAAATCTAGTGACTCTCCTTTGTATCCTTGGACCCTAAGGCCCCTATTTTTCATGTGGGTTTTTTTTTTCCCAATTTATTTATTTTCAGAAAAACAGTATTCATTATTTTTTCACCACACCCAGTGCTCCATGCAAGCTGTGCCCTCTATAATACCCACCACCTGGTACCCCAACCTCCCACCCCCCCGCCACTTCAAACCCCTCAGATTGTTTTTCAGAGTCCATAGTCTCTCATGGTTCACCTCCCCTTCCAATTTACCCAAATTCCCTACTCCTCTTCATCTCCCCTTGTCCTCCATGCTATTTGTTATGCTCCACAAATAAGTGAAGCCATATGATAATTGACTCTCTCTGCTTGACTTATTTCCCTCAGTATAGGCATTTTAACAATGTTTATTCTTCCGGTCCAAGAGCATGGAATTGTCTTCCCTCTTTTTGTGTCTTCTTTGATTTCTTTCATGAGCAGACGGATGCTGACCGGAAGAAGCACACCCTTTCTTGTTTCTTTGTAGTAAAACCAGCGAGTGGATATTTAGTTCCATTTATTTTGGCATTCAGATGCATTCTTGTTAAAACACTGTGTTCATTCTTCCTCGAGTACAGATCCTTTACCTCTTTGGTTCGGTTTATTCCAGGTATCTTACTGTTCTTGGTGCTATAGTAAATGGAATCGATTCTCTAATTTCCCTTTCTGTGTTTTCATTGTTAGTCTATAAGAAAGCAACTGATTTCTGTACATTGATTTTGTAACCTGCCACGTTACTGAAAGGTCATCCTCATTGGGAAGAAGCTGACAGCCTTCCCTTTGAGATCAGCAACATGACAAGGAATATGGTATTTTTTTTTAAAGGGTTGGAATCCTGTATTTCTCATGACTTATTGACCTGGTCTGTGATATTACCAAAAATGTATGTTCCTTTAAAATCTTCCATTATTGGACGCCTGGAGGCTCAGTCAGTTAAGCGTCTGACTGTTGGTTTTGGCTCAGTTCATGATCTCAGGGTCATGAGATTGAGCCCGAGCTGGTCTCTGGGCTCTGCTTATACTCTGCCTCAGATTCTTGCTTTCCGCCTCTCTCCCCTCTGCTCCTGTGCACATTGCTCTCTCATGTTCTCTGAAATAAATAAATAAATCTTAAAAAAAGCCTTTTATTGTAAGTGGGAGGACTATTTGGAGGTTTCATCTCCTAGGAGACAGGGACTGGGTCTGTGCGCTGAGCTCCTAGGAGATTTGGCTAATTTGTCCTTTTGGAATAAATCTTTTGTGACAACTGGCCCCCATTACATCCTCAGACCCTGCTGGTGGGTCGTGCGTGACCCGCTCCAGGCTGAGCCTGTCTGTTTTTAAGCAGTCCCCGCTTTCGCAGCATCCGCTCGTCTGGAACTCTCATTCCCTTTCGGCTTTCAGGGAGAGAATGGGGAAGGGAGAATGTAATTGCCCCTTGGGAACAGACGGATGCTGACCGGAAGAAGCACACCCGTTTTTGTTTCTTTGTAGTAAAACCAGCGAGTGGATATTTAGTTCCATTTATCTTGGCATTCAGATGCGTCCTTGTTAAAGCACTGTGTTCATTCTTCCTCCTTGGGCATCATGATCTAGTCAAGCTTCTATATACAGTGACCTTGTTCCTCACACACATGTCGTCATTAATACGTCGTCGTATTAATGTTCGATCTCCTGAGGGCCACAGCTGCCCACTGAAACCCCTGCGCCCCCACCCCCCATGTTGGCTCTTTGTCGTTTTACTTCAGTGCCTGGAGTCTTTGAGGTGACTCCTGAATTTTGGGGACAGCAGGATGTTTCCTGTGTATTCTGATGTTTTCTCGTCTCTGGATGTGGGATCTCTGTCCTCCGGGGAGTTCGAGTTGAGAATGAAGCCTGAGTGCCAGAGGGCAGGTGGCAGGTCGCTGTGCCCCTGATGGGATGCTCCAGCAGGAGGGCGCAGGGCGGGCAGTGGTCGGGATGCTCCTTGCTCACTAACCTTCTGTGTTCTGTCCCCCACTGCTGGTGCAGGCTTTCCTCCACTGTAAACCCTTCCTCTGCGTTTAGTGGAGCAGTGGTCCTGCCAGCGAGGAGCCCATGAGAATTTCCTGTGAGCGGGTGTTATCCTACGGCAGGAATGCGGGGCAGTCACTCACGTCTGTCACTCTCTCAGGGGCTTGCTATCGTCTGTCTGTCGGATATTCCTGGTATCAAACTGTCTTATTTCTCCAGTTTGGGTTGGTTTCGTAGAAGGAGCTGAGATGAAGAATTTGGGTCAGCCATTTCTTTAAACTTTTCATCTGTTGCTGGTAGAAGTCAAAGGTTGCTTTGTCATCCTGAAAGAATCATTTCCCTTTATTCAATTTTATTCTCGAACTTACTTCAGAAAGGAAGCACATTGAACTTTTTACGATTTTTGCTGTTTCCCAGAAAGCACAAGATAAGTATTTAAGAATATTTTAGGAGCAAGCAGCTAATATTTGAATGTTTAGACATTCGCGTATACGCGTATATGATGGAGTGTGTACGCATGTAAAGTATGTTTGTTGTTTTATAACCCAGGTAAATGATGGCATTTTTATGGAACACAAGTAATGAAATGAGACTCCCCCAGAAACCAACATGTGCATCGTTGGGCTTTATCTATTTTGAAAATTATTTTACAACAGCATGAGCTTGATTGTGCGTCTCTCCGGTCCCTATTAGAATAATACCGAAACACTCTGGCCAGTACTGTGGGACGGTAGGATTTAGCGATGAACAATGCCTGTCTTGGGTAATACTAAAGTGAGAGTTAAAAATCTTTTTTTTTTCCACTTTAAAAAATTTGAAGATTGGGGTGCCTGGGTGGTTCAGTGGGTTAAAAAGTGTCTGCCTTCGGCTCAGGTCGTGATCTCAGGGTCCTGGGATCGAGTCCCGCATCGGGCTCTCTGCTCAGCAGGGAGCCTGCTTCCCCACCCCCCCGCCTGCCTCTCTGCCTACTTGCGATCTATGTCTGTCAAATAAATAAATAAAATCTTTAAAAAAAATTTGGAGGTAAGTCGACAACATTTGTTAACAATTTTCTTCTCGCGCATCTTTTACTCTTTCCTCTTTCTTAAAATCCCCGAGCTTTGTACCATTAAAACAATTGTGTGAAGAGAGCATTTACAGAGTCGTGTTACTAAGTTTGGGGAGGTTCAAGCAGATGATGGAAGATACTTTCTAGATTCCAGAAGGGGTTTCTCTATCAAAACAACATTTTTTAGAATATCCATTTCTTTGTATCTCTGTGCAGCAGATGTTTGCATTTGAAGGAAGCCTAATGAAAGAGCTTTTAAAATTCTCCTACTGTGCTTGAGCCCAAAGGGTGTTTGTTTTCGTTTCTTTCAGGTGTAGGTTTGGTTCTCAGGACACATTTCGGGGACTTATGTTTTACTAACCTTTATCCTTGCTTTAATAAAAAAAAAATCAATACGGTGGAAATTGTCACACAGCAGTGACTTTTCACTGCAGGCAAGTGTAAATGCATATATTAAAACTAATCCTGGTGACCCAGCCAAGGTTTTACTTTCACAGATGGTGGGAGTCCGTCACCGCCAGTACCGCAGTCACCTTCCTGCCACCCCCTTAAGTGAAGAGTCAAGTCGAGTCACACGTATTTATTTGTTGCGTTCGGCTGCAGCCCGGGACAACGGTGCTGCCTTGGGGATGAGGAGTCTTCTGCTTTGGGCAGCCTCGTGACTGCTCTTAGGAGATGGAGCCGGCAGCCCTCCCTTGGTATGGACTGTGCGTCTGAGCAGATAAGCACCGTCCAGTGTCATTTGCTTTAGTGTCTTGAGCAAATTTACAAATACTTAGAAAGTTCTTTTCAGAGCACTAATGTTTGTTTGTAACTCACTAGCTGCCTCTTATTTTTGTTAATAGCGATACTCAGAGGAGCAGCTGGTTTTGCCAAATGTCCTGCCTTGGTGGGAATCATCAGGATATGTTGTAGGATGGACAGTAATTTCTCAAAGGGATGGATGTTCTGAACTTCAGTAGAGTTTGAGGGCCTTGGCTAGGTATAGTTTTTTTATATTATTATTATTCTTTGAAAGATTTATTTACTTGTCAGATAGCGTACAGCAGAGGGAGCTGCAGAGGGGGAAGCAGGCTCCCCACTGAGCAGAGCCTGATGCGATCCCAGGACCCTGGGACCATGACCAGAGCTGAAGGCAGAGGCTTAACGACGGAGCTGCCCAGGCACCCCTGAGTTTATGAAATCCTGTTTTCACTGAGTGCGCGCCGCTAGTTTGTTGGGTGCTGTGGTGGCACTTGGTTAGCTCTAATATAGAGAACCTTTCCAGGAGTCCGGGCTGCAGGTCATCCATTCGGGGCACAGCCTGTCGTCAGGGGTTTGTGCAGCAGGCGTGTCTTCGGAAACTTACCCTGACGTCCTGTGTGTCTGGTCGGTTTGCGTGTCAGCCAGATCATTCAGATCCCTTCTAAAACGTGGGGTGAGACATGACGGGTCACTGAGGCTGTTGTCACCTTGTCCAAGACGTCCTCTGGGGAGTGCCGTGTGGTGCTCACCACGTACACTTAGCTCAGTGAGTCGCTCTGTTTGCACATAAGGTATCTGAGAGGGACTTCCTGTCGCCACTCCGGTCCCAGGCTGGGGCCAGTCACTGCCCCGGCTCGACCCCGTCTCTGCTGCTTTCTTCTTCCTGCCCACCCCTTTTCGTGTCATTGCTTGGATGGTTCCTGTGATTCCATGGGGCCCTGGCTGACCCACACGATACCGTGGTAATGTTAACGGAAAACGTGAAGGTAGATGGGACACAAAACCACGTGTTCACGGCCCTGGAGATGTTTCCAGGAACATGAAGACATGGTGCTTTAATTAGAGCAGGGGTTTGTAACTGGGCTGCACGGACGTCCCAGGTCGACAGATGACTCGCGACCATGGGCTCGAACAGGAGAAACCCTGTCCTTGTTCCAGGAGCTTCTGGTGGGAGCTTACACTTCTGATGCGCACCCGCGGAGGCCGCCGCGGCATAGGGAGGAACGCCGTGGCCTCTCCCGGGAGGGGCGGAGGGCGGCTCACATGGGGTCGGGGCCGGCGCGTCTCCGCGAAGGAGTGGGTTCCTCCACGTGTTGAAATCGGTGTCAGGGTCACTCCTGCTGTGGGATCGTCGGACGTGCTAGTGCACCTTGTGTATCATCAGTGCATCACGATTAGACATGTTTGACTACTTCACTGTGACGGTCTTGTGTGTGTTTTGTCACGTGCCTTTGCGGACAGTCTTCTGATAGGGTCTGTGGGCTCTGCAGGACAGTGAGCCCCGCACCCTGTTGTAGGAGCACATTGTCTTTCCTCATCCATCTATCCAGAGATTCGGAGGTTTGCGGATGTTTGTGCGGTGTCCGTGGCAGCGGATGGGTGGGTGTCTGGATTCCCCCATTCACGGGACAAAGCATATTGAATGCAGGCCGCCGCCACACACCAGCAGACCCTGGGCTGTGCCGGGAGCCGCAGTTGCTCACTGTCCGGCTCAGGCTTCCTGTTTGCTGGTGACCCTGTGTGCACACCCACAGGGGTCTTTACTGCTCTCCCTCTGTTGTTACCAAGGACACTGAGCCTTAGGTAGGTTCCATCACTTTCTTCAGGCCACTCCATGCAGGTGTGGGAGCTGTGATTTGGGACAGGTGGGCCTGGCTCCACACAGGAGCTCCCCGCTGCTGTGCCGATGGGTAGATGATGCCCGCACACGGGCCCCTTCACCCCTTCATGCTGCAGTGTTCTGTGAGGGCTGGAAGAGGTGCTCCCCTCTTGCTGGCCTGTGTTGGGAGCGGGTTCAATTACAGCCCATCGCAATATTCTATGGTTTGGGGGTCTGATTTGATGGGATGATGGAATCGCCTTTCTCTCCCAGCCTGCTCTGTCTGATTGGACACATTCTCCTCCATTCCTTGTCCTCGGTTCTTGAAGTTTAAATAGGATGCAACATGGGGGCTTAAGTGGGTAGGAGAAGAATCCATGAAACAAGATGGGATAGGGATGGAGACAAACCATAAGTGACTCTTAATCTCACGAAACAAACTGTGGGTTGCTGGGGGGAGGGGCGTTGGGAGAAGGGGGGTAGGGTTATGGACATTGGGGAGGGTATGTGCTTTTGGGTAAATTGGAAGGGGAGGTGAACCATGAGAGACTATGGACTCTGAAAAACAATCTGAGGGGTTTGAAGTGGCGGGGGAGTGGGAGGTTGGGGTACCAAGTGGTGGGTATTATAGAGGGCACGGCTTGCATGGAGCACTGGGTGTGGTGAAAAAATAATGAATACTGTTTTTCTGAAAATAAATAAATTGGAAAAAAAATAAATAAATAGGACGCACTGTTGATGGGATCCGGGGCTTGTCACCTGCTTCTCTTGCCTCTATCTTGCATGTAATGAGGTCACCATGACCTCCTGCCAGGAGTCTTGGATCAGCTTTTCTCCCTCAGTCATTAGCTTTCTCTCCAGAAGGTAAGACTAATGGCAAATCCAATCAAACCATCATACTTTTCTCTGTTTATTGGCTGTAAATTTTAGCGGATTATCAGCTTCGTTCTACTTAAGATTCTGTTGGGTCATTTTCTTCTTTCTCCCACCAGCTTAACTGATTGTCTGCCTACAGTGAATGAGCAAATCAAATGCTTCTGCTTCCTAGGCTTTAATATAAATTGCCGACAGAATTACGTCCTCAGCAAACAGGGTTTGTACTGATTATAGTATCTACTGTCATGTTTGCATCTTTGCCGCTTCCGCAGTCCTGCCAACGATAGACTCCCCACCAGAGTCCAGTGAGGCTTTGTGCCTTCTGTGAGCCTTTCCTGGGGAAACCAGAACACTGCGCGCGTACTGTGAGGGACTCTTCTTCCTTCACGTGCATCTCCTGTGGCTTTACAAAGGGCTTCGTTTCATCACATGCTGTATGCACTCATGAATCTGCAGAATCAGGGATTCCCGCTGCAGACACTGGTGGACCTTGTCCCATGTTTGCTGTGTACAGACTTGGTGCTGGATGCCAGGTCGCCCGATGCAGATGAGATGTGGTAGGAAAATCTGGGGGAGGTGGCATAGGGCTGATGCCTGAAACCTGTAGGTAGGTGCTGTCAAGAGGAAGTTCAGAGCTTAGAGCCGTCACGACAGCAGAGTGAGAAGCTGGAGTGGGGCACTTCATCCAACTGTGTTGGGTCCCCAAGACCATCCCCTGCTTCAGTGCCTTGGCGGGAAGACTCGGGGACAGTTGTACTCATGGCTAGGATGTATCAGAGCAGAAGGATGTTCTACTGTGGCCTAAAACACCTAATGTGCTGTCTTATTATCCACTGCCCTGTCCTCCATCCCTGAGTACAGGCACTTGTGTTGGGTGACAGTGACAAGCCCACTTTGGCCTCAGGGCTCAGCACTTTCTTATCAGTCTGTGCAGTGCTTTTCTTCATGTGTGTTGGTTTGTCGGGGCTGATCTGACAACGTGCCTCACAGTTAGTGATATAAACAACCAGAATGTATTGTTTCACAGTCCTGGAGGCTGGCAGTCAAGGTCAAGGTGGCATCAGGGTGGTCCCTTTAAGGACAAGGAGGGAGGTTCTCCTTTGCTTGTAGATGGCTTCTTCTGTGTCTCTTCGCTCCTTGTTCCCCATGTGCCTATCTGTCTCTGTGTTCAAATGCCCCCCTCTTTTTTTAAGGACTCCAGTCATCCTGAATTAGGGTTCACCCTTACTTTAACTTGACTATCTCTGTGAAGACCCTGTGTCCAAATAGTATCGCATTCTGAAGTATTAGAGGTTAAGACTTCATTATACTTTTGGTGGTGAGGGGCATGTCACCCATAATACCATGTTACGAGCATTTTCTCTACGATGCCTCTGTTCTCCACTGACTTGAGTGCTCTGCTAGCAAGTTGTGTATGTTTGGGTCAGAAGTATATGCCTAACACTTAACATGGGTGAGAATCTAGTATGAACTCCAGAAATGTTTGTTGAATGAATAAATCAGCAACAAGGAGTGACCAGAGAAATGGAAGGAGAACCAGGAAGTTGGCATATTGGGGAGGGCAGGAGATAAGTTTCAAGGACATAGGGATGCATATTAGTGCCTGATATTAAAGACACATCAAGAGGAAGATAATGAAAAGTGTGTTGCATTGGTGCTATAAAGGTTCCAGGTAAGTTTCTGGTGCCCAAAGGAAACTCAGATTTCATTTGATGGGGGAAGGAATGACAATGGCAGAAGGACTTGTTACTAATTTCTGAAGCACATGGAACAAGTTGAAGGTTTATTTCACATATGGGAGACTGGTTCAGCATTTGAAAATTGACTAGTGGGGGTGCCTGGATGGCTCAGTGGGTTAAGGCCTCTGCCTTCGGTTCAGGTCATGATCCCAGGGTCCTGGGGTCGAGCCCCGCCTTGGGCTCTCTGCTTAGCGGGGAGCCTGCTTCCTCCTTTCTCTCTGCCTGCCTCTCTGCCTGCTTGTGATCTCTATCTGTCAAATAAATAAATAAAATCTTAAAAAAAAAAGAGAAAATTGACTAGTGGAATCCATCACATCAACACATCAAATAAGAAAAGTCATATAATCACATCAGCAATTGTAGAAAAAGCACTTCACAAAATCTAACATCTAATCATGATAAAAACTCAGAACACACTGGTAATACAGGAGCTTCTTCACAAGATAATCTGCAAAAACACCACAACTGACATCATATGTAATGGTGACAAAGTAGAGTCTTTTCCTCTAAGATCAAGAGCAAGGGAAGGATGCCTCCTCTCTCCACTTCTTTTACCTTTGTAGTAGAATTCTTGGACAATGCAATAAGACAAGAAAAGGGAAAGAGGTATACATATTGGAAAGGATGAAATAAAACTGTTTTGACATGCATGATTGTTGATGTAGAAAATTAAAAAAACACACAAAAAACACTTTCAGAACTAAAAAGTAATTATAGCAAGGTTGCAGGATATAAGGATAATATGAAAAAGGCAATTGCTTTCTTACGTACCAGCAATGAAAAATTGGAATTTGAAATTTTAAAAAAATCTTACATAAAAATCTAATGAACTAGGGCTCTGGGTTGCTCAGTGGGTTAAGCCTCTGTCTTCGGCTCAGGTCATGATCCCAGAGTCCTGGGATCGAGCCCACATCAGGTTCTGCTCCATGGGGAGTCTGCTTCCCCCTCTCTCTCTCTGCCTGCCTCTCTGCCTACTTGTGATCCCCCCCCGTCATATAAATAAATAAATAAATAAATAAATAAAATCTTTGAAAAAAATCTAATGACCTGTGTGTAAGATCTATTTGGAGATAACTACAGAACCTTTGTGAAATAAGTGAAAGAACAAAATAATGGACTGATGCTGCATCATGTTCATGGATAGGAAGACCTGGCACAGTTTGATGATGGCAGTTTTCTACGGCTTGATCTGTCGATTCATTGCCACCTCAGTGAAAATACCAGCAAGTTACTTTGTGGGTAGCAACAACTGACTCGGAGGTTTATGTGGAAAAGTGTAAGACCCAGAAGAGCCAGTGCAATAACGAAGGAGGAGAGCAACGTCATAGGACTGGCTCTGCCAACTCCAAGACTTATTAAAGATACAGCTAACGGTAATCGAGAGAGTATGGTCTTGGTGAATGTGTAGACAAATGGATCAGTGGACCAGAATGGAGAGCCCAGAAGAGACCCAGATAAATACACTCAACCGATTGTGATGAAGGGGCAGGAGTGATATGATGGAGCAAAGATGGTCTTTTCAGCAAATGGGGCTGGACAGTTGGACGTCCCCATGCAGAAAAATAAATTTAGACACATACTTATGTCCTTTACAAGAATTATCTCAAAATGGACACAGACCTAAAAAATTAAAATAAATAAATGTAAAATGTAAAACAAAAAAACACCTAGGAGAATCTGGATGACTTTTGTTATGTTGATGATTATCTTAGACACAACATCAAAGGTATGTGATTCACGAAAGAACTCACTGATAAACTGGACTTCGTTAAAAACAAAACAACAATAACAACAACAACAAAACAACAACTTCTGCTATGTGACAGATAGTGTCAAGTAGATGAAAAGACTGTCCATAGACAGGGAGATAATATTTGCCAAAGACACAGCTGATAAGAATTAGTATTTAAAACATACAAAAAAATTCTTAAAACTTGGCAATAAATAACTCAGTTTAAAAATGGGCAAAGGAGGGGTGGGTACCTGAGTGGCTCAGTCACTTAGGCATATCTGACTCTGGATTTTGCCTCAGCTTATGGCCTCAGGTTCATGAGATTGAGCCTCGGGTTGTGGTGGTTGTGGTGGGTGTGGAGCCTGCTTGAGATTCTCTCTCTCCCTTTTCCTTCCCACTTGAGGTCTCTCTCTCTCTCTGAAAAAATTGGCTGAAGGTTTGAATGGGTATATCATCAGAGAAGAAATAGATTGCTAAAAATCGAGTAAACATCTGTATACGGATGGTAGATAAATGTATGAAGAGCAGGTCGACATCATACATCCTCAGGGAAATGCAAGTTAAAACGAGGAGATGTCACCATACACCAGTGAGATGGCTACCATCCAGATCACCACCATACCATGGAGAGGATGAGGGGACCAGAGATCCTCGGAGAGGATGTGGGGACCAGAGATCCTCCCTCACTGCGGGTGAGAATACGGGAGGAGCGCCCACTTCAGACAGCGTAACAACATCCTGAAGAACTGAAAATACTCTACCATTTGCTCCCACAACCACACTCTTCAGTATTTACCTACAGGAGTTGAAAGCATGTGTTCACAGAAGAATTTGTGCATAGATTTTTATAGCAGTTTTATTCATGATTCCAAACTTGGAAGCAACTGACAAGTCCTTTAGTAGGTGAATGGAGAAATAAACAATAAACTGTTGTCTGTCTAGACGGTGGACTGTTGTTCAGCAATAAATAGAAAGGAGCCATCAAGCCTTGGAAAGACATGGCAGAACCTTCATGCATATTATTAAGTCAACGACGTCTGTCTGGAAAGGCCGCATCCTGTAGGAATGTGACCTTCTGGAAGAGGCAGAACTACACAGACTGTAAAAAGTTGAGTGGTTGCCTGTGTTGCGAGAGGGAGGGATGAAAATGGGGGCACACAGGGTTTTTACGACAGTGAATTCTCTGTAGGATACTCTGATACGATAATATCATTATCCATTTGTCTAAACCCATAAGATGTGTAGCAGCAGGAGAGACCCTGATGTAAACTGTGGACTTGAGTCAAGACCAACATACTAATGTGTATCAGATGTTCATTGAAGGGGAACCAGAGCCAGGTGAGGAAGCATTCTGTGCGAACGCTGTACTTTTTTTTTTATAACCCTGACACTGCTCTAACGATTGTCCTTCTTAAAAGGTTTGATTTGCACACTTTTTTAAAACATTTTTTTTGCTGTACCTTTAAAAGAAGAGCTGGTTAGTGGCAGATCTTTGGGTTTGAACCAAGAGTGTCTGACCTCAGGGCTTAGCACACGTGGACCGCATGGAATCCCTGTGGGCAGTGACCACACATTTGAGCCTCCTGACCCAACCCCAGGTTACTTCCTGTGTGAATCAGGTGTGGGGGCTCTTGGCATCAGGGCATCTGACTGCCCCTGGTGACAATGGTGTTGACAAGTCTAAGGTAGTGGCAGGATCCCAGGGTTTACCCCATGTTCGTTCCTGCCTGTGATTTTATCCAGGGTTCTGGGTGTTCAGCAGCTGGGGTGACAGGGTTCCTTCCCAGCCCCGGCAGGAGAGGGACACCGGGGCAGAAAGGCGCACTCACAGCTGGGATGAGAACCTGGTTACGTCACACGCACAAACACAGGGAAGGTGGGGCTTCAAAGATGCTTCTCAGAGTAGTTCTTGGTTTTTTAAAGATTTATTTATTTATTGGGAGAGACAGAGAGAGCACATGCGCAAGCAGCACAGGAGCAGAGAAGGAGAGAATCTCCAGCAGACTCCCCGCTGGGTGTGGAGACTGACCCGAGGCCGTATTCATGACCCTGAGGTCATGACTCAAGGTTAGACCCTTAACCGACTGAGTCACCTGGGCACCCCTCAGAGCATTTCTAATATTGAGGTTTTGCCTTTTTTTTTTTCAGTTTGTTAGCATTAATGTGATAAGAGTATAAAGTTATTGTAGCCAAGGTGGTTTTTTGCATACTAAATTGGTTTTTGTTTTTGACTATTTTTTTCCAATTAAAGAAAGAAATCAGGAAGGGTAAATATTTCTTGATTTTTCTTTTCCTCTTTGATGCAGATTCTATAATGACTTATAGGACTTTTCCAGTGTTCCTGAAGTTGCCCTCATCACAGCATTT
The DNA here is from genome assembly GCF_020171115.1 of Neogale vison. Classification (NCBI taxonomy): domain Eukaryota; kingdom Metazoa; phylum Chordata; class Mammalia; order Carnivora; family Mustelidae; genus Neogale; species Neogale vison. Next base: position 207,811,004 of record NC_058101.1, read on the forward strand.
CAAGTATGACCTCTGTTACGTAAATTTTCAAATCCTCAGTTTAGAAATTAGAATGGGGTTCTGGGATGACTTCCCAGGTTTTGCTGAAGAATCACTTTAATTACCAGCAACTCATTGCCGCTATGAACTCCACTGATACCATCAAATGGCAGGTCTTCTGGACTGATTTGCTGTGATTTAAAAATAAAGAGAGTCCTCAGCTTCAAAGACATCTTCAGGATTCTCCATCTGTTTATGACCATGGTTTTTCCATCCCAATGAAATGAATATTACTTGTCCTGGAGTAAATAGCTTTGTAAGGCTTGTAGTGAACCTGTAAGGGTCTGTGTTTTTCACTGAACCTTTTACAGGGTGCCCACTCAGGGATTTAGCTAAGGTAAATATGTATTCTTCCTTCTTTATCCAATCCATAACTCATCACCCAGGGTTAAGTCATTTCTTCTTTTATTTCTTTGCAAAAATGTAAACATAATGAATGGTCATTCACTCATTTATTCCACAAATACTTCCTTTTCTCACATATGTCCCATGCATGCTTCCTGGTGATGAGGACCAGGCAGGTAAATCCCTGCTTAAAGTCTACTTGTTGAGACAAAGAATAAGTAAACCAATAATGAAATAATAAACAAAACAGTAATTTCTGTCAAGATAGGATAACATAGGAGGAGGGTAAAGAGAGCAATGAGGGTGTCATAGGTAGAAATGCCTCTTTCACTGAGCAGAGGTGACATTGAGCAGAGACTTGGGTGAGAGCTTGCAGGTCTTTCATGGTAGATGAATATTGCAAACAGAGGGAGCCACAGGTGCAAAGGCCCTGAGGTGGCACTGTGTGATGTGGCTAGAGACCAGCTGGAACAGAGGAAATGATGGGGGAGGTGACCCAGGCCAAATGGCCCAGGGCTTTCCAGGACACAGGAACAATGCTGAGTCTTTCTTTCATTTTGAGGGGCAGCTGTTGGCTCACTTTGGGCGGGGAGCATGGTCTAGTTCACATTTGGCAGCATCTTTCTGCTGTTTTCTGAAGAGTAGAGACTGTAGCAGAGTGAGCCCAGGGACCAGACAGCAGCCTGTGCCAATCCAGAGGAGGGGTGATGGTGGACAGCTGGTGTGGGTGGAGGACGTGGGAAACAGGGTTTCTGGGTTCACTTGACAGTAGAGCCAACAGAATTGCATGATGAGTTAATTAGATGTGAGTGTGATGGAAAACAGGAAATCATGGGTGACTTTGGGGATTTTTGACCTGGCATCTGAGTTGGTGGTGATTGTCTTTATTCATCAGTTTGCTGTGTCATCTGCTGTTTCCTCTCCCAGTGGCCCCTGGATCAGAACCTGGCTTCCAGGGGAACAATGCCCCCATCCCTCACTGCTTCACATGGTATGTCTTTTCTGCCAGTAGAGATTGCTCTCTTTTGGACCTGACAAATCTCCCCTCTTTTATAAGGTTCAACTAAAAATTTGTCTTTATATGTATGCCCCAGTTCTTACCCCATATCCCTGCCAGGACAGCCAGTGCGTGTGGCTCTGGGCACAGCTGAGTTCCCCGAGGACCAGGTGCCCAGGACTGGCAGACAGCAGACATCTAGCTGTTGACCAGATGAGGGAATCGCTAGTTGAGAAGCTCTTCATTAGCTGCAAAGCCAAAGGATTGGTGTTCTGACAGGTTTTATCCAAATACAATGGTTTTATAAAGCATTCATCTACCTACATGCATTTAATTCTTAAATGGTTTATGTTAATATACTGTTTTCCTCATTTAATTATACACCGTTTCAAGGGCACACCTATGAAGAGAGAACAATATAATATTTGCCCCTGTACTACTCCTTTTATTTATTAAATCTTAATGCCATTTCAAGTGTGTTTCATACTTTTTCTAAGCACTAAGCATGTGGTTCTTTGGGGATCCATTTTACTTTCTTCAATCCCATTACTGTGTTCCCACGCTGGAGCCGGTCTCTGTCATGCATCTGGTGTATATATTCCCAGGCATGTTTTTTTTGTAGATGACATCTTTGTACGTCCATAAATAATATGCAGAGTTGTTCTGAAGGTGTTTTCAGGTGGAGATCTATTTGTACTGCTGTGTTTAGCCTTAAATGTTAAACTGCTGTATGGTTATTGTGTTCCTGAGAATGACTCTGATTATCCTTCCTCATTGTGATTGAGGGGATGGAAATTGTTTCCAGAGTTTTCAGTATTGCGGAACTGAGCTGCAATGAATAGCTCCCATATCTAGAAGACACTGTCCACTTTAGACAGTGGTTCTTAAAATGGGGTCCCAGGCCCAGCACCATCAGCATCACCTGAGAACATGCTAGAATTGCAAATTATTGAGCCCTGCCCCAGAATTAAAACCTTTGCTTTTGAGGCCCAGAAATCTGGGTTTTAACAAGCCCCCCAATGATTCTGATCCAAGCTAAAGTCTGAGAACCTGCTCTAGAATATATATTGGAATAGAAAGAACTTCTGAGTTTTATAGGGTAAGAAAATCTCCAGTTTAATTTTACTTTTAGTTTGATGTAAAATGTGGTGTTCCATCATTGTCATTGTAGGAGAATTCCTTTTGTTTTGCATTCTCATTCAACAATTGCTGTTTTAAGACTTTAATATTTTGGCATCCTGATCTTGTGGAATAGTCTTTCATTGTATTTTTCTGTTTGCTTCTAAATTCCTGATTACTAATGAGCTTGCATGTATTTTTCTGAGGTTTATTGACTCTTCATATTTCCTTTTATGTTAATTGCCTCTTCTTACCCTTGGCTCATTTTTCTATTGGTTTGTCTTTTTTTGATTAATGTATAGATGTTCTTTATTATTTGAGATACTAATCCTTGCCATCTATGACTTCTTTAGTAACCTCTTTTATAGTATCGTCATCCATTAAAAAATGTTAATTTCAGTTAAAATTTAAAACCTACTTCTTTCTCTTTTGCAGTTTTTGTTTTTTAAATTTGCTTTAGAATGACTTCCATACCTTGATATGATAAAAGATTCCAGTGCTTTTTTTCTTCCAGAGGTTTTAAAGTTCACATCTCACACTGTTACATACTTAATTTACCTAGAATTGGGTTTTTGGGTATGGGTTGATAGATCAAACTTTATTCTTCAAAATGGGTAATCTGTTTTTTCTGGATAAATCAATTTCTCATTGGTCTGAAATATATCACCATTACATGTCAGTTTTTCACACAGCAATAGGTCTCTTCCTGGGCTTTCTCTTTTGTTTCCTTGGTCTATTTATTAAAACTATGGATATGATTCCCTTTCTTAATTACTACATCTTCAAAACAGAATACTTGATAGAGTAAATCTCCCCATTGTTATTTCAGAAATTATTTTAATTATCCTAAACCACTTACTTATCCACATGAAAACTGCTTTTTACGTTTTCCAAAACATGATTGAGATTTTGATTAAATCATTTTGAATTTATAGGTTAAAATGGAAAACTTTTAGCTTTATAATATTTATGGATATATGTGCCCATATATTCAGGATTTCTTTCATGTTCGAAATATTATTTATTCCACTTCAATTTTGGGCAACTTTGATTAGATTTACACTTAGGAAAGTATCTTATAGTTTTAGCTCCTAAAGGGGATTTAAAAACACTCTTGCCTATTGCACTTGGTTACTCCTCTGGTTATGTACGCCACCAAAGTTTTATTACTGACCTAGTGCCCAGCAATACATGCATCTTAGATTTTCTATATGGCTCATTTTATCTGTGGAATAAATTTTATCTCTTTGTTTTCATATTTTTTTTCTCCCAATTTATTTATTTTCAGAAAAACAGTATTCATTATTTTTTCACCACACCCAGTGCTCCATGCAAGCCGTGCCCTCTATAATACCCACCACCTGGTACCCCAACCTCCCACCCCCCCGCCACTTCAAACCCCTCAGACTGTTTTTCAGAGTCCATAGTCTCTCATGGTTCACCTCCCCTTTTCATATTTTTATATTAGTTTTGAAGTCTGTTAATTTTTTTTTGTTGTCCAGAAGGTTTTTTTTTTTTTTCATTTTCAGTTAGTACATAGATAATTGGGAAGAAGAACTGTTCTTTTGTGCTAGTGTGGATGGGAGTTCCCTGGTACTAGAGTTATCTCAGTCTTCTGGAGGCAACATTTATGATCCAAGTAATCTTTTTTTTTTTAATTTTTTTTTTGACTGAACCAATCCTGATGCTCAGAGCTGATTTATAAAGGAACTGAAAATGAAAGAAAAACTGGATGTGGTCCTTGATTTTGTCACTCTCACTCATACTCTAAACTTATAGCTTGGACTTGAATGCTTCTCTACTCACACTTGCTGTGGTGTCTCCAGATACCCCTGTAAGAAGTTTGAAGCTTAACTCCAAATCCTCTTTAGACATTTTTTTTGAAGATTTTATTAATTTTTTGACAGAGAGAGGCAGGCAGAGAGAGAGGGGAAGCAGGCTCCCTGCTGAGCAGAGAGCCCAATGAGGGGCTCTATTCCAGGACCCTGAGATCATGACCTGAGCTGAAGGCAGAGGCTTAACCCACTGAGCCACCCAGGCATCCTACTTTGGACATTTCTTTTAAGGAGCAAGCATTTCTTGTATCTCTAGTTCCTAGCGTTGTTATTGCCGTACCATAGGTATTGTTGAATGAAAGAATGATAAATAAATTCAAAGACAGCTGGTCTCATTTTATTCTAAATAGGAATTTTGTAAACTTAGCACCATTTAATATGAAGTTGAATATAAAATTGCAAACACGCTGGAGAATTATTCAGAAGATTATAAGAAATGTATTTGACAGTCTTAACCATAGCAACCATTTATTAAAAGTATTGACGTAGCAAGCTGGGTAAGTGCTCTGTGAGGCCTGGTTCAGGACAGAATGACATCTGCTCCACGTCTGTGTCACAGGAGCAGTAGGGCGGCCCACACTCCAGTGGAGATGAGTTTCCTGGTGGATGCTTTGCTGTTTTGCTGAAACATTATTCTCTGCTGATAATTCACACGTCATTTTATCCCTCAGATAATACTGTTTGGCTCAGTGTAAATAAATGCAAATTATCTTCTTTGAAATCATTAGGAAATTATTTCAAAAGGCAGTTATGCATAAATTCTCATGCCACCAACTGCTTAAATTAAGAGATTTTTGAAAGAAATTCCAACCTCCTGCATCAGTGTTTTCAACACAGTTTTCTATAATTCTTCTAAAATATATGTAGAAACAATCATTTCACAGCTTCCTGAACCTATCGTGATTGTGGCTCTTCTAGTAGACCCAAGTATAATTGAATTTGGAATCAATGAAAACCTCTCCTTCGAATACTGCCTGAGCTGTGGGAACGATTGATATGTGGGTGTTGAGAAATTAACTCGCTCGCCTCCGTGTGCTGTCAGAGCAAGCAGCTGAGGACAGAGCAGGGTGTTGTAGACAGGAGACTGCATCCGGCCGAGAGGAAGAAATACGTGCAGGACGGTCCCCTCTGGCGCTCTGACCCGGGCAGCAAGCACTGTGTCCTGTGGCCGATGGCCCTTTCTGCAGGCGTCCTGGAGGGAGCGCAGGACACCAGGAGTGTTGGCTGCAGTTTTACTCCTGGACGTAGTGGCCTTGCCCTAGGGAATCCGCTTACTGCTGTCTGTTCCTCAGTGTCTTGTGTATGAAGTAAGACTCAGAATCAACAGCAGCCGGGCTGTTTCCGAGTCCACATTTAATTTGAAGCCTTGGTTTTTGAGGTTTTGATTTTGCTAGTTTGCAGAAGTCTGGTGTGGGCACACTCACTGATCCAAGACCGTGAGTGGTCACTGGTCTTGGCATTATTTTATATTTTTCTTGTGAGCATACCTAATTGATAGAATCAGGGAAATAGTCAAAGTACTTTTCCGTTGTTGCAGAGAATACGGTCGTCTGAGTGTCCAAGCCAGATAGGAAAAAGGCAGCGACGCTGATGGCAGGTGTGTATCTGCTTTGTTTGTTCACGACGCGGTGTTTGTGTGCCGTCACACTTGAGCGTGCGACTCCCGTGAGCCTTTTTTGCTGTGTGTCGTTCTTCTTGCTCCCAGAACAGCTGAGTGGCTGGTGTCATTCACCGGTCGGGATGGTATTGGGCCGGGAGTGCAGGTCAAGCGTGGCGTCACCCTCCCCTCTCCATGGGGCTGGGGATGCCCCACGGATGTGTTAGTGCCAGTGGCACGTTTTCTCTCTGGCTTGAGTGGCTCAGTTCCACACGAGTTCCCATGTCAGTGACGTTTGATTGACGCGCACAACAAATGATGACTAAATTCCTAGTATTTAAGATACGGTGACCTTGGCTCACGATGAAAGAGTAAGTTCTTACTGTCTTTCCGGTGTAGATAATCCCACATTGGGTTGTGTTCCAGCGTCCTGATGGCGTCCGTATCTCCTGGAGATAAAGTCTCAGGGGTCTGGAATATCTCCAAAGCTAGAAAAAGAGATGAGGTTTGTTCCACAAGTACGTAACACCATATGATACATGACTTTGTGTGCTTGACTTATTTCAATTAGCATGATTTCCTCCACTCCTGTCCATTTGTATGGTGACTAACATAATAAAATAAAAAAAAATAGATGAGGGTTGATCTAGTGGCTGCAAGAGAAACTCTCTGGTCATTTGTAAAGATGCTTTGGTACACAATTCTAACTTAATTTTGAAGAAATTAATGTGTTTCTGCCCACTGGGAGTTCAGGATGACAAAATGTAACATTCAGGGATGCAGTCAAACAATATTCCTTTCAGTAAATATTGTATAATCATAAAATGTGGAGTGTTAATCTGTGTTTGGGAGCTCAGGGCACTTAATGACAAATGGCCAAGTCTGGCACTAATATGGAGAGTTTGCTTCTAAATATAAAGAGAAATAAATAAATTGGGGAAAAAAAAAAAAAAAAGAAAATATGAAAATTTCTTCTTTACTTTGGACAAAGTTTGCTTTGTCAAAGTTACTTTAGACAAAGGTTTCTTAAATTGGGATGCCAAAATCATTAGCCATAAAAGAAAGAAAATAATAAAATGGACATTATTTAAAAAAAAAATAAATAAATATAAAGAGATTATTTAAAATGAAAAACCTGGGACATGTTGCACCGGAGATGTTGATGCTGCACACCAGACCGTCCCAGTGAAGCAAATACTGCAGGGAAGAGGGTCCAGGGGCTCTGTGGTTGCACAGTGCATATGAAATCTGTGTGTGCGATACTGTGGCCCGTTCCGTGTGCATTAGGGTTACGTCTCAAAAGTGTACTTGCCTTGATTAAAAAGTACTTGATTGCTCAAAAACGCTAACCGTCATCTGGGCTTTCAGGAAGCCGTCCTTCTTTGCCGGTAGACAGTCTTGCCTCCATGTTGGCAGCTGCCGGCGGATCCGGGCGTGGGTGCTGAGGGTGGGGCACTTGCCGCAGTTTTTGAGGCAACAAGGAGGTTTGGGGCCTCGATGGACACTTCCTTTTGGAGAGGCTTCTGTGCCATGCGCAGTGCAATGAGGTGGCATTTGACACAGTAGGACTTCATTCCGACTGGAGTCAGACCTTCCACCGCTGCCGCTGCTTGTCAGCTACGTTTCGGGAATGTTCTAAGTCCTCGGTCGCCGCTTCACCAGTCTTCCCAGCACCTTCCCCAGGAGCGCGTCCGTCCCCGGAGCCCACGTTCCGTCTCCTGCGCGAGAAGCAGCTCCTCGTCCGTCCGAGCGCGGCCCGAGAGCGCAGCGGAGCAGCCCCGGCCGCAGGCCCCTCTGCGGAGGCCCGTTCTCCGGCCCCTTCGGCCCCGTCTGCGGTTCCTCCTGCACCGAGGCCGGACCCTCCGGGTCATCCGTGCGCGCCGGACGCCCTTCCTCCGACCTCCTCTTTGTGCTGACGCTCCGATCTCGTCCCAGGAATCGCACGTGTCCTCAGTGGCGTCGAGGACGTTGAGTCGTTTCTGGAAGGTTTACTCTGCCCCGATCGGGAGAGGAATCCCCGCCCGCGGCAGCCGGGACCTGACGAAACGCATTCCTTCGGCGAGAGGATGGAGAGTTGAAGTGACCCCTTGATCGCGGGCTGCAGGACAGACGCTGCATCAGCGCCGGGAAAACCCGTGACTCTCGCGGTCCGGCCCCGTCACAGCTCTGGGGCGACCGGGTGCCCCGTCCGCGAGCAGCCGTGCTTTGGAAGAAACCTTGTTCTCGAGCATTTGGCCCCGGCGGCGGGTGGACCGTACTCAGGGCACCGCGTTGGGGACGGACGCGCCGTCATCGGGCCGTGTGGGTCCGTGTGCGGGGCCCAGGCAGAGCCGACCGAGCGCGATGCCGAAGGACCCCAGGGTTCTCAGAGCGGGACGTGCGCGCCGGCTTCCACTTAGGGTCACCGGCTGCACCAGCCCCTCACGGGGGAGCGGCCTGTCCTTCGCGGCTCTGAAGCCGGGCGCTGACTTGTCTCTGGCGGTGCGAGTCCCAGATGGCGTCGTCTCCCGGCAGAGGCTGCTCGGTCTACACCCGCAGTCCGTTGTGGAGCGCAGCCGCCAGCCTGAGCTCTCGGAGCTGGATCTCCGGGGTGACTTGCGGCAGCGTCTCCGTGGGCACCTGCGGCCTCACCTGGTCCTTCCTGTCGCGGAGACGGCTGCTTCCCTGAATGCCAGCAGCCAAGCTCCACAGGCTGCCGACTTTCCCTCTGCAGCGTCCCCGCCTGCCTCGGCCTTCGCAGAACTGAGGATTCGGGCCTTGCTCTGGATCAGGCTTTGGCTCAGGGGAGTGTGTTCCGTCCAAATCACTCAGGCTTTCTCCGTATCAGCGGTAAACCCGTTTCCCTTTCTTCTTGTCCACGTGTTCTCTGGAGCTGCCCTTTAATGACCTTCCAGAACTCTCCTCTGCCTTCACAGTGTGGCCGGCTTTCTGCCACCAGAGCCTCGCTCTCAGTCTGGCTCTGCTCCCGGCACAGCCCCCCCTGAGCTCCATCGCGCCAGCTCTGGATGTCAGGTGGGGGCGCAAGCTTCTTCCTCTCAGCTGGGCATGTAGAGGCCCGTGTAGGTTATTCATTGGCCTGATTTGCACATTATTGCGTCGGGTGGCCGGGGGGGATCAGGGAGGCCTGAAGGCGGAGCCGTCAGAACACACGCAGACTGGTTGAATCGGCTGTGTGGGGATGCCGCTTGCCGTGCCCCAAAGCACTTACAGGAGAACAGCAAAGGTCACTGGTCACAGATCACCATCATGAACACAACCATAACGACAGAGCTCGGAGTATTGTGCCTCTTACCAGAGCGCGATGCAGGGACTTGAAGGGAGCCAATGCCGATGGCCTCGCTCAACATGGGGTTGCCACAGATCTTCTGTTTGCCAAAAAAGCAACATCTAGAAAGTGTGATATGGCAAAGCACAATAAGATATGGGCTTGTAGTCAGGCATTTTAAGCTAAAGTTAACATTTATATTAGCCAATGTTCTTGTCATTTATGGTAATAAGATAAATGATACACCTGGATTATTTTTTAATTTTTATTTATTTTTTAAATTTCTATTCAGTGTTCCAGAATTCATTGTTTATGCACCACACCCAGTGCTCCATGCAATACGTGCCCTCCATAATACCCACCACCAGGCTCACCCACCCCCCATCCCCTTCCCCTCCAAAACCCTCAGTTTGTTTCTGAGTCCACAGTCTCTCATGGTTCGTCTCCCCCCTGATTTCCCCCAACTCCCTTCTCCTCTCCATCTCCCCATGTCCTTCGTGTTATTCCTTATGTTCCACAAATAAGTGAGACCATATGATAATTGACTCTCTCTGCTTTACTTGTTTCGCTCAGCATCATCTCTTCCAGTCCTGTCCATGTTGATGCAAAAGTTTATACCTGCTCTTTGAAGAATACTGGTGAATTTTGATCGGAATGGCATTAAAATTATAGATTGCTCTACGCAGTATAGACATTCTAACAATGTTTATTCTTCTGCTCCAAGAGCATGGAATGGTCTTCCATATTTTTGTGTCTTCTTCAATTTCTTTCATGAGTGTTCTGTAGTTCGAGACCCTGAATCGCTAAAGAAATGTTGAAAAACAAAAATAAAACTGGGGGCATCATGTTACCTTATTTCAAGCTTTACTACAAAGCTGTGATCACCAAGACAGCATGGTACTGGCATAAAAAGAGACACATAGACCAGTGGAACAGAGTAGAGAGCCCAGATATGGACCCTCAACTCTATGGGCAAATAATCTTCGACAAAGCAGGAAAAATATACAGTGGAAAAAAGACAGTCTCTTCAATAAATGGTGCTGGGAAAACTGGACAGCTATATGTAGAAGAATGAAACTCGATCATTTTCTTACACCATACACAAAGATAAGCTCAAAATAAATAAAAGGCCTCAACATGAGACAGGAATCCATCAGAATCCTAGAGGAGAACATAGGCAGTAATCTCTTCGATATCAGTCACAGCAACTTCTTTCAAGATATGTGTCCAAAGGCAAAGGAAACAAAAGCGAAAATGAACTTTTGGGACTTCATCAAAATCAAAAGCTTCTGCACAGCAAAGGAAACAGTCAAGAAAACAAAGAGGCAACCCACGGAATGGGAGAAGATATTTGCAAATGACAGTACAGACAAAAGGTTGATATCCAGGATCTATAAAGAACTCCTCAACCTCAACACACACAAAACAGACAATCATATCAAAAAATGGGCAAAAGAGATGGACAAACACTTCTCCAATGAAGACATACAAATGGCTATTAGACACATGAAAAAATGTTCATCATCCCTAGCCATCAGGGAGATTCCAATTAAAGCCACATTGAGGAAAAAAAAAAAAGCCACATTGAGATATCACCTTACACCAGTTAGAATGGCCCAAATTAGCAAGACAGGAAACAACATGTGTTGGAGAGGATGTGGAGAAAGGGGAACCCTCTTCCACTGTTGGTGGGAATGCAAGTTGGTGCAGCCACTTTGGAGAACAGTGTGGAGATTCCTCAAGAAATTAAAAATGTAACTTCCCTATGACCCTGCAATTGCACTCCTGGGTATTTACCCCAAAGATACAGATGGAGTTAAAAGAAGGGCCATCTCTACCCCAATGTTTATAGCAGCAATGGCCACGGTCGCCAAACTGTGGAAAGAACCAATATGCCCTTCAATGGACGAATGGATAAGGAAGATGTGGTCCATATACACTATGGAGTATGATGCCTCCATCAGAAAGGATGAATACCCAACTTTTGTAGCAACATGGACGGGACTGGAAGAGATTATGCTGAGTGAAATAAGTCAAGCAGAGAGAGTCAGTTATTATATGGTTTCACTTATTTGTGGAGCATAACAAATAGCATGGAGGACAAGGGGAGTTAGAGAGGAGAAGGGAGTTGAGGGAATTTGGAAGGGGAGGTGAACCATGAGAGACTATGGACTCTTAAAAACAATCTGAGGGGTTTGAAGGGGCGGGGGGTGGGAGGTTGGAGGAACCAGTGGTGGGTATTGGAGAGGGCACGGCTTGCATGGAGCACTGGGTGTGGTGCAAAAACAATGATACTCTTATGCTGAAAAAAAAAAAAGTTTACACCTGGATTTTTTAACACTTCTTTCCCCTTTTGAAATTTTACGTTGTATTCCCAGATGTAGGAAAATTGGAAAGTGGGTTTAGGGATCTCAAGTGTGAACTTGTTGAAAATCTGAATCTGTTCTAAATAGCATTGCTTGGCGTTCATTCTCGAATCTGGAATTGGCGGTTTTCAGTGTGTCCCCCTCTGGTGGGTGAGGGCCCTCTCCCTCTGGCGCCCAACCTCGCTGTCTTCTGGGTAAGCAGAGCCTTTTCAAGGTCCCATGTTCACTTTTGCCCTCAATTCGTGTGCTGCTGTAGTGTCTGTATGTCTGCTAGCTTGGGGGATAGAAATGTCCCCGTGTGGCTCCCCGGCTGTCCCCGCTGGAGGCCGGCAGCATAGAAGGGCACTGGAGAGTTGTTCCCGCTGCTAAATGCTGAGCTCCTGCCCCCAGCCTCATGCTTCAGCATTAGCTTCTGGCTGCGAAGACTGGTGTTAAGATGGTACTTTATAGTTAGACTTCTGAGGCTCATCTTGATTTGCACTAACAGTCCCCTGTCCAGACCACTGTTAAGCGTCACACTTTTCTATGTTGATCTGATGCTCTGATACACCCCAGGCCAGGTGTCGTCTGGACACAGCGTGTGAGCGCTGTGGTCCATAACCCTCCCTTGACTTTCCCTCCCTAACTGTCCACATTTGCTTCCCGGCCCCCCATGCATTTTTATGTGGGATTTATTTGTGGGGGAAAGATGAAGTCTGTGCTTAAATAGGGCTTTATAATCACAGTAACAGCTGGCCTACCTGGGCTGCCTTCTCTTCCACAAAGCTCGCTGCTGACTCACTTCCGTGTGGCTTTGGGTGCCCCCTGTCTGCTTTCCCGGCTCCTTCCCCAGTGCAGCTCCTCCGTGAGCGCCCGCAGGAGAGGTGCAGCCCCTGCGCACTCGGTGGGGGAGAGCGGTCTACTTCGATCCCTTAAAACCAGGACAGCTTAAAAATTCCTGGCCCTCCCTGCTCAAGCCACATCAGCAGTAGGACGGGGGAGTGGTTGGTAGGGCAGAATCTTCCAGTCCAGTGACTTTCATGGGTTTCTTCTTAATTTGTATATAGAATAAAAGACGGGTCTTAAGACAGAATTTTGGGGTGTGGAACATTCTGTGAATTGCTTGTTTTAGGCCCGGGCAGGAGGCACCCGCAGTGCTGCTCCCTTCTTGGGGGAGAGCGCCCCGTCCCTCTCGGCCCTGTCTGACTGGAAGCATGCATCTGATGAGGCTTCTCATCCTCTGCTGTTCTAGTTTTTATTTATTTTTATTTATTTATTTAAAAGATTTTATTTATTTATTTGACAGACAGAGATCACAAGTAGGCAGAGAGGCAGGCAGAGAGAGAGGAAGGGAAGCAGGCCCCTTGCTGAGCAGAGAGCCCGATGTGGGACTCGATCCCAGGACCCTGAGATCATGACCTGAGCCGAAGGCAGCGGCTTAACCCACTGAGCCACCCAGGCCCCTGCTGTTCTAGTTTTTTTTTTTTTTCCCAATTTATTTATTTTCATAAAAACAGTATTCATTATTTTTGCACCACACCCAGTGCTCCATGCAAGCCGTGCCCTCTATAATACCCACCACCTGGTACCCCAACCTCCCACCCCCCGCCACTTCAAACCCCTCAGATTGTTTTTCAGAGTCCATAGTCTCTCATGGTTCACCTCCCCTTCCCATTTACCCAAATTCCCTTCTCCTCTCCATCTCCCCTTGTCCTCCATGCTATTTGTTATGCTCCACAAATAAGTGAAACCATATAATAACTGACTCTCTCTGCTTGACTTATTTCACTCAGCATAATCTCTTCCAGTCCCGTCCATGTTGCTACAGAAGTTGGGTATTCATCCTTTCTGATGGAGGCGTAATACTCCATAGTGTATATGGACCACATCTTCCTTATCCATTCGTCCGTTGAAGGGCATCTTGGTTCTTTCCATAGTTTGGCGACCGTGGCCATTGCTGCTATAAACATTGGGGTACAGATGGCCCTTCTTTTCACGACATCTGTATCTTTGGGGTAAATACCCAGGAGTGCAATTGCAGGGTCATAGGGAAGTTCTAGTTTTTAAATGTCGTCCTAGAGCCTCGCACTCTGGCTCTTCCCAGCGGTGCTAATGCTGGCCCCGGCTCGCCCGCTAACTTCGATCCCACCCCCTGCCACCCGCGTCCATATGGCATCCAGGGAGGGCTCCAGGCAGGCAGCACACCTGTGGGCGTGGAAAGCTCAGGAGGGTCCTGCACAGGTGCGAGGCAGTGACCCCATCGGTCTAGTCTTGTCATTAAATATGTTATAGTTTTTAATTCCCAGCCACATAAGGGGAGGGTCCCCAACCCCTCATCTTCTGATAAACCCACTTCTCTGAGACCTGCCTTGTCCGTGAGTTCTAACAGGGCTTGTCTGCACGAAACCACAGCCCTGACGATCTTCTTTATGCCTACGGAAATGGAGTTTTACGAATCAGCCTATCTGAACAGGGGCATTTTGCTGGCTGTGACTTATTCTGAGAGAACCTGTTGTATGTTCTGACAATCATGACTGTGGGTTCTAATTCCCATGCATTGTTAACTATGAGCATCAAATTAATAAATCCCATTCATTTCTAGAATATGAATTAACCTAGCATTTGCTGATCTTCATTCTTCTGGATGTTAACCTTATCCTATGTGACTTCTGAGAAGACGTTGCTCAGGGGTGATTTTTCCCCTGTTGCTTCGGGGGAAGCACGTCCCTATAGTTGTTATGATCTCCTTGGTCTGGCGCTGTCATGGCTTCTTTATGTATTGCTTGTTTTCCTCTGCAACGGGAAGGCCGTTCTCCCTGCTGGATCAGACTGCTGCCGTGCGGGAGTGAAGTGTTTCCGCCATTCTGTCCTTTGTTCATCTGGGAATCGTTAACTCTGTGACTCCAATTTGTATACTGTCTACCTGCTGTCACCATTGATAAAGTGACAGTTGACTTCTGGGTGGAAAGGCAGAATTGCAAATTAAATTTTATCTTTGTCTACCAAAGCTGGGTTTGTTTCATGGGAGAGAAACATTTTATTTTATGTTGTGTTTCCCACATGCAAAGCATCTTTTTTTAAAAAAATAGTTTTATGTTGGAATATGTGGAGTTCAGGTCTGTGTAATTATCAAAACTTTATGCCTCTGATAGTTTTCCTTAGCAAATGTTAGCTCCTACGTTCCTATTTTTCTCATTTGGTGGGAAGTTGAAGGAACAGTTGGAGGAGGAAGGTCTGAGTCTTGTTAGGGTGATACTTTGCTCTGATATCTAGATTACGTGGCGGCAAGAGGACAGTATTTTTACAGTTATGTCCCATGGATCTTTCTGTTCTAAAATCGAACTGAGGCTGGTGACAGCAATCTTTAGTGATATACACAACTGTGCACAATTTTGGATGTGGGCTTTAATGATTCTGAATAAATCATCCAGTATTGTCTGTAGTTTCATATTATTTATGTGAGATGCTACCTTACCTTGTCATCTAGGCTTTACTAGATGGGGGTGGCTGTCTCAGATTTTCCAGCATGCAAGCTCGGTGCACTCTGGGTTCTCACGGGGAAAACAAAGCTTGGAGTAATTCTGTTTTGAATAAAATTTGAGGATCTGAGCTCAGAATTTTAAGACGTGAGTCCAGTACTATTTAAGTAAATGATACATTTTGGTGTGTCTTTATTTATTTTGAATATATTTACTCCCTTGTGACACTTTTATTAATTTTATACTCATTTCAAAAGAGTTAGTGTCTAGCAGGATAAGTTTAACATTTTAAGTTTAGGGGCACCTGGGTGGCTCAGTTGGTTAAGCAATTGCCTTCAGCTCAGGTTATGATCCTGGAGTCCTGGGATCAAGTCCCACACTGGGCTCCCTGCTCGGCAGGAGCCTGCTTCTTCCTCTGACCCTCTCCCCTCTCATGCTCTCTCTCTCTTTCTTAAGTAAATAATAAAAATTTTTTAAGTTTGTTTTTAAAATTCCTTTATTTATTTATTTATTATTTTCAGCATAACAGTATTCATTATTTTTGCACCACACCCAGTGCTCCATGCAAGCCGTGCCCTCTATAATACCCACCACCTGGTACCCCAACCTCCCACCCCCCCGCCACTTCAAACCCCTCAGACTGTTTTTCAGAGTCCATAGTCTCTCATGGTTCACCTCCCCTTCCAATTTACCCAAATTCCCTACTCCTCTCTAACGTCCCTTGTCCTCCATGCTATTTGTTATGCTCCACAAATAAGTGAAACCATATGACAATTGACTCTCTCTGCTTGACTTATTTCACTCAGCATAATCTCTTCCAGTCCCGTCCATGTTGCTACAAAAGTTGGGTATTCATCCTTTCTGATGGAGGCATCATACTCCATAGTGTATATGGACCACATCTTCCTTATCCATTCGTCCGTTGAAGGGCATCTTGGATCTTTCTATAGTTTGGCGACTGTGGCCATTGCTGCTATAAACATTGGGGTACAGATGGCCCTTCTTTTCACGACATCTGTATCTTTGGGGTAAATACCCAGGAGTGCAATGGCAGGGTCATAGGGAAGCTCTATCTTTAATTTCTTGAGGAATCTCCACACTGTTCTCCAAAGAGGCTGCGCCAACTTGCATTCCCACCAACAGTGTAAGAGGGTTCCCCTTTCTCTAGATCCTCTCCAACACGTTATTCCTTATAAATTGCACTCATCCTGAGTCCATCACTTCACATGTAATAAATACTTATAGGTTTTTTAAAGGTATCAGTTTTCAAGATGGTTATATGTTTTATTTCCGGCTAATTTAACAACTTTCATATTTATTCCTTTGTTTTTTATATTTAGGGAGTATAGCAAACCTTAAGGATACCATGAGAAAAAGGCGTTTAAGGGAGAGAAATGGTTTTCATTTATACTGAAAGGCTTTATTTTCATGTGTCTTGAGGCATGACACATGTGAGTGTGTGTCCCAGGGACTTACGCTTCAGCTGGGGGGGGTCGCTTCTTTCTGGGGGGTGCTCGGGGGTTCAGATGTGGGACCCTCGCACTGGGAAGACCACATACATCTGTCCTGATGTTTGATTCAGAAAATCTAGTAATCGCGACTTCGTAGTCCTTTTCCGGCAGAGAAATGGAGCGTCTTCCCTGTCGCAGGAAGCCCCCCGTGTGGCGCAGCAGCGTAGAGCAGGGAGCCCCAGGTCACGGCCCGGGGGCGCTGGCACTCTGAGTTAGCTTCGCATCCAATCAGCAGGGCAGAGTACAGGTTGGCACCACGGCGGGTAGCCCGAGAGATGTGTTGTGCTTTCGGAAGGGGATTTTAAAGGAAGGCTTCGGAAATAGTACAACTGTCAGCCTTTTCGGGATGTTAGCTGGTCCCCGAGGACGTGTGTGTCGGTTTCGAGCATCTGACACGCATTCAGCCCACCGTCTTGTAATCATGCCTGTGAACGGTGTGTCCCTCCTCTGGGTGGAACGCTCGTGGGTCCGACGCCACCCCGAGTCAGGAAGGCCTAGACAAGGCGACCGTGGACTAGACTGTCTGGAAATGGTGTTTGAGTGTGGGTTCACTTGGTGTCCTGATGCGAAGCTTCCTGGTACTTGGGTCCTCTGTGATCAGCGTGACACAGGAGAATTTGAGGAAAGGAAATTCCCCCCTGAGGAAAGTTTTCTTCCTGTTTGGTCTGACTTTGATCAGCAGAAAAGGATGCCCCGTTTCTCTGCAGACATCCCCGTCGGCCGACCGGACGCTCGAAGCCCCGTGACGGGCCCTGCCCACACCCGCTCCCCCAGGTCCCGCCAGCAGCTGGCATTCTCTTCTCTACCCTGAGGGCCCCCGGACGCCTCCTCTTCTTGCCGTGTGTACGTGTGCGGCTTTGCATAATTCTGGACCGTTTATTATTTTCCCCCTTTGTTCCCAATAAGCCACGCCTGCTAGTTCCTGCGAGCCTGGGAGTCACCGGACCTGCCCTTCCTTGTTGACCGCCGTTCTCTAAAGCTCTCAGCCCGGCTAGGGCACAAGCGGGATTAGGGGCCCCTCCCGATGCCCCCCCTGCTCTTCCTCAGGGAAGTGAGGCCCTCCCCGACGCCGTCCCCTTCCCGGGTCTCTCTTTGAGGCAGTGCTGCACATTTCCTTCTTCAGCAGAAAATGCCCTTTATATTTGCACTCTGAGAGCAGAAAGTACAGTCATTAAAATAGATGCTTCTTAATTTTGTTCTGTGGAAAGGGCTGGCCAGTCACAGTCACTACGAGAACAGCCACGTCTGAAGCACGGGGTGTTCAGTCATCTCAGGAGCACCAGGCCCCCCTCTCCCCACGCCCGTGCCGGGAGAACGCTGGCCCGAATACACGTAATGGGAACGCGAAAAGCCTCCTTTGATTTCTTCACGACTGTGCACACGTCGCTCTGAATGGAAGCCGGAACATGAGGGGACAAGCTCGGGCCAGGAAGCTGGATGGTGTGGAAGGTTATTCTGGAACCTCGGTCGCCCTGTCAGGGTGCAGCCCCTCTGCTGGAGCCCGAGTGGCCCCCAGCGGCGCCCGCTGTGCGGGACACGGCCCGAGGCCAGGCTGGGCCCGGGAAGGGGCTGGCGGGAGTACACGGCGGGGTCTGCTGGTTTCCTGCACAGCACAGAGGGCTGCGCCCCAGCCAGGGAGTTCGTCAAGACTAATTTATGAAGCTGGGGTTGGACGTGAAAAGTAGAATTCTAGGGCCTGTTTGGATTCTTCAGTGGCTGCGTGGACACTTAGTGTCTACTAAACCATGGCTTTCTTTACACGTTCTCTCTGGCTTCTCTAGGACGACGTGACCCTGGTTTCCTTCTGCTTTGTCTGCTTTTTCCCTGAATGCACACACCTTTCTGGGTTTTACCATCTGCCTCTGTGCCTCGGCGGGCTCCCACAGCTGCCGTGTGCCCCGCGACTTGGGTTATGACTTGCTCTCGGTTGGGGCCTGTGGGCCACGACCTCCAGCGTCAGCCCCCAAGCCCGGCCTGTGCGTCGTGGATCCCTCTACCCTGCAGATGCGGCTGCCTCCCCTTCCCCGGCTCCACGGCAGCCGGGCCCTCACACTGGGAGACCGTATGTCCCCGCCCCCGCCAGGCCCCGTCTTCACAGCAGCGCGCTCTTGATCTTCGGGATTGTCGCAGCCCCGCTGGCATTTTGGTGAAGGATTTCTGGAAGCGCCCTCAGTGTATTCTGGGGTGTCCCCCTGCCTCTGGGGTGTCTCCACTGATATCCTCGCCCTGGTGCCTTGTGCTTGCAGCCAGGGCCAAGAGGGGATGGGCCTGGGCTGTAGGACGGGCTGGGGACTGGAGGTCTCCCCTGCATCTGCGCTGGGCAAGCTTGCTGCTCTAAGGCCTGCCTCTCTGGGGGGCTAGCAGGTCCCAGGCACACCCCGCGGCGGTTCTCCCTGCTCTGAGGCCTGTAAGTGCAGCATCCCCAGCCCCACAGCCAAACGTCTTTTCCTCTCATTCTTCAGAATAAACAGAAGCCACCCAACAGTCCCGTTTGTTTCCCCCAAAATGTTCAGTGGCAGCAAAAACTGAGTCCTCTCAGGCCTCTTCTTCATCTGACTCTGGATTTTAAGTATCTGCGACGAAGTAGATGTTTCTACCCGTACCACACATCATCCTTGTCCCTTCCCCGTAGAAACAGGAGTCCTTGGGTCTGAGCCTGTACTCAGAGCAGGGACCAGATCCGGGACCCACCGTGTTCTGCCAGCAGCTCTCCGGGACTCCACCCAAGCTCAGGAATCTGTCTTCTGTGCACCTTTTAATCGAGCTGTAGATGCAGCCGTTAGCAAGCTCTGAGTTTCCATGCGTCCTTGGCTTTACTTCCGGACTTTTCTTCCCTCTCTGCAGCCACATCTTACTGTTTCGGGACTGTTTGGTAATGTCAGACGGGGTAATCCCCTCTTCTCAGTGTGTTTCTTCATCCAGATAAACTTTAAAATCATGTTTCCATGTCTTTTTTGTATGTCTTCTTTGGAGAAGTGTCTGTTCATGTCTTCTGCTCATTTTTTGACACGATTATCTGTTTTTTTGGGTGTTGAGTCTGAGAAGTGCTTTATAGATCTTGGATATCAGCCCTTTGTCTGTACTATCAATTGCGAATATCTTCTCTCATTCCGTGGGTTGCCTCTTTGTTTTGTTGACTGTTTTCTTTGCTGTGCAGAAGCTTTTGATCTTGATGAAGTCCCAAAAGTTCATTTTCGCTTTTGTTTTCTTTGCCTTTGGACACATATCTTGAAAGAAGTTGCTGTGGCTAATGTTGAAGAGATTACTGTCTACATTCTCCTCTAGGATTCTGATGGATTCCTGTCTCACATTGAGGTCTGTTACCCATTTTGAGTCTATCTTTGTGTATGGTGTAAGAGAATGGTCGAGTTTCATTCTTCTATATATAGCTGCCCAGTTTTCCCAGCACCATTTATTTTTCCACTGTATATTTTTTCCTGCTTTGTCGAAGATTATTTGCCCATAGAGTTGAGGGTCCATATCTGGGCTCTCTACTCTGTTCCACTGGTCTATGTGTCTGTTTTTATGCCAGTACCATGCTGTCTTAGTGATCACAGCTTTGTAATATAGCTTGAAATCAGGCAATGTGGTGCCCCCAGTTTTTTCTTTTTCAACCTTTCCTTGAAGATTAAGGGCCTTTTCTGGTTCCATATAAATTCTAGGATTGTTTGTTCCAGCACTTGGAAAAATTCCAGTGGAATTTTTATCAGGATGGCACTGAAAGTGTAGATTGCTCTGGGCAGCACAGACTTTTAACAATGTTTTTTCTTCCAATCCATGAGCATGGAATGGTCTTCCATCTTTTTGTGTCTTCTTCAGTTTCTTTCATGAGTGTTCTGTAGTTCTTTGAGTACAGATCCTTTACCTCTTTGGTTAAGATTATTCCCAGGTATCTATGGTTCTTGGTGCTATGGTAAATGGAATTGATTCTCTAATTTCCCTTCCTGTATTTTCATTGTTAGTGTATCAGTTACACTGATTTCTGTGCATTGATTTTGTATCCTGCCACATTACTGAATTGCTGTATGAGTTGTAGGAGTTTGGGGGTGAAGTCTTTTGGGTTTTCCACATAAAACACATAGAATATCATGTCATCTGTGAAGAGAGAGAGTTTGACTTCTTTGCCAAATTGAATGCCTTTTATTTTATTTTTCTTTGTTTTCTGATTGGTGTTGCTAGGACTTCTGGTACTATGCTGAACAACTGAGGCAAGAGTGGGCATCTTTGTCGTGTTCCTGATCTCAAAAGGAAGGCTGTCAGCTTTTCCCCATTGAGAATGATATTTGCTGTGGAATTTTCATAGCTGGATGTTACAAAGTTGAGGAATGTTCCCTCTATCCCTATACTCTGAAGAGTTTTAATGAGAAAAGGATGCTGTGTTTTGTTAAATGCTTTTCCTGCATCAATTGAGAGGACCATGCCGTTCTTGTCTCTTATTTATGTGCTCTATCACGTTGATTAATTCGCAAATGTTGAACCATCCTTGCATCCCAGGGATGAATCCCACCTGGTCATGGTGGATAATCTTTTTAATGTACTGTTGGATCCTATTAGCTAGGATCTAGTTAAGAATTTTGGCATCTGTATTCATCAGGGATATTGGTCTGAAATTCTCCTTTTTGATAGGGTCTTTGCCTGGTTTGGGGATAGAGGTAATGCTGGTCTCGTGGCAGCAGTGTCCACAGTCACCAAACTGGGGAAGGAGCTGAGATGCCCTTCAACAGATGAATGGATAAAGAGATGTGGTTCATATACACAAAGGAATATTATGTAGCTATCAGAAAGGATGGATACCCAACTTTGCATCAACATAGATGGGACTGGAGGAGATCATGCTAAGTGAAATAAGTCAAGCAAAGAAATTAAATTATCATATGGTTTCATTTTCTTGTGGAACATAAAGAATAATGCAGAGGACATTAGGGGAAGGAAAGGGAAAATGAAAGGGGGAAACCAGAGGGAGAGACAAACCATGAGAGACTGTGGACTCTGGGAAACAAAATGGGTATTAAGGAGGGCATGGATTGCATGGAGCACTGGATATTATATGCAAACAATGGATCATGAAATGCTGCATCAGAAACTAATGATGTACTGTATGGTGACTAACCTAACATCATAAAAATAAATAAATAAGTAAACAAATAAATAAATAAAATCACGTTTTCAGTTCCACCATTTCTAACATTGCGTTCGTTCATGTTACTGTGCTGTTGTCCCCACCATCCATTTCTAGGTCTTTTCTGTCATCGGTTAACACCAAACCCAAAGTCAGGAAGTGTGACCATTACGCATCTTTCTGGCAGGTGTATCAGCTGAGCCCTCATGCATTTTGAGTTGACCTGTGTCTGGTGTGAGGTCCAGGTCCCCCCTCATTCTCTGGCACACAGCTCTCTAGCCATTCGGTGCTTGTGTTGAGATGTCTTCTTTCTGCTTTGGGTGGTTTGGGCACTCTTGGTGGAACTCAGTTGCCCATAAAATGCATGGGTTAACATCTCGATTCTCAGGGGTATTACACGGGTCTGTTGTCATGCCCTTGCCACAGGATTGGTTATTACTGTTTTGTGGTAAGTTTAGACATCCAGACATGAGTCCTTATACTTTGTTATTTTCCAGGACTGTTTTGACCATTCTGGGCCCCTTCCAATTCCATGTGAATTTTAGAATCACCTTGCTAATTTCTACAGAGAAGTTACTTAGGTTCTGAGAGGCACTGAATCTATACATAAGTCTCTTATGTATTGGCATCTTAATGGTGTGACGTCTTCTGCCCATGAGCATGGACTGTCTGTCCATTTCTTAGATATTTAATTTCTTTCCACAGTGTTTTGTAGTTTTCAGAGTCTATGTTTTTCACTTCTTTTGTTAAATTTATTCTGACATATTCTATTCTGCTTGATACAATTTTGAATGGAATTGTTTCCTTGGTTTTATTTGCAGATTGTTCACTTCAAGTGTATAGAATTATAATTGATTTTTTAATATTGATCTTGTATCCTTCAACTTTGGTGAACTCATTTATTCTAATTGTTTTTATCTCAGTGGGTTTCTTAGACTATTTCAATTATTACTATTTTTATAACGTTAGTCACCATACAGTACGTCATTAGTTTTTGATGTGGTGTTCCAAGATTCATTGTTTGCATATACTATATACAGGATCATGTGTTAGGAGGTTGAGGAAGGAAAGTGAAATATCCCCCAGACTGGGGCGGCACTTTGAGACTGGGAAACGAAGGAGGCCTCTCCGAACAGTTGACCTAGAGTTTCACTCAGGGTCATTGCTGACAGCTGATAGGGTGGGGATGGTCCATGACAGCTGCAAAGATTCCCCACAAAATCTAGAGCTCAATCCACAGATTTTAGAGCATGAAAGGACCCGCAGAAGTGCACTGTCATGAGATCAGAGAGGTTCAGATGCAGCTGCGAGGACTTGCATTCATCTCAGTGATGAGCCTTTACCTGAATCTTGAGGCACCACCTCTCCAGCAGCAGGGAGAGTACTGTGTTACTGCCAACAGATCCATGGGAAGCCAAACGAGCCTTCCCGTCCTGGTCTGGGCAGGCATTTCCAAGATGTGTGTGTTAATCACCAGGGGGAACTGGAACATGTGGCCCCAAAGAAGCCGTTGAGCAAACATGAATGAGAAGGTGGGCCAGAGATGGAGTCAGTATTGTCAGCACTCCCACAATCATGTCATCAGCAATAAAAGCTAGTTTTGCATCTTCTTCCTTTCCAATCTGGGAGCCTTTGATTTTTGTGGCCTACTTGCCCCAGTTAGGACTCCCATTCTGCATTATTGAGTAGAAACAACCTATGTTGTTTCTGAAGAAGTTTGGGAAGTTTTCAGTGATTATTTCTTTGAGTATCTTTTCCTCCCTCTCACCTCTTTCTGACTGTCCTGTTGTGTGTGTGTTTGTGGGCGTGGCAGTGTCTCACCTTTCTGAGGCTGTCACTGTGTTTTCTTCAGTTTGCATAATCTTTATCGCTCTGTCTTCAAGTCTGTGTTTCTTTCTTCTGCCAGTACAGAGCTGCTATTGTGCTCTTCGGGTAAATTTTTATTTTCATTATTTTACTTTGTAGCACCAGAATTTCTGTTTTAAAAAATAATTTCTCTTTATTCCTATTCTCTATTTCTTTCAGCATTGTCATCAGACCTGCCTTTACTTCTTTAGTCATGGTTCTCCCTCAGTTCTCTTAGCATGTTTGCAGTGGGTATGTCACTGAGAGGAGGTCATCAGTGTTCTTACCGCACACACACACAGAGTTAGCAGGGCGATCGATGTGTTCGTTAACTGCATTGTGTTGATCATTTCACAAGTATGTGCATATATCAAATCATCACATTCTATACCTTAATAATATAAAGCTTTATTTGTCATATTTTCCTCACTAAAGCTAAAATAAATAGGTTGCGGGGCTTCCAGTGTCCTTACTGACCAAAACTAGCAATGTTGTGTGTTAAAAAAAACAAAACAAAACTCAAGAGTTTAATTACTTAACTTTAAATATTTTACACAGACATAGATGCCTCCTGAGTACATTTCATGTGGGATCCCAGATGGAATCCAGGATGGTTTCAATTTAGGCTTGATCGGTTCACTCACTGAGGGGTAAGAACATGTGCAGAGAAACATAAATTGTTTCCCTCTTGGTTGCTGGTGGAGAACTTTCTGCCCTCCCAGAAGTAATTTGCAGTTTCTGGTTACGTGATCACCAGCCCTGAGGTAGTGGCTGTTCTGTTGTTGGAATGTTCACAAAATGGCAGGCTGTGCCTGAGGGGTACCGGGGAGCACTCAAGGATGGACATCCAAGTATCCGGTGGTGCCTGTCAGTAAGCTGCTGGGATTTTCCCTGCCTGCGCTCCGCCGCCCTGTGCAGGGGCTTTCTCCCCCAGTGTTGGTTTGTCTTGTGAGCCCCTCTTCCTGCTCTGGGGACACTGTGCCGTTTGAAGACCCTAGACCTTGGACCCCTGTGATGACTCCATCTGTCTGCCCCATCTTGTCTTTCAGGATCATTCCTGGGGAGTTGGGCCCTCACAAATCTGTTGTTTTTGGCCATGGCCTTGGCCATGACTTTGGCCATGACCTCCTCCCCAACCGTCCCCCTTCCTAATCTCTCATTTTCCTCCTTGACAAAATTCCAATCGTAGGATAATTCCGTAGCTGAACTGCTCAGTACCTGCACGAGATGATTTCTGCAAATGAAAACCATATATCTGTGTAGATAATGCTGGTTTAAATTCAACCCCACCCCTCAGCTGGTCTCCAATTTGTACCCACATTGTTACCAGCACTTTCTTCTCTCTTCCCTGTCCAGATGCACCTCCATTCTCCCTGCGGTGAGATTCTGGGTCCACTCTCTTCCATGGCCTCCCCGGCTCCTTCCTTCGTTTGATCTCCGCAAGCAACATGCTCTTGTATTTCACATGAAGAACCCCAGTCGGACGCTGTCCATACCTCTGTCTCCACTATGCTCTCCCTTTTTCCTCTTTTGCATTTACTTGGGGAGACTGAGGGGAAGTTCCTTCCCGCTGGGGTTTTTCTGTTCACTGTGTTCTTGGCTTCTTCCCCATGTACGCCCTTTGACCTCATTGCATCAGGTTTATTCCCTCTTCTTAGTCCTGGTGACAGGCGTATCACTGTGTCCTTCCAGCCAGTTCCTCTGCTGCTGACGTTTTTCCCTCTAAGCCCCTCATGCTCCAGATTTGCTCCTCGATCCGAGCTCTTCAGGTGCGTACCCACCAGTGTTTTGTGAGTCCCCGTCAGTGCTGACGGGGCCTCTCCGACAGGACAGCTGGCTTTTATCTGCAGTACCTGCGCGGTGGGTGCTCGGTGAGCGCCTTCATAAATGAGGAAGACTCGTCCACCTCCGTTTCACAGAGCTAAGGCGATAAAGCTAAAGAACTTGCAAAAATTACATGCAAGGCGACTTATGATAATAAATTTAATCTCACATACTTTAAAGTAGAATATTCCTTTTTAAAACAATTCAGCAAAGTTGTACAACCTAGAATGGAGATTTTTACTTTTCAGAAAATTAATAGACAATCTTGATTTGAGCTATGAAAGTCTCTCCATTGGTGATAGGTGTTCGTGGGCTTTACGCGACCACAAATCTAATTTATCCCTTAGTGTTTTTTTTTTTTTAAGGATTTTATTTATTTATTTGACAGTCAGAGATCACAAGTAGGCAGAGAGGCAGGCCGAGAGAGAGGAGGAAGAAGCAGGCTCCCTGCTGAGCACAGAGCCCGACTGGGGGCTCGATCCCAGGACCCTGGGATCATGAGCTGAGCCGAAGACAGAGGCTTTAACCCACTGAGCCACCCAGGTGCCCCATATCCCTTAGATTTCTATAAGACATTTGTCCCCTGTAGTTTTCAGGTTGTAGAATACTTCACCAGCGTGCCTGGTTTCTCTTCTGTTCCCCACTTCTCAGATTACTGTATTTTGAAAGCATGACTGCATCCCCCCATCTTTCCTGAGTTTGTTCAACAGAAACGTTTGAGTTTTTCCCGAACACAAACCCACGGCAGTGTGTATAATATGTAGTTTTAGGATAATTGCCTGGTTTTTTATCCATTCCGTCTGGTAAAATCTTGGTATCATTAGTCGAGTAAAGTCCTCCAGTCCAGACATTTCTCTGTAACGTGATGATTCTTTACTGGAGAATTCAGTGAAGGCAGTCCATGACATTTTGAATGAGAGGTACCTACCTGAAGACACGTGTGCGTGTTTGCACATAGACACACGTGGGCCTCTCTGCACGGCTAACCTCAGCGTCACCACCTGTGGCGGGTAGGGAACGAGACTCCGTGGGATTTATTTAATTCGGTTCGCTCGTGACTGAAAGCTGTGGACACCCCCTTGAGGGACTCCCGTCCTTGGCATTGCTCTCTGTGCCCCTGCAGCTGGCACTTTGGGATGTTGTTTTGCTCTGTCAATGTCTCTGCCTCAGTCTGTGTAGGAACAGCTGCTCGGACGGATGCTGAGTGGAGTTTTGTAGAAGGCAGCCCTGAGGTTTGCTCCCTCCTTGTTCTCAGCAGCAGCATGGCTCTGTTACATTCTTTAACCCCCATCTGTGTGTTGCTGTGCTGTGAGCTGACCGGATGAATGCTGCAGACCGTGCTGACAGGCTGGGTTAATTCTGCTCCTTTTTGAAGGAAGACTAGCTTTCCGGCTGTGTTCTGAGCCGAATCCTGTTCCCACATCGGGCAAGTGTTGACAGCGCTGCCCTCACCTGCCCTCACCTGCCCTCCCCTGGCTTGTCACCTTGTAGCTCCTCCGGGCTGCATGCTCGCCTTCCACACACTCCTTGTGGGGCATCGGGTCGGGGTGCACAACCCAGAGCCAGGAGGGCCGGCCTAGGACACCGTGAAGATCAGCGCATTTCCGTCACTCGGTGCACAGGGATTTGGAATCATGACCCTGAGACGTGTCGTTTCTGAGAGAAACATCGAAGGGAACATTTAACGGATAACAAAGCACGTGTGTCACACACATGCCATATCAGAGTGGAACTTTGCAGGACGGTTTCGAGTCCTTAGTGTGTTAGTTATCGTCACCATGGTGGGCCTGTGATCGATAGTTCGTGTTCCCTCATCTTCTCTGGTCCGGAAACTCTCCGAGCGGAGTCTTAAAAACACCGTTCCAGACCCCTGGGAGGTTAGAAGGGGCGGCCGCCGCAAGTGCTTGGTCTTCGTGCTCAGCCGCAGGTAGTTAGTGCGCAGCATAACGTCCGTTTCCGGCGTGCGATGGAGAGCTTCGGCTCCTCCGTCCACCAGCCCGTGCTCGACAGGGGCGCACCCGCTTCCCCCACCCCCATACCCACCTCCCCTCTGTAGTTGAGAGTCTGTTTATCTCTTGGTTCTGTTTCATTTCTTAAGTTGCATATGTGGTCGCCATGTCTTCGGGTTTCCAGAGGCTCTCCGTCACTGGGGGACGGAATGCAAACTCTGAGACCCTGGACCTCTGCTCTGCGTGTGCCTCCAGCCTCGCGTCTCCCCTCCCTGCGAGCACTCCACATCCACCCTTGCCCGACCTGCTCCACGCCACATCTGTCCCGTCCTCGCCCTGGCCTCTGGAGCATTGAGCACCTTCACCTGGCCTGTCCCTCACACTTCCTCCCTGGAAACCCGCTGCTCATTCTGCTCCAAGGAGACCTCCGTGCAACCTTCCCGACCGCAGGCTTTGCTGGGGGCGTCTCTCCCCCCTTTCTGTCCTGCGGTCATACCTGGGGGGCTGCGGGTCTTCCCCTTCCCTCCCCATGGCGCTCTTCTGGGGACAGGCTTGTTATGTCTGTCACCACTCCCCCCATCCCGTAGCGGCTCTTCAAATGCTCAAGACGCATTTGTACCTTTTATGCAGGTGTAAGAAACGGCACAGTCTGCTGGGGGCTGCTTCCCATTTATGGGACACCGTGGGGGGCACTGCGGGCAGCCAACAGCCTTTAAAAGTTAAAGGTGAGCGAGGCCTTTGTGCTGTGAAGGAGTCAAGGAGGGTGTTCCATTCAAACTTAATTTGGAAAATATTTCCATAGAAAGGTGAAGAAAGGTTAGCAGGTGGAGCTGAGAAACTGAGCGTCAGGAATGTTGGGCTGTGTGGGGGAATATAAACCGCCCAGCTGTTAGTCAGGGGCTCGCAGGTCAGAGAAACCCCAGAGAACCTCCCCGGTGACTGTCACCCCGGGTGGCCAGGCTGCAGGCAGCTGGCCGGCAGCAGCTTCCACCGAATGCAAGCATTCGGGCCACAGAGGAGGGTGATAAGCCCTGGTCTCGGGGTCCCTCTGTGCACCCGTCTCCCTCCCCAGGTAGGCGTGGGTCCAGGGAGGCCAGCGGCAGGTGCCAGATCTGGAAGCACACGAGGGGTGGCGGTAGGCAGGGTCTGTCTCACATACACCGTAACAGGGTGTTTGAAAGACAGGCGTCACACTACACAGGGACTCGAAATGACCAGCTGGGAGCGGGAAGGCCCGTGGACCACACCAGGGGCCGGGGCTGCAGGGTGGGGTGGGGAGGCATAGAAGGAGGGTCCTGAAGTTCTCAGCTGCTGCTGGCACAGCAGGTCGTGCGTGTGTGTGTGTGCGTGGACCTCACTGACGGGGAGTGTGTGAGTGCGTGTGTGTGTGCGTGGACCTCACTGACGGGGAGTGTGTGACTGCATCTTCCAGGGACTCCGTGCCACCACGGTGGCTCACTCAAACCCCCGTGAGTGGCAGGTGTGGGCAAAGCCATGGAGAAGGGGACCCTCACAGCCCCCGGGAGGGAATGCCTGAGCCACAGCTGTGGGGGGGCCCTCAGAAGCCAACAGGACTGCCATGCGACCCAGAGTTCCCTTCTCATTGTGACCCCGAGCCTGGAGGCAGGGACGCAGACTCTCGTATGGTCACGCTCACGGCTGCCACGAGCTGCGACAAGGAATTCATGCAGGCAGGGGGCTGAGAAGCCCTTGTATGTATACGGACATACGTACGTACATATGTGTGTGTATTTCCTGCTACCGGGCAGGGTGTGTTTCTCTAGAGAACCCCAACTAATAAAACTTGTCCACGTTCAGTAGAAAGGAAGAAAAATTGTTGAGAATAACCCTGAAGAGGAATCGTTCCATGCATTTTAACCGAGCCAACATGATCAATTAAATGAACATGCACGTGTGATTGATCTCCGTTACCTATGCTCTGTGCACTCAAATCTTCTTACACTGCAGATAACTTTAATTAGCTTTAATTGAATGGATGGAGCCAATACGCACTCTTGTCTACCACAGAGAAGGAGAACAACGTGAGGGAGGAGGAGGTTGGTTAGGTCTGTCCCATGGTCTTAGGCACAGACATGCTGCCAGGCGAAGCCTCGGGGCCAACCCCAGGCCTGGAAGCCATGGCAGGACTCTTCCTAGTGGGATTCAGCCATGACAGAGTCCACCTGCCCTCTTGTCTGTGGGTCTGTCTGTGTGATCATGCCCCAAATGTTCTCTTTGACGATGTGCACACAGCCAGCTCTGTGGCCGGTGTTCCAGCTCTGGGATGCTTGTGCGTGACCCAGGGCTGTGACCCTGGGTCTTGTCCTGGGGGCCTCCATGGGGCCAGGTCTGGAGCACCCCTCTACATGGCTCCCGTGCTCATCCTGGAACGTTGGAGCTCCCTGTGGCACTTACAACCTCTGTGGGGGATGCCACCGTGCCCAGCAGAGTGCTAACTTACCATGCCACACTCTGCTGGGCTCCAGGACGGGCCGGTGGTGACGGCATGGTCGTGATAGGGAAGTGATTCTTGCCTCCTCCCCAGCATGCAGGGAGAGGGTGTCCTTGTCATGGGTGTGGCTGTGGGACTGCACTTTGCACCAAGGAAATGTCCGTGGGAGCCCCGCGCCCATTGTGGGAGAAGCCCGAGAGGGCGGCGAGGGAGGGCTTGCTCCGTCCTGCCCTACGGCATGCGCTCGGGACGTGCACACTTGCGAGCGAGCTTCATCCCAGTGGCCGTTACCCCCGGCATGTGGGAGCTGCACACTCGGATCCTTAAGATCAGGATTCTGAAACAGCGTTTGTGAGCGGCATTGACCAGACCACATGGGGTAAGATTGGCCCTGCCGACCTCGTGGTTTCTGAGGAAGAAGGCCCTGGGCTCTGGGCTGCTCAGCGGTCATGTGATGTTGCCATGCCTCATGGTACCCTTATTTATTTTTATTTATGTTTGATTTTATTTATTATTAATTAATTAATTAATTAATTTTTAAATTTCTTTTCAGCATAACAGTATTCATTGTTTTTGCACCACACCCAGTGCTCCATGCAATCCATGCCCTCTCTAATACCCATAACCTGGTTCCCCCAACCTCCCACCCCCTCCCCTTCAGGACCCTCAGTTTGGTTGTCAGAGTCCATAGTCTCTCGTGGTTCACCTCCCCTTCCAATTTACCCCAACTCCCTTCTCCTCTCTATCTCCCCATGTCCTCCATGTTATTCCTTCTGCTCCACAAGTAAGTGAAACCATAAGATAATTGACTCTCTCTGCTTGACTTATTTCACTCAGCATTATTTCTTCCAGTCCCGTCCATGTTGCTACAAAAGTTGGGTATTCGTCCTTTCTGATGGAGGCATAATAGTCCACAGTGTATATGGACCACATCTTCCTTATCCATTCGTCTGTTGAAGGGCATCTTGGTTCTTTCCACAGTTTGGCGACCGTGGCCATTGCTGCTATAAACATTGGGGTACAGATGGCCCTTCTTTTCATTCCATCTGTATCTTTGGGGTAAATACCCAGTAGTGCAATGGCAGGGTCATAGGGAAGTTCTATTTTTAGTTTTTTTGAGGAATCTCCACACTGTTCTCCAAAGAGGCTGCACCAACTTGCATTCCCACCAACAGTGTAAGAGGGTTCCCCTTTCTCCATATCCTCTCCAATACATGTTGTTTCCTGTCTTGTTAATTTTGGCCATTCTAACTGGTGTAAGGTGGTATCTCAATGTGGTTTTAATTTGAATCTCCCTGAGGGCTAATGATGATGAGCATTTTTTCATGTGTCTGATAGCCATTTGTATGTCTTCATTGGAGAAGTGTCTGTTCATATCTTCTGCCCATTTTTTAAAAAAATTATTATTTATTTATTTATTTTCAGAAAAACATTATTCATTATTTTTTCACCACACCCAGTGCTCCATGTAAGCTGTGCCCTCTATAATACCCACCACCTGGTACCCCGACCTCCCACCCCCCCGCCACTTCAAACCCCTCAGACTGTTTTTCAGAGTCCATAGTCTCTCATGGTTCACCTCCCCTTCCAATTTACCCAAATTCCCTACTACTCTCTAACACCCCTTGTCCTCCATGCTACTTGTTATGCTCCACAAATAAGTGAACCCATAGATAATTGACTCTCTCTGCTTGACTTATTTCACTCAGCACAATCTCTTCCAGTCCCGTCCATGTTGCTACAAAAGTTGGGTATTCATCCTCTGATGGAGGCATAATACTCCATAGTGTATATGGACCACATCTTCCTTATCCATTCGTCTGTTGAGGGGCATCTTGGTTCTTTCCATAGTTTGGCGACTGTGGCCATTGCTGCTATAAACATTGGGGTACAGATGGCACTCCTGGGTATTTACCCCAAAGACACAGATGTCGTGAAAAGAAGGGCCCATTTTTTTGATATGATTATCTGTTTTGTGTGTGTTGAGTTTGAGGAGTTCATTATAGATCCTGGATATCAACCTTTTGTCTGTACTGTCACTTGCAAATATCTTCTCCCATTCCGTGGGTTGCCTCTTTGTCTTCTTGACTGTTTCCTTTGCTATGCAGAAGTTTTTGATTTTGATGAAGTCCCTAAAGTTTATTTTCGCTTTTGTTTCCTTTGCCTTTGGAGACATATCTTGAAAGAAGTTGCTGTGGCTGATATCGAAGAGATTCCTGCCTATGTTGTCCTCTAGGATTCTGATGGATTCCTGTCTCACGTTGAGGTCTTTTATCCATTTTGAGTTTATCTTTGTGTACGGTGTAAGAGAATGGTCGAATTTCATTCTTCTACATATAGCTGTCCAGTTTTCCCAGCACCATTTATTGAAGAGACTGTCTTTTTACCACTGTATATTTTTTTCCTGTTTTGTCAAAGATTATTTGCCCATAGAGTTGAGGGTCCATATCTGGGCTCTCTACTCTGTTCCACTGGTCTATGTGTCTGTTTTTATGCCAGAACCATGCTGTGTTGGTGATCACAGCTTTGTAGTAAAGCTTGAAATCAGGTAATGTGATGCTGCCGGTTTTATTTTTGTTTTTCAATATTTCCTTAGCAATTCGGGGTCTCTTCTGATTCCATACAAATTTTAGGATTATTTGCTCCAGCTCTTTGAAAAATACTGGTGGAATTTTTATCAGAATGGCATTAAAAGTATAGACTGCTCTAGACAGTATAGACATTTTAACAATGCTTAGTCTTCTGATCAAGACCATGGAATGGTCTTCCATCTTTTTGTGTCTTCTTCAATTTCTTTCATGAGTGTTCTGTAGTTCCTCGAGTACAGATCCTTTACCTCTTTGGTTAGTTTTATTCCCAGGTATCTTTTTTTTTATAGTACTTACAAATCATATATTTAAGTTTAAGAAAAGACAGAGGGTAAGAAGCCATACCACACAAGTACAGGAAAATGAAGTCAAATGATTTTCTGAAATCGTCCCAAACAATAGAAGGTACAATTAACTTTTGATAGGCAAGGTAGTGGCACTTGTGGAAAATTTAGTGTTTATTAAAGCAAAGGCATATAAAAATAATTTGTCTTCATACATCAAACAAAGTGAAGTTATAGGCAGAAACAGTCGTATAAAGTTTTTCAGTTCCCTCCACAAACATGCCATGCATGGGACCCTCAAAGCCACAGAGGTCCCCACAAATCTTTGATGTGCAGGATACCCTGTGCATTACACGATGCCTACCATCTCTGGCCATTGCCCACTAAATCACTGTGATCAATGCAAATGCTCCACAATATTCTGAATTTCCAAACTTTAAGTATCTACATGCCTGCGATTACAGATTCTCACAAGCTTGGGGGTAAGTAGGCCACTAATGACCCCTGATCTTGGGCTAAAAATTTCCCCAGGTATCTTATGGTTCTTGCTGCTACTTAAATGGAATCTATTCTCTAATTTCCCTTTCTGTATTTTCATTGTTAGTGTATAAGAAAGCCACTGATTTCTGCACATTGACTTTGTATCCTGCCATGTTACTGAATTGCTGTATGAGTTCTAGTAGTTTGGGGGTGGAGTCTTTTGGGTTTTCCATATAAAGAATCATGTCATCTGCGAATAGAGAGAGTTTGACTTCTTCATTGCCAATTTGGATACCTTTTATTTCTCTTTGTTGTCTGATTGCTGTTGCTAGGACTTCTAATACTATGTTGAACAAGAGTGGTGAAAGTGGGCATCCTTGTCGTGTTCCTGATCTCAAGAGAAAGGCTGTGAGCTTTTTTCCATTGAAGATGATATCTGCTGTGGGTCTTTCATAGATAGATTTGATGAAGTTCAGGAATGTTCCCTCTATCCCTATACTTTGAATTGTTTTAATCAGGAACGGATGCTGGATTTCGTCACATGCTTTTTCTGCATCAATTGAGAGGACCATGTGGTTTTTCTGTCTTCTTTTACTGATTTGTTCTATCACATTGATTGATTTGCGAATGTTGAACCATCCTTGTAACCCAGGGATGAATCCCACCTGGTCATAGTGGATAATCTTTTTGATGTGCTGTTGGATCCTTTTTGCTAGGATCTTGTTGAGAATCTTAGCATCCATATTCATCAGTGATATTGGTCTGAAATTCTCCTTTTTGTTGGGGTCTTTGCCTGGTTTGGGGATCAGGGTAATGCTGGCTTCATAGAAAGAATCTGGAAGTTTTCCTTCTGCTTCAATTTTTTGAAACAGCTTCAGGAGAGTAGGTGTTATTTCTTCTTTGAAAGTTTGGTACAATTCCCCAGGGAATCCATCAGGTCCTGGTCCCTTGGTTTTTGGAAGGTTTTTGATCACTGTTTCAGTCTCATTACTAGATATCGATCCATTCAGGTTTTCAATTTCTTCCTGGTTCAATTTTGGGAGTTTATAGTTTTCCAGCAATGCATCCATTTCATCTAGGTTGCTTAGCTTATTGGCATATAACTGTTGATAATAACTTCTAATGATTGTTTCTACTTCCTTGGTGTTAGTTATGATTTCTCCCTTTTTATTCATAATTTTATTAATTTGAGCTTTCTCCCTTTTCTTTTGGATTAGTGTGGCCTATGGTTTATCGATCTTATTGATTCTTTCAAAAAACCAGCTTCTAATAATTTTTATTTATTTTTGGTTTTACTTTGTAGTTTTTTATTTTTATTTTATTTTTATTTTTATTTTTTATTGACATATAATTTTTAATAGCCTCAGGGGTACAGGTCTGTGAATCGCCAGGTTTACACACTTCACAGCACTCACCACAGCACATACCCTCCCCAATGTCCATATCCCCACCCCCTTTCCCGACCCTTCTCCCCCGGCAGCCCTCAGTTTGTTTTGTGAGATTAAGAGTCTCCTTATGGTTTGTCTCCCTCCCAATCCCATCTCGTTTCATTTTTTCCTTCCCTGCCCCCCA
Organism: Neogale vison; assembly: GCF_020171115.1. NCBI lineage: Eukaryota > Metazoa > Chordata > Mammalia > Carnivora > Mustelidae > Neogale > Neogale vison. The sequence continues at coordinate 207,845,649 of NC_058101.1, forward strand.
TATCCCCCATGTTGCCTCTCAACTTCCTCATATCAGGGAGATCATATGATAATTGTCTTTCTCTGTTTGACTCATTTCACTTAGCATAATACCCTCTAGTTCCATCCACGTTGTCATAAATGGCATAACTTATTTCTTTTGATGGCTGTATAGTATTCTGTAGTATGTATATGCCACCTCTTCTTTATCCATTCATCTGTTGATGGACATCTAGGTTCTCTCCACAGTTTGGCTATTGTGGACATTGCTGCTATAAACATTCAGGTGCACGTGCCCCTTCAGATCACTGCGTTTGTATCTTTAGGGTAAATACCCAGTAGGGCCATTGCCAGGTCCTGGGTAGCTCTATTTTCAACTTTTTGAGGAAGCTTTATGCTATTTTTCAGAGTTGCTGCAGCAGCTTGCATTCCCAACAACAGTGGAGGAGGGTTCCCCTCTCTCCACATCCTGTCCTGCATCTGTCAGTTCCTGACTGGTTCATTTTAGCCATTCTGACTGGTGTGAGGTGGGATCTCATTGTGGTTTTGATTTGTATTTCCATTTCTTTGTGTCTTCCTCAATTTCTTTCATGAGTACTTTATAGTTTTCTGAGTACAGATTCTTTGCCTCTTTGGTTAGGTTTATTCCTAGGTATCTTGTGATTTTGGGTGCCATTGCAAATGGGATTGACTCCTTAATTTCTTCTGTCTTGTAGTTGGTGTATAGAAATGCAACTGATTTCTGTGCATTGATTTTATATCCGGACACTTAACTGAATTCCTGTACAAGTTCTAGCAGATTTGGAGTGGGGTCTTCTGCGTTTTCCACAAAAAGTATCATATCATCTGCAAAGAATGAGAGTTTGACTTCTTCTTTGCCAAATTTGGATGCCTTTAATTTCTTTTTGTTGTCTGATTGCTGAGGCTAGGACTTCTATTAATATGTCAAATAGCAGTAATGATAATGGACGCCCCTGCCTTGTTCCTGACCTTACACCTCTCAGTTTTTCTCCATTAAGAATGATATTCGCTGTGGGTTTTTCATAGATGGTTTTGATGATATTGAGGTATGTACTCTCTATCTCTACACCTTGAATAGTTTTGATCAAGAAAGGATGCTGTACTTTGTCTAATGCTTTTTCAGCATCTATTGAGAGTATCATATGGTTCTTTTTCTTTTTTTAATTAAAGTAGTGTATCTCATTGATTTGTGGATGTTGAACGAACCTTGCAGCCCTGGAATAAATCCCACTTGGTTGTGGTGAATAATCCTTTTAATGTATTGTTGGATCCTATTGGCTAGTATTTTGGTTAAAATTTTTGAATCTGTGTTCATCAAAGATATTGGTCACTAATTCTCCTTTTTGATGGGGTCCTTGTCTGGTTTTGGGATCAAGGTAATGCCGGCCTCATAAAATGAGTTTGGAAGTTTTCCTTCCATTTCTATTTTTTGGAACTGTTTCAGAAGAATAGGAATGTATTATTCTTTAAATGTTTGGTAGAATTCCCCTGGGAAGCCATCTGGCCCTGGGCTCTTGTTGGGAGATTTTTGATAACTGCTTCAGTCTCCTTACTGGTTATGAGTCTGTTTGGGTTTTCTATTTCTTTCTGGTTCAGTTTTGGTAGTTTATATGTCTGTAGGAATGCATCCACTTATTCCAGATTGTCAAATTTACTGGTGTATACTTCCTCATAATATGTTCTTATAAATGATTATATTTCTTTTGTGTTTGTTGTGATCTCTCCTCTTTCATTAATGATTTTATTAATTTGTGTCCTTTCTCTTTTCTTTTTGATAAGTATGGCCAGGGATTTATCAGTCTTACTAATTCTTTCAAAGAACCAGCTCCTAGTTTCATTGATCTGTTCTGCTGTTCTTTTGGCTTCTATTTCATTCATTTCTGCTCTAATCTTTATGATTTCTCTTCTCCTGCTGGGTTAGGCTTTCTTTGTTCTTCCTCTAGCTCCTTTAGGTGTAGGCATAGGTTGTTTATTTAAGAACTTTCTTGTTTCTTGAGAAAGGCTTGAATTGCTATATATTTTCCTCACAAGACTGCCTTTGCTGTGTCTCACAGATTTTGAACCATTGTGTTTTCATTATCATTTGTTTCCATGAAGTTTTTCAATTCTTCTTTAATTTACTGGTTGACCCATTGATTCTTTAAAAGGATTCTCTTTAGCCTCCATGTATTTGGGTTCTTTCTAAATTTCCTCTTGTGGTTAAGTTCTAGCTTCACAGCATTGTGGTCTGAAAATATCCCAATCTTGTGGTACTGGTTGAGACCTGATTTGTGACCCAGGATGTGATTTCTTCTGGAGAATATTCCATAAGCACTAGAGAGGAATGTGTATTCTGTTGCTTTGGAATGGAATGTTCTGAATATATCTGTGATGTCCATCAGGTCCAGTGTGTCATTTAAGGCCTTATTTCCTTGTTGATCTTTTGCTCGGATTATCTGTCCTTTTCAGTGAGGGGGGTGTTAAAGTCTCCTACTATCATTGTATTATTGTCAATGTGTTTCTTTGATTTTGTTATTAATTGGTTTATATAATCGGCTGCTCCCATGTTAGTGGCATAGATATTTAAAGTTGTTAGATCTTTTTGTTGGACAGACCCTTTGAGTATGATATAGAGTCTTCCCTCATCTCTTATTATAGTCTTTGCCTTAAAATCTACTTTATCTGATATAAGGATTGCCACCCCAGCTTTCTTCTGATGTCCATTAGAATGGTAAATTGTTTTCCACCCCCTCACTTTAAATCTGGAGTTTTCTTTGGGTCTAAAATGAGTTTCTTGTAGGCAGCATATTGAAGGGTTTTGTTTTTTTAATCCATTCTGATACCCTGTGTCTTTTGATTGGGGCATTTAGCCCATTTACATTCAGGATAACTATTGAGAGATATGAATTTAGTGCCACTGTATTGCCTGTAAGGTGACTGTTACTGTATATTGTCTGTTCCTTTCTGGTCTCCTATTTCTAAGCTCTCTCTTTGCTTAGAGGACCCTTTCAATATTTCCTGTAGGGCTGGTTTACTGTTTGCAAATTCTTAGGTTTTTGTTTCTCCTGGAAACTTTCTATCTTTCCTACTTTCAATGATAGCCTAGCTGGATATAGTATTCTTGGGTGCATGTTTTTCTCGTTTACTGCTCTGACTATATCATGCCAGTGCTTTCTGGCCTGCTAGGTCTCTGTGGATAAGCCCGCTGCCAATCTAATATTTCTACCATTGTATGTTACAGACTTCTTATCCTCGGTGCTTTCAGGATTTTCTCTTTGTTGCTTGTAAAACTTGTAAGTTTTACTTAGATGGCAGGTTGTGGACCTATTCTTTTTGATTTTGAGGGGGATTTTCTGTGCCTCCTGGATTTTGATGCTTGTTCACTTTGTCATATTAGGTAAATTCTCTATAATAATTCCTTCCAATATACCTTATGTTCCCCTCCCTCTTTCTTCTTTTTCTGGAATCCCAATTATTCTAATGTTGTCTCATCTTATGGTATCAGTTTTCTCTCGAATTCTCCCCTTATGGTCCAGTAGTTGTTTTTCTCTCTTTTGCTCAGCTTCTTTATCCTCCAGCATTTGGTCTTGTATATCACTAATTCTCTCTTCTGCCTCATTTATCCTAGCAGTAAGAGCCTCCATTTTTGATTGCACCTCATTAATACCTTTTTTAAAATTTCAGCTTGGTTAGATTTTAGTTCTTTTATTTCTCCAGAAAGGGCTTTTATTTCTCCTGATAGGGTTCCCCTAATATCTTCCATGCCTTTTTTGAGCCCAGCTAGCACTTTGAGAATCGTCATTCAAAACTCTAGATCTGACATATTTCTTATGTCTGTATTGATTGGGTCCCAAGCCTTTGGTACTATCTCTTGTTCTTTTCTTTGTGTTGAGAGTTTCCACTTTGCCATTTTATCCCAATAAGAATATATAAACAAGAGAATAAAATTCTAAAAGGGTGGCAAAGACCCCAGGAAATGTGCGTTAATCAAATTACAAGAGACCCCAAATCATGGACGGAAGAAAGGGAGTAAAAAGAAGTTCAAAAAAAATTTAAAAAGAAGAAAAAAGAAAAAATATATATTAGACTGGTGAATAGAACAGCGCCACCCACTTAATTTTGGGAGTGTTTTGGTCACTTAGAAGAAACTATCTCCCAAAATTTTAAAGAAAGAAGAACTTACATATATATATATACAAGAACATTTAAGTCTGACCATTTGCTCAGGATCATCGGAGAGAAGCTAGCCATGCAGGACCATCACGAGAAGCTAGACATACAGGAAGCGTGGAGTAGGTGCTGCTCAGAGCACAGTGATTCTCTCCAAAGAAACATAAAGGCCACGTCCCCCTGTTCTTCTTCCACTGATACCCACCAGCATTGGCATGGCCGCCGTCACTGCCATAATCATCACCACCCCTCCACCCTCACCTCCATGACTCGCCACTGGCGGGAAAGCCCGTGTCTCACCACCCTCCTCCTTAGGCTCCACATGGTAACCTGAACGAAGAAAAGAGAAAATATTTAATTAGGATAGTTACATGTTTTGATACGAAAAAAATATAAAGAATAGAGAATATCCTCCGCTTACTCCAATGGGCTCCAAAACTACCAAGTACCTCAGCATCTACAGGGAAAAAATTGTTCTTAATTTAAAATATTATGACCCAAGAGAAAAGTCCATTGAAATGGTCAGGTTTTTTTTGTTTTGTTTTGTTTTGTTTTAAGAGAGAGAGTATGCAAGTGGGGTGTGGGACAGAGGCTGACGGAGAGAGAGAATCTAAAGCAGGCTTCACGCCCAATCTGAACCTGACCTAAAGCATGATCTCAGGACACTGAGATCCTGATCTGAGCCAAGTCAAGAGTCGGTTGCTTAATTGCACTACTGGGTATTTACCCCAAAGATACAGATGTAGTGAAAAGAAGGGCTATCTGTACCCCAATGTTCATAGTGGCAAAGAACCAAGATGTCCTTCAATGGACGAATGGATAAGGAAGATGTGGTCCATATACACTATGGAGTATGATGCCTCCATCAGAAAGGATGAATACCCAACTTTTGTAGCAACATGGATGGGACTGGAAGAGATGATGCTGAGTGAAATAAGTCAAGCAGAGAGAGTCAATTATCATATGGTTTTGCTTATTTGTGGAGCATAAGGAATAACACGGAGGACATGGGGAGATAGAGAGGAGAAGGGAGTTGGGGGAAATTGGAGGGAAAGATGAACCATGTGAGACTGTGGACTCTGAAAAACAATCTGGGGGTTTTGGGGGGGGTGGGCGGTTGGGTCAGCCTGGTTGTGGGTATTGTGGAGGGCACATATTGCATGGAGCACTGGGTATGGTGCATAAGCAATGAATTCTGGAACACTGAAAATAAATTAAAAAAATAAAAAAAATAAAAAAAAAGAACAAGCGTAAACACAATGAAGGGATGGAATATGACTGTAAAGATGTAAATTTTAAAAAAATTCAAAAAATCATATGGTTTCACTTATGTGTGGAGCATAACAAATAGCATGGAGGACAAGGGGAGTTAGAGAGAAGGGAGTTGAGGGAAATTGGAAGGGGAGGTGAACCATGAGAGACTATGGACTTTGAAAAACAAGCTGAGGGTTTTGAAGGGGTGGGGGGTGGGAGGTTGGGGGAACCAGGTTATGGGTAATAGAGAGGGCACGGATTGCATGGAGCACTGGGTGCGGTGCAAAAACAATGAATACTGCTACATTGAAAATAAAATAAAATAAATTCAGAAAAGGACTTGATAAGTTGGTTGGGTAGAGAAAGAAAAAGGAAGTGGAGAGAATTTGTTCTGGCTGGAGACTAGAACAAAGCCCTGTGCTAGATTTAGGGTATATTTTGATCTATTAGAAGAATTTGTATCCCCAAATTTTTTAGAAGAAAAAACCCTATGTGTGTACAAAAAATAAAGTTAGATACAATGAACAATAAAATATGACCATAATAATGAAGGTTCAAAAATATTTTTTTAAAGAAAGGTATTGTTAAGATAAACTCTTTGGAGAACAGTGTGGAGATTCCTCAAGAAATTAAAAATAGAGCTTCCCTATGACCCTACAATTGCACTCCTGGGTATTTACCCCAAAGATATAGATGTCGTGAAAAGAAGGGCCATCTGTACCCCAATGTTTATAGCAGCAATGGCCACGGTCGCCAAACTGGGGAAAGAACCAAGATGCCCTTCAACGGATGAATGGATAAGGAAGATGTGGTCCATATACACTATGGAGTATTATGCCTCCATCAGAAAGGATGAATACCCAACTTTTGTAGCAACATGGACGGGACTGGAAGAGATTATGCTGAGTGAAATAAGTTAAGCAGAGAGAGTCAATTATCATATGGTTTCACTTATTTGTGGAGCATAACAAATATCATGGAGGACAAGAGGTGTTAGAAAGGAGAAGGGAGTTGGGGGAAATGGGAAGGGGAGGTGAATCATGAGAGACTATGGACTCTGAAAAACAATCTGAGGGATTTGAAGTGGCGGGGGGTGGTGGGAGGTTGGGGTACCAGGTGGTGGGTATTATAGAGGGCACGGATTGCATGGAGCACTGGGTGTGGTGAAAAAATAATGAATACTGTTTTTCTGAAAATAAATAAATTGGAAAAATTAAAACAAACAAACAAACCAGGAACTCAAAAAAAAAAAACAACATTGAAAGAGGAAAGAGTAAAAGTTTAAAAAATAGAATAAGGAAAAAAAATTTTAAAAAATTAATTAACTTTGCAAGACTACAGGATTGTGGGGAGAAAACCATAAATTCCATGCTTTGCCTTCTCCTCCTCTGGAATTCCTCTATTTTCCTTGATCAGTGAGCTTGGTCTTGCTGGATGTTCTTGCTGATCTCCTGCAGGAGGGGTCTGTTTCAGTGATTCTCATGTGTCTTTACCTGAGGCGGAACTGCGCTGTTCTTGCCAGGGGCCCGGCTAAGTAATCCGCTCGGGTTTGCTCTTGGGGACTTTTGTTCCCTGAGCTCTTTCTGTACTGTTCTGGAGGACAGGAATGAAGATGGCGGCCTCTCAGTCTCCAGCCGGAGGAGCCGAGAGCTTGGGGTCTCACTCCTCAGTGCGCCCTTGGAGATGAGCCGTCAGTCCCTCCCGTCTCCCTGGTCTCCGGCCACCCTCTGATCTCACCCAGCCTGTGATTGACCATCTCTGTCTCTGGTGCATGGCCCTGTTTGGAGTCTCTGAACCCCGGAGATCCCGGAGCTCTTCCCGGGGGGTGTCCCCAGATCTGTCACTTGTGGGTTCCCCACTCACAGAGCAGTGGCCTATGCCATGGATCACGGTTTAAGGTAACCCTGAGCTGAGAGCTGACTCCTCCGCTTCGTCTCTGCTGTGGCTTCCCCACTCCCATACTGTGAGCTCTGCCACACTCAGACACCCCTGATCCTTCTGTGACCCTGTGGGATCTGAGGCCTCACTGTCCCCGTGTGGGCTTCACCCCGGCTTAGTCTCTGGAGCGACGTCCCTCAGTGGAGTGGACTTGTAAAAGTCCTGATTTTGTGCTCCATTGCTCCACTGCTTGCTGGGAGCCGGCCCCGCCCCCTGTGGTCTATCTTCCTGTCACTTCAGATTCTCTTCTCCATACGTCCTACCTTTCAGAAAGTGGTCGATTTTCTGTTCCTAGAATCACTGCTCTTCTCTTCGATGTCCTGTGGGGTTTGTAAGTGTTCGGAGTGGTTTGATAGCTGTCCAGCTGATCTCCTGCGAGCTGATGTCATCTCAGCTGCTACTGCATCTCCATCTTGACTCCTCTCCTCAAGACACCTTTAAAGTGGGGGGCCCTGTGGGCTCACATCCCAGGACTGTAGTGAGGGTGGTCCAGAAGCCTGTGGTGTGGGTCAGCGCTGTCCTAACTGTGTGTCCCTCCGCCTGCAAGCTTACTGTTGCTGCCCCCGAGCCCTTTGTGGTACATGAACTTCCTTCAGAGTTCACCCAGGAGATGGTCCCACAGGGCCCTGCTTGGGGAGCAGCTGGAAAGAGTCCCTGTGCTCTCTGGACTCCACACTTCAGACGCAGCAGTTCCCCCCTTCCCTGCTGTGTGGGAGGGGGTCGTTACAGGTCCACATACGACCTCGTGTGTTAAAGGGTCGTGGGATCCAAGGAAGCTGGACAGTCGCCCCGTACGCATTAGTCTACTGACACAGCAGACCATTTTTCTGGCGTGCCACGTGTCAGCCACAGCTGTGTGCCCAGAGCTCACACTGTGACCACCACAGACAGTCCTGCCTCCCCAGAACTTTTGCTCCCTCTCTGCAGCTGGAGAGCAGACAGACACAGGTGGGAGCCCCAGGCTGTGGAGCTGTGAGGGAGTACGGTGGAGGAAGCGCGGAGGACTGGGTGCAGAGCCATAGCATTGTTGAGAAGTGGGGGAGGGCTCACTGATGGGGAGACTTCGGCAGGACTCTGAGGCCAGTGGTCAGTGAGGACACCCTGGAGGAGAGCTTGCCAGCAGAGGGCAGCACGTGCAAAGTCCCTGGGGTGTGCTTGGCTGATGGAAGGGCTGGTGTGGCTTAAACTCTTGAGTGGGCCTAAGGTCATTGGCTCCTGTCACAGAACTCTGGGGCTTGGCGGCGTTGAGGGACCAAGTTCTCTGAGGAGTTGTCAGAGTGTTCTGGGCCGAGACTGACGTAAAGACTGGCTTAGAGCATTACCTTGGTGTGCCTCTGAGGACCAGTTATGAGGGCACGAGAGTGGGAGCAGGCAGGGTGGTCGGGGGGGGGCTGGGCTAATGGGGGTGCTGGTAGCCTGGGACGGGACAGCAGTCGGGTGGGTGGTGAGGCCCTGGCCAGGTCTTCCCACAGAGGACTGAGGACTGCAGGGTGAGGCAGGGCCCTGTGCCAGGGATGGTGCGCTGGAGCTCAGTTGGAGGGGAGACTGTTTGGGGGACACACTAATTTTGAGGTCCCATGAGACATGCGAGTGTGATCAAGTAGGCAGTTGTGTGTGTGTCTCTGAGGGCTCAGGGTTTAGGGCCAGGGCCCAAGGGTGACAGGAGCCGGTGGTTGTGTCCTTGGCCTGGAGAACAGGAGACAGGGAGAGGCCAGGGTTCGCAGTGAAGACTGGGAGGGAGCCAGAAGTCAAGGCAGTGGGGTCCCACACTGGCAGGTCGAGTGAGGAAGGCTTGCCAGTGGGCCCAGTCCCTGCGGTTCTGTGGGGTCCCGGCATGGGGGGGGGGTGACGAGAGGAGTATTGGGTCCGGTAGGTACTTATAAATCAGATGTTGGATATTCTTGAACTTTCAGAGGAGACAGTTAGCCCCACTTCCACGAGAATGACGGAGCTCTTGGAAGCCCTCAGGTTTTCCGAAGTGTCAGTGCTCTTCGTCCCTGTGTGGATCAGATTCTCTGGGACACTCACGGCCGACCCCGTGGGACAGCCCGTCAGCCGTGGGGCCACACGACCAGTCCTCAAGGTGACTGCTCGCACTGATGCATTTTAAAAAGTCAAAGAAATGATATTTCTTCACATCATTTAAATTGTTACGCCTTTTCAGAGCCTTGGTACAGTGTGAGCTCTTAATTAGTTCCTAAGTTCCTAACTTCGTCAATCAATAGTTCTGAAATCTAGAAAAACAAATATGAGGGCCAATGTCGTGAAACAGCTGGTCCAAACTCATTATGTGCCAGTTTCTGCTATTTTTAAGCTCAGATAAATGTTCTGTAAAATTAAGTTAAATGGCTTCTCTTACAAGAATGGAAATATCTGCAACTTTTCTTAGTTGTTCTCACTTTTGAGGAGTGTGATGATTTTGTACAAAGCACGTGTGTGTCTTGGAGCTTCCCGGCACAAGGCCTCCGACCCTGTGCAGCCCAAGGACTTTCAGAAATGGGCTCTTGGACTCCTTCATGAGGCTTAAAGGGCAGCCTGCTGTGGGGCGCTTCATTTTCTACATCCTAAAGACCCTGTCAGCACCCCACGAGCCTGGGGCTACCTTTCCAGATCAGCATGGTTTCTCCCGAGCCAACCTTCAGCGGGAGGGCTGGGCACAGGGACTCTTGCTATTCTGGCTTCCAGAAGGAGGACAGATACAGGGGCCGTGTGAGGAGGCACTTCTTGAGCAGAGAGCACCGGGCAGCGTGGAGGCCCTGCTCCCAGGGCACGGCCGGCCCTGCAGCCTCTCCTCCCATCATCCTTTTCGGGGCATGTCACGGTTGGCTTCCCTGGCTCTAGGACCTCATGCCGATGCCTTGTTTCTGCCCTTCCACCCCCAACACAGCTGCCTGCTCACTGTCCCACGGAAGGGCCATCTCCCCTGCATCCTGTCCTTCTGGGATTTCCCACAGTGACGGGACTCAGGAGTCAGAATAGCTCCCGCAGTTCTCAGTGTCGTCCAGTAAAAAGTTGGGAATAATCCAGAAGCCACACAAGCGCATGAGCAGCACCCCTGCTGTGGACAGCGACCTCTGCCTCCCCATAGCCCTGTCCCTCCCTGGGCGAGCCTGGGATGAGCTGTTAGCACAGGAGTCCCTGGCTGGACCACCTGGGCCACCTTCCCTCACAGGGCACTGCCAGCTGGGCCTGTGGAATCAGGTGTTGGCGTAGGTGGATGCACTGAACGGGTCCTCCAGGCAGTGTGGCTGAGGACCTCCTCTCCAGGCATCCAGACACAGTGGGGTGTGAGCTTGTCAGCAGGGAACCGGAGGAGTCTGTGGCATTAGTCAGGGTTCTCCAGAGCAGAATTCATCTGTGTGTCCATATGTCACAGCCGTCTGTCTCCCTCTGTCTCTGTCTGAGATGAGCTCTAGTGTGAGAAGCAGCTCATGCTCTTCCGTAGGCCGAGAAGCCAGCAGTCTGCATCTGCAGGCCCAGGGGCATCCAAAGACCAGGAGACGGCACGTCCGTCTTCAGTACAAGGGCAGTGGACGTGCTAAGGTGTCCCAGCTGCTGCCGTGAAGCAGGAAAGGGGGGCCAGGTCCCTCTGTCCTCCAGCTTATGTTGTCCTGAGGCACTCAGGGGATGGGACAGGACCGTGCACCATGGGGCCAGGAGTGGGGTCCAGTGCTTGTCTCTCCTGGAAACACCTCAGACGCAGGCAGAAACCAGGGTGCTATCTGGACACCCTGAGGCTAGTCAAGCACACAGCTGGGCAGCCAGGCTCACAGCTGGACAGTTAACATTCACGCGGAGGGACCACACAGCTGGGCCACGTGAGCCATCTGTGGCAGCTGTGATCACCCTGGGGAAAGTGTTTGAGCACATTGGGGAGGAAAGATGGTGTTTCTGATCACAGTGCCATTGGCTGTGTAAGTCTGCTGATTGCTTGTGTTTTCACACATGGACAGCACACAGAGATGCGCCCTGTGAGCGTGCAGAGGTGGCTGCATGGGTCCTCTGCCCTTGTTGCAAAGAACAGTTCTTTTCAGGCTGGGAAGTGCTGTCCGTCATGCACTTAGAAGGGGGTTATCATGGGTGGAAATACTCCACAGCTCACACAATATATGGTTCTCTGCTTTGAAAGTTGCTCCTTGGTTTGAGGACTGAGGGGCACCCAGGCTTCTGGAGCACGTGGTCTGGGAACCTCACCAGCCCCCAGTGCTTTCCAGCAGCACAGGAGCTGGGTGTGAGATTTTGCTTTGGGTCCTGGCCTCTGGCAGGGCATCAGCTGTGACTGCTTTAACAACAGACACAGTATTGTTGAGCAAAGCCTGGGGAACATGACCTGTCGGTATTTGGTTGTGTGGCACCTGCACCTCCTTGCGATTTCAGCCAGAGTTCTCTGCAGTAAAGCAACTTCGGGGTTTTCCCTTTTTCCCCTAAAATCACAGGCAGAGCCTTGTTTGGCCTCCGTAAGATGGTTGCACCACCACATTGCCAATGGCGTTTCATTTTGGTGTTCAGGTCATGTGATCATGCTTCGTGGTGTAGCAGGGCTCGTGGATCCATTCACTTATTCACGTCGCAGCCATGATGCACAGCGTCTCTGTGCCAGCTTCCTGCAGGGGTGTGTGCTGCGAAGGCGTGGTGGGGCTGGAGGGGCTTCCTGTCCCCCTGGGTGTTTATGTACCCCTGGCCGTGTTCCTAGGATGGGGGGACTGTTGACCTCGCTCTGCACATATGCGCTGAGCTGTGTGTCTGTGGCTGTGGAAGGGATGCTTTTGTGGTTTGAGAGGGACTTTGGTGTGGTGGTGGTGTTGTTTTACTGCCATAGCCGTGAAGGGGAGCTATTAATTCTGTCTGGTGAGTTGATTTTTAATGTTTGTGTTCACTCTCTCTTTCTGTTCCATAACAGGAGGTGGAATCATCAGTGTTTCAGGTGGTACGTGTCTGGGAATTCCTGTGTGTTTTGCAGAGCAATTCACAGGTAGCTCCTCAACCTAAGGGAACACATCAGCCATGCTGGAGATTTGGGCAGTGAAGTCATCCCAAGTCTGTGGAGGTCATAGACTTCCTGCCTACAGGGCCCAGCAAGATCTGTCAGGGTCAAGGAGGAAGGATCCAGGGGAGGCCCGGGGGGTGGGCACCAAGTCAGAGCCAGGAGCTGGTAGGGAAGGGCATCCACAGCAGGACCTCTGTTCACTGTATGCTGGAACCATTCCTGTCCTCCCAGAAATGCTTATGTTTCATGTGAAGGAAAAATTCTTTTTGGAGATCTTTTTTTTTTTTTTTCCAGAGCAGTTGCACATTAATAGCAAATTGTGCAAAAGGCACAGATCTCTGGGGACAAATGACATCTGTTCCCCCCATCCCCCCTTCCTCCTCTCCCCACACTACAAGCTGGTCGGGGCGTTGTCACCACTGAGGAGCCCCCATGGACACGTCCTCATCCCCCACATCCTCAGTGCACGTCAGGGTCACTGTCGGTGTCGCACACTCAGGGGTTTGCACGAATGTGTGGAGATTCTTACCTGCCATGACAGGGTCACACAGAGTAGTCTCACCGCCCTAAACCCTCTGTGCTCCCCCTGCCCCTCTCCATCCCCAGCCCTCCCTCCCCATCCCTCCCTCTCCAGCCCCAGCCCTCCCTCTCCAGCCCCAGCCCTCCCTCTCCATCCCCAGCCCTCCCTCTCCATCCCCAAGTCTCCCTCTCCATCCTCATCCCCTGGAAGCCACTCATCTGTTTACTGTGTCTGTAGTTCTGCCTTTTCTAGAAGGTCACAGAGTTGGAATCCCAGAGCAAGTAGCCCTCAGACTGGCTTCCTCCACTGGGTGAAGCACATTGGAGGTTTCTCCGTGTCTTCATGGTTGGGTGGCTCATTTCTTTTTTTGTGTTGAGTAATATTGTATTGTCTGGAAGGACCATTTTATCCATTTACCTGCTGGAGGACATCTTGCCTGCTTGCTTCCAGGTTTTGGAGTTATGATAACCCTGCTGTAAAATCCACATGCAGGTTTCATGTGGGCATAGGTTTTCAGCCACTTTGGGAAATAGCAAGGAGCAGGATTTCTGAATTGTACATGAGGGTGTGGTCAGTTTTGTAGGAAGCAGTCAGCCCCTCTCCTACTGTGGCGGCACCGTCTACCTGCCGCCAGTAGTGAGGGGGAGCCCCGGGCACCGCATCCTCACCAGCACGTGCTGGGTCAGCGCTCTGCATGCTGGCCATTGCCACAGGTGCGGAGGGGGGGTCTCACTTAGGCTTTTGTGTAACTCCTTTGGTCAGATGTTTGCTGAGATGTGTGTCAGGGTCTTCGGCCCATGTTTGGATCGACTTGTGTGTTTTCCTGCTGGGTTTTAAGTGTTCTTTGCATATTTGGAGGATAATCGTGCTTTAAGAGATGAGTCTTTTGCAAATATTTCCTCCTGTCTGTGGCTTGTTGTCTTCTCTGGAACGTGTGTCTCACACAGCAGAAGTGTTTAATTTTCGTGAAGTGCCACTTACCAACTCTTTCTTCCATGGCAGAGCCTTTGCTGTTGTGCCTGAAATGCCATCGCCACGAGAAAGGGCATCCAGGGTTTTCTTCCCTGTTGTCTGCTAGGGGATCTGGAATGTTGCCTTTTACATTTAATCTGATTTATTTCAAGTTAATTTTTGGGAGGCTGTAAGCTGTGTGTCAAGGTTCATTATTTTCTGTGTAGGCGCCCGGTTGCCTCTGCACCTTTGGTGGGAAGATCCCCTGTGTCAGCCTCACTGAGCTGCTGCTGCTTCTTGGCCGCGGCATTGACCATATCCGTGAGGGTCTGTTCTTCGGTTCTGCCCCCTGCTCTGCCCTCTGTTCCTTCACTCACACCTGCCGTCTTCCTTCCCATTGCTTAAATAGAAGCCTTGCCCTAACTCCTCATTTTACCACCCTTTATGGATGTTTTGTCAGAAAGTGACTCTGGACTGGACCAGAGTTTGCTTCTTACTCCTAGCCCAGTTTTGGCCTTTATCCAGGTTTCCTGGACACGTTTTGAATAATGAGGTCAAGACTGAGTTCAGATGGGCTTTGGGGTGCACTGGGTGGCTCCGTGAAACCTCTACCTTCAGCTCGGGTCATGATCTCGGGGTCCTGGGATCGAGCCCCATGCTGGGCTCTCTGCTCAGTGGGGAGCCTGCTTCTCCCTCTGCTCCATCCCCCGTCTGAGGTGTCTCTTGCTCTCAAATAAATAAAAATAAAACCTTAAAAAAAAAGTCCTCTTGTTTCTGGTATTGTTTCTGTTTCCTCTGATTTTGTCTGTCGTTCTCAAAGTGGGGGTCGCTTCAAACGCATGGTAATGCTCAGCTGTGAGTCTTCATTAACTGTGAGACATTAAACATTCATGCAGACTTTGTTTTTGGTGAGTAAGTGGGGCTTATTGGCTGGTGGAATTTTCCACAGATCTAGTGGCAAGCCAGTTTTAACTGGAAGGCCTACATCAGCCAGAGGTATGTTCTCTCTGCCTGTTTTAGTCTCCGAGGAGAATACCCCGGTGTCCTGCTCAGGGATGTGAGGGCCGGGGGAGCGGACCGCCCGCTGCTCTCCCGGGGGAGCTGGAGCTGGGCTCTGCGGCAGCTCGGTTGAGTGTGCAAGGCTTGTCACCAGCCTCCCTGTTTCTGGCCCCAGGACGCCACCCCAGCCCCCTGTTCTCTGGTCCCCTCTGGCTCGTGTCCCTGGGTGTGGGGAGGGGGCCTGTGCTCGTCTGCCCCACGCCTGCTCTGGATACACGCTGTGCTTCCGAGCCCCGAACCACGAGCGTCCTCGTCAGGAGCTTTGTCAGGGGACAGTCAGACCCTTGATTTCTGGCTCTGCCACGAAGGCCCTCTTTCTGCTCCTCACCCGTCGGAGGGAGGCTGACGTCTTTTTCGTGGGCACTCACACACTCTGCTCTTCTGTGTGATTTGTCCCGTGGCCACTGCCGACTTATGACCACGTTGGACCGTGTGTGTGGAAGGACGGACGAGTCGAGTATGTTGCTGTGTAGACACACAGCATCCCCTGTGTGTGGGTGGTTCCCCAAGGACACGTCTTCCTGGCCAGCGAGCGCCAGTGTCACGGGGGGTTTTGTAGAAATGTCCTGTGTGTTTCCGTGTGCGTGTCCATGTGTGTCCACGTGCCCGTGTGTTTAAAGGCGCAGGAAAACTTGAGTGAACATTTGGGGTGGAAGACTTTCCCAGCTGACACCCGAGACCTGGCACGGTTTGACCCGGACAGTGTGCGGAGTGTGTTTGGATACGTACTCCGTCCCTGTAGTCGCGGTCACAGACGCACCCATCACCTCCCAGAGGGTTCGTGTCCCTTCTCTGGCTTGTGGTGGGAACACTTCACGGGACATGGATGCTCGGCACTTGCCGGCGCTCGGCACAGACCGTCAGCCCGGCGCTGCGTGTCCACTGGGCTCTTGAGCCCTTGAGCAGCGGCCGGCCGGCCGGGCACCCTGTGCTTTCCCAGCGCCCTGCATGCGCTGGCGCACAGTGTGTGCCCCTTGACCGAGGGAGACTGTGCTGGTTTGCTGGCTTGTGCTGCAGAAAGCCCCCTTGGGCCCCCATGTCCCGGACATGCCACAGATGAGAATGCCGGGGCTACGTGGCCTGCCCCCGAGCACAGTCCTGAGGCTGGTGTCTGGGGCTCCGGGGACCCTGCGCTCGGTCACAGACACTGTGCCTGTGTGTGGGGGGACCTGCACCGTGAGGGAGGGACGTGGCCAGCATGTGAACACTTCCTCGTCCACGTGTGGGCACGTGTGTGGACTTGCCACTCCCTCACGGCCACCCTGGATGTGGTCTCGTGGGAGCTGCGTGCCAACAGGCGCTGTGTGTAGGACGCTCATCTGCCCGGGCCGGCTGCTCCAGGGGCCGCTGCAGGCAGACAGCTCCCGGCTGGCAGTGCCATCTCCTGATGCTGCATGCAGCTGAGCCCACGAGGGGTGCGCAGGACTCCGGGGTGGCAGCCAGGTGGGGGCCAGCTGGTGGGAGCTCTGGTCCCAGCCTCAGTCTGGCTCTGCACCCTGCGGCCACTGTATCATCTCCTAAGTGCCTCTCACATGGCCCGGGAGAGTGCCGGGGGGTGTGGGGGAGAGGCCTGTTAGCCCCGGGGCGGGGGGGTCCTCAGTCCTCGCCCTGTGAAACGGAAGGGCTGTCTGTCTCATTGATGAGAGTCACAAGACACAGCTTCTTGTGGGAACAAGCCTGCCACTCTTTGCAAAGCATTAAATTATGCAGTAAGAGTTGTTGGAGTGAGTCTGTGTAAACCTGTGCTCTCAACACGCCGCAGAACACGTCTGTCACAGGCTTGGGGGGCACGTTGCATTGTGTGGTATATTCCTGAGATGGAAAGGGCACAACATGAACTCGCTGTAGCAACCACAGGAAGCAAGGCTCTGAGGACCTCTAGGCAACCACGGCTTGCTGAGTCCATGCCTGGCTTCTCGTGATACCCGCCAGAATGACCACGCAGGAACAGAGGGGCATGTGCCCAGAGAAACTGAGGAGTGAGGACAAAATAACAACACTTACAGGATTCTTTATTTCTAAATTTGGGTGTGGTTGGCACAGGACTTCACCTCCAAATCTTGTTTTCTTCATCTGAAAAATGATGCTGACGTTTGCCGTCTGTGCTATCCAGTGTGGCGGCCGCAATCTCGCAAGCACTTCAGGTGTGGACAGTGCACCTGACCAGCACCGTTTCCGATTCCGATTGCTTCACTGATTCACGCTTACTGAGCCTGTGGGCCGGGGAGTGCAGTGTTGGACGAGCGGGATTTGCTCCAGCACTTCTGACCTGATGCATCAAAGAAGGCCCCCCCAGAGAGGGCTGAGGATATGGGGTGCAGTGACGCCTTGACATTGATGCTTTAGGGATAGATTTTCAGTTGGAAGGCTCTGGACTAGGGCACGGAGGATGTGATTAGCAGCTGTGGGCTCCTAAAGCATGTGGTGTTGGTGTCATGCTCCTGGGCACTTGGGCAGGTGCTCAAGGAAGACCCCGGGCATCGGTTGGACAGATGCTGTTTGACCCCCGCTGCCTGCGACGTGCCTTGCCTGATGTCCCCCAGTTACCCTCAGCGGTTGCATGCTCTCCTGGAATAGGCAGGCTGGTGGCATTGAGCTTTGGAGTAACTGCTGGGCAGGAAGGGACCCTTGAGATCAAGGGATGCACGTGGGAGTCCCACCTTCCTGCCCCCTCAGCCCGTGCTGGAGGAGGCAGAGGTGTGCACAGGGCCTTTTCCTAAGACTGAACACCAGTGTCTCACCTGTGGCTGCAGCTAGGAGCGACCTGTCAAGATGACGTGTGTCTGCCATTTTTGAACACAAATTGGCCGCCCTCAGGAAGGTTGCAGGTGAAGTCCACCATGACTGTTTGTAATTTCTGTGGGCCCTAATATTCTCCTGCTTGAGGTCCGAGAAGAGCCACGCAGCTTGCTTGCAGAATCCACAGTGGTGACGGGCGGGAGGGCTGCCTCGGTGGAACCTTGTACTGAGGAAGTGGCTGTGTTGGTTGGTGGCAGGTTGGTGGCAGGTCATGCAGCATGGATGGGAGTGGGGGAATGTGAGGGCTGGAGTGGAGGGATCCGAGGGTCGGGCATGGAGGGCCATTGAGGATTAACCAAGAGGAGCTGGCCGTGGGCACCACTACAGTTTTTTAGAATCACTTGTCCCATAAGCTGGGGTTTGTTTGCCTAAATCCATGGCTCTCAAGCTCTTTCTTCTCTAACATAACTTGGCCACGTGACAGGGACACCCCTGGAAGGGCCCCCACTGCCGCAGGGGGTGCAGTTGTTGTAGCACGTCCAGGCCCTGGGGGTTTCCTAGTTCTGCAGAAGACCCTGATGGGGCGTGTGCCCCTGCCCCAGGTGTGCATCACTGAATCTGAAAGGAACCTCACTTTACCACTTGGATCCCTCCCAGTGATTCTGTGCACTGCCCAGACACCCGGACCAGGGAAGGGGTTTAGTCTAGAGCTGCCACATCTGATGGGGATTAGCTGGGGGAAGACAGTGCCTCTGCTGTGTAGGGCCAACCCAGGTGCCAAGCTCCACTCCTGACTCCCCTCCCTTCCTCTCTGCTGTGTCACCTGACCTCACTTCATGCGCCCCTCTGGTTCCCGTGCCCAACCTTCTGTGGGACCCTCATCATGTCACCTTGAATTCAGCTCATCTGGATGAAAACACCAGCAGCACCAAGGTACTGGCCGGCTCGTGTGGTGGCTAATGGATCCAGATTCCATTTCTCCTTCTTGAAGGGCCCCTGTGGAACGGAGTCAGCTGGGTAGTTTGGAGCTAAGATTGACATTAGGGATGCACCTGTACCTCCGTTGTGAACATTTCTGTGGTGTAGCAGTTGCTAGTAATTCCTTAGAAAAATAAACCAGAAGTGGCATGTTTGATATGTCACCGGGGAGGAGACTGTGGGTTGAGAGACCAGTCCGGGGCTTTGCAGTGGACCAGCCAGCACGCCCCCTCTGGGTGCTCACAGGGGCTGGGAGTGCAGGAGGGCTGTGCACCTGCAGGACCTGGTTGAGCATCACCGTGGAGACCCGTGCGCCCATCCTCCATGCAGATCACTCTGTTTGCAGCATGTCTCCGACGCACAAGACCATTCCTCTTTTTTTTTTTTTTTTTTTGAGGGAGATTATTTCTTAGGCCTGGTATTAACCTGTAAGGCTTTTTGGAAATTGCTGGAAAAGTCCGTAAACAAGTGTATTGGCCCTGAATGAGAAGGATTGAAGATTCCCAGGGATCCCAGGGCATGTGTACATGTGTACATGTGTGTGCGTGTGTGCATTATTTCCTTATCTGACCTTGAAGGCTAGGGGCTAGTGAGGGAGAGAATAGTGCCAGAATGATGCCACCTGGTGAGTGGAGAACCCTGGTGCGGGTGGTGGAGTTAGGTGATGGCATTGACTTTTTGTGGTGTGTTTTGGTATTTTCATCAATCCCTCATTGTCCCAACGAAACTGTTAGCTTTACAGGAGTAGGAGATGTCTTTTTGAATTTTTAATTCCACATTTTGGGGTTAGTGGGTTCTTATTTGATTATTGCTTTGTCTTCTGTCTCTTGGATTTGTTTAGAGTTGAAAATTGGTCATGCTGTCTTGTCTGCAATTGATGACACTTGGGCAAGAATTATTCTTTCCCCAGTGCCAAGGGATGGCAGAGGCATGGAGGAGGGTCACAGAGGGAGGCTTTGTGACTGCTGTCCCATCTGTCAGAAGTAGCTGTGTGAGTCCTGGGCCCAAGGCGGTTGAGGGCAGGGGCTGGGGGGGGGGGCCCTGTGTGCCGTCCTCCCCTCTCGCCCACCTCCACTAAATCCGTGCTCCAGGATAAGTAATGCCTGTTTCTGGGCTGGGAGTTTGGGAGGAACGGCTGCAGCTGCACCTGTGGAGAATTCAGGGCGGAAGCTCAGCCTTTGCTCTGGCGGAGTTTAGACTGCAGTGCCGTAAATCCCCACAGAGATCTCTTCACTGTAGGTGCTTTTCGTCTGTGCTCACAGAGCTAAATTTTCTAGGGAAAGCCATTTCCTATTACTTCCACCTTCCCTTATCAAGTAAGATATTTCCTTCATCATTTACTACCAAACTGTGACTGTAAACGCAGACTTCTCTTCCCCATTCCTCTTTGTGACTCACCCTGGATGAAAGCATCTCTGCTTAGATCCTACGAGGCAGGCCCGGTACACTATACTGCCCCAGCAGTCCTCCACTTTCAGGCTCTAATTGCATCTAATATTTTAAAAGCCATCACACAAATTGGCGGGACCATTTGCCTTATTGTAGGAGTCCCTTGAGAGCAGCTTTCAAAATACTCCCAGGACCCATTAGGGGCATACATTAAATAGAACTGCATTACCGTTCTGGAACAGCATTTACAATGAGCACACCTACCTGATTAACCTTTCTGATGAAAAATGTATGTCATCAAAATTTTTCTGTATTGTTTAATTTATTAGAGCATTCTGGGCGTGAGGACTCTGCAGCACTGAATGACCTTATTAGTAAAACACTCACCACATGAGTGAGATACCTTTCTCTACCTGAACAATAACCAAACGTGTTTTATTTATGTGTTTTGAAACAGGTGTTGCCCGGCATTTTGCAGAAGCATTGCTGTATCTTGCCAGACAGGAATACAGGTAAATAGATTTTGTTCTTTTGCTTTGAGAGCATAGGTTGTATGATATGGAAAATTTGAGGAATATGACTGTATAATGTAGGCATCTTGTTTTCATAGCTGTTGCTCTAGGGCAAGATTGTCTATTGACCAAACAAGCACAACACTGGAGTGTTCAGTTTTGTAGTGAGTTATAGCCTGAGCTCAAAGATCTGTTTTTGATGGAGCAAGTAGATTTAGGTGATAGTTGTCCTGGATTTTTAAGGGAAACTGGTTATCTTTTGAAATTGAATATGTGAGTTTCAAAGTTGTTGATTTTGCTGGCCGTGCTTCCTCATTGAGGAAGAGCACCATTACTGGCTAGCATGGAACGCCTTGGTGGTCCGTTCACCATCAACACTTTGCCAGCAGTCTGGTTGAGAGCCGGGCAGATGATCTGTGCTTAAAATCCTGAGGGTCTCAATGAAAACACAGAAGGATGGGTGTCTCGCAATGGGAGGGTGTATGCCGTGTGACTGCTCACAGATGCAGGTGGCTGCAGGAGGTTGTAGGTGAGGTCGTTTGCATTACTTTTAAGGAAGCATGACGAGGGAGGGCTGGTCCCTGAAAAGAAAGCTTTGGAAGTTTGTTGTGTTAAAGTTCAAAAACAAAGAAACATGAAGATCATGTGGAGCTTGTTGTTCTATGGGTCTTCGTCTTAGTTACTCTCCCCTGTGGGTTTTCTGATTTGGGGCATTTTCATCAAAGAAATAGCAGGTCCTGAGGAACAGATGGAAGGGTCTGTCTTTTCTGCTGAGGACTAGTTCTGAGAATTACTCTTTTCTGGGATCAGCTGTGTCCTCTCAGATATGTCTGTCTGCATCCCAGGATACTTGTGTTGGGTATAAAACAGAGTTGTGCTGACATTTCCTTATGTTTCCCAGCTGTAATAAAATGAACCATAATGGACTCTTGGGAGTCAGAAGAGTATAATGTGTTGGGGTGTACTCTGCTTTTAATATAAACAGCATATTAACTAGCTAGCATGATTATTGAAATCTCATTCTAAAGTGGTCAGTAAGTTATTGTTCTGTACAATTCAGTAAGTTATTGTTCTGTATTATGCATTCCAGTGTGAAACACTGAGTATTTTGGGGAAAAGTAGGGTATTTATTTTTTTACTTATGATCATGGATAGGTTATATCACCAACCCTATTATTTTATCAACAATAGTAGTGGCCACTTTTACATCACCTGTTCAGACATACATTAGCTGTGACTTTGAGTACACTTACAGGGAAGTTTATTGAGAACAGGGTTAGGTATTTTTTGAGCCTCTTTCTATATTCTGGAAGTCTTGCTTAGTAACAAAAATATATGAATAGGTCACATACAAAGAAACAAAGATTTCTGTAAACTATGTCCATCAACAATAGTGATTACAACACAATTTAAAGAAGGAATGATTAGTTTATATCTTTCAGGCAAGTTTCTGAATCTAAGAAGCATGAAATTAATTATAAAAATAATTAAAAGTTAAATACCATTCTCTGGGACTCTGACTGGAATTTAAGTGTTGAAATGAGCTTTCTGTATTTTTAACCACTCTGTTATATAAGAAGTTTGAAGTTAATTTGTGAAATACTGCCAAATTCAGATGTTTTATTTGCTTTCTGTAGGAATCCAAGTAATCAACCTTTAAAACCAAGGAAGCATTCTCCCAGTAAGACTTGAATATTGAGGACATTTGCTAGACAATTTATTTTAAAAGATTTTTATATTATAGAAGTGGTTGTAGATGACCCAAAGCTATGACATTAGGCTCGGTTTGGGGAAGGAATCATATCAAATGAGAGGAAAGTAGAGTCGGCTGAAATGATAACTCTAAGTGTCAGTTTGTTCAGAATTGAATGATGTGTGGATTCTGGTTTTTACTGTGTAATGTGACCCAGTATGTCTGAAGCTGCTGAATTATTTAGGAAATGTTTAGAAATTTCTTCAGACTCAGATGTAATGGTTATTGCTTTTGCATTTTAATAAACATAAAAGTTCCTTATGAACATGAATGAACTTTTTTTTTTACTTTAGTGACTATATAGAATTATTTTCATATTTTTGATGATGATCAACATTGGAGTGGGTCAGGAGTTTCACTTTAGGAAAAAGAAAGTGGTTCTGGAGGTAGACGGCAGAGATGCTTATATGATCTGAGTGTGGTGTCACTGAACTGTATGCTGAAAAATGGTTAAGATGGTAAATTTTAAGGGATGTTCAAGAATAGAACAGCTTGGGATGAGCCATGGCTGTCATGTTCTTTTTGCTCTTCAGTTATTTTTGAAATGCTGTATAAACTCCACTAACTCTGTTTGTCAAGCTGAAGACCTAGGAGAAGATGCACGTACTTGTAGGTGTTTTCGCTATTATGGAGTCAATGTACTTAGCAGATCTGTGACAAACTATGATGAGTGACATCTGATGGCACATTGGAAGTGGTCCTTCTCTGGGTTAGACATGACAAACATCGTCTTCTCTTGGTATCTTGATTACTTATGATAGTTTTGGTTGATACACGGAGCTGGAGTGATTTCTCGTGACTAGCACCACAAATTGCCTTATTTTTCATGTTCTTCTCAGGGACACAGAGAGTTGGGGAGGCAGCACGTGTTTATGTTGTGAAGAAGAAACACTTGAAAGATCACAAATGCGCATGGAGGCTTTCCTGCATTTTAAAGTCATTTACATCAGGCTTTGCTTCTAACTGCTGTTCCCTTTTCTTGTTTTGGAGACTGTTTGACCCTTTGTCTGCCTTCGGTTTGCCCTCTCTCTGGAGAGCCCTGCTGTTGAGCCTGAGCATGGGATGAGCGCCATTTGTGGGGAAGAGTGGCTGACGTGGTGGACCATGCAGGTGGATGGTTGGCATGTTAGTGGCTGTCTTGGACTCAAATCCCATACCAGCCTTGATCAGAATGGCTGCCAAGGGGTCCTCAGCAGGTTACCTGCTGAGGTCCCCTGAGGACCCCTCCCTCGCTCAACCCCATTTTGGGGGAGATGTGTCTGACCAGCATGTGGGGTGAGGTCAGGTGTTTCACACAATCTGTGTCCCTTCATGGAAACTGGTTCCCTGCATCTAACCTCCCACTGGCTGGTCTTCGGTGGAACCCAAGGACACCATCCAGTTACAATAGTCCATTTTGGACCACAATGGTGCTCATTCCTGTTGGTTTAGAACCTTTTTAGACAGTGACTTCTTCACAAACATCATTATATTATGATTGGCTATTTTCAGCACTAAAGTTAGCCTGTCTTTGAGCTTTTATAGGCAGTTTCCACTGTGAAGGTGGAGGAAGTTGGAATGTTGTTTTCTTGCTGTATGTGACTCACGGTGTGAGTGGCTTATCATCTTTGTGTCTCACAACATTAGTGTGCAGTTTCTGAATAAGCAAGATCAGGTTAACACATGGTGGCAGCCTCCCATGAAAGAGATGCAGACTACGGTTATATGCTTCTTGAGCAGTGAGGGGGTTGGGAGATGCTTTGTTCTTTGCCAGTCAAGCTTCCTTGTTTGGATCATCACTGGAGTTGCTTTATTACCATGTCATTTGGGGATGTTGTAAGCTTCGCATATCCTCCTGTATCTGGGATAAACAGTAGGCTGGGGTTCTAATCCCAAGCTCCACTGTCGTGCAGCATTTATCCCGTTTTCCCTTGGAGACAGCCTATTCGACAGCTAAGAATAAGAAATTTCAAGAATGAATTGATTTTGCCATCAAGCAGTGGTGTGTCCTCTGCAAAGCTTGACGTTAACGACTGAACCAGGATACCTCAAGCAGGTTGAGCATGTGGCAGCCTTTGATTTTTGAGAGATGATATACCCTTACTTGACAGAATGAAAAATGTGAAATAATTTGTATATAAAAATCAGGGTGGAAAATTGTTAGGTTTCCCCACACATTTTGTGGAGCTGACTTGTGTGTGTTTGCAGACATGCACTGTGGTATTCACTGAGGGCATAAGGGTTACTGACTCTGATCATCACAGGGTCCCTGCCAACGAGAGGCTGGTCAGTGTCCAGCAGTGGGAGTGGAGGCAGGAAGCCGGGTTTCTGTGCTCTGAGTGCCCTCACCACTTGTTGCCAAGTGTGGGTCCAGGAGGCGTTCTTGGCCCCCTGCCCTTAAAGCTGGGGAGAGCTAGTTCAGCTGCACCTCAGCCACTGGCTTCTGCCTGTGCTTCCATGTGCATGGCATGAGGTGTTTGTCAGCAGGGTATGGTCCGCATGCATTCTCCCTGGGTGGGGAGGACACTGTTCAGTTGTGTATTGGGTAAATAAACTCTTGGGTTGAAGTTGAATGTTTGTAACTAGGTATTTAGCTTGTAAAATTCTATATAGGTTGAACAAATATTTTTTATAATGTCTGTTTGGATGTAGAGTCTCAATGCACTCTTACATAAGGTTTTGGAGGCTTAATTACACATTATTCAACTCCTCGGTGATCATGGCTATTGAAACATGGACACCCACTGGGGCCATTTGCACATGGAGTTCAGAATGCAGAGGGAGCATAGTTGTTGAAAGAGCAGGGGTGATTGTGTTTGGTTGGTCCTAGGTTTTAAAAAGCTTTCAATTTCCTGATGGGCATGTCAGGAAAATCAGTGAACAAGTCTGCGCTCTTTGCCACAGCTCTATCTCAAGAGGACCTGGTTCCCCATCCCTGGTGCGGAGGAGGCTAGTGCATGAGTGGGAGTAGTTTCACACCCAGTGGGTGTGTGGTTCCCAGAGCTCTGCATATATCTGTGTCTCCCAGCATGGAATTTGAGCCCTCTAGTGACAGTGGGCATCATACCTTGTATTTCTACTGTGACTCTAGTTTAAAAGGCTCTTTCCGGCAGATTTGGCAAGTCCTTCAACTTCCTTGTGCAATAGGGGATCATCACCCCATTTTGCAGATGAACAAGTAGATCCAAAGGTACAGGTGACTCTTCCATGTTTTCGCACAGCTGTTCAATACTTTGCTGGGATACAAATACGTGTGTTCATCTACATCTGTATATGACACCTCAGTGACTCTTAATGAGTCCTTCCTGACACAGGTATTCCTTACCAAACACAGTGCCAGACAGGCAGTACGGGCCAGGGGTGCCAGTGAGGGGGCTTCTGGAGGCTTCTGGAGTTTCACTACCAGATGCTGTAGACGGCTTTGGTGCCAAACAGATGCCCAGTTAAGTGGGACATCCACCCCCGTGGCATGCTGAATGGTTTTCAGTACGTCAGGTGAATGACATTTGAGCAGACTAGGTTGGTCTTCTGTCAAAGACCAACATTTCAGTTAAGTTTCCTTAACTGATCCTTCCCAGATACTGAAATTATTTATAAAAGCTTCTGAGGTGTGCAGGTGGGTTGCCCTGCGCTGTGGCTCACAGTGGGGATGGCAGGGATAGCTGTGAGAAGGCGAAGGGGCTGAGGAGAAGCCAGGAGGACATCCTTGCTGCTTAGCCCGTGTCTCTGCAGCCCAGCGAGGGACGCTTCCTTCCAGTCCACTGGCTGGGGACAGAAACAAATCTTCATCTGCTGGAAAGGGTTTTATTTCATAAACTGACTTTATTAGAAACTGAGTTGTGCTATTTAGTTAGTACCAGAATGAAAGGTTATGGATCAATAGTTTTAAGGCCCAAACAGGTTTTTTTCTTCCATGTGTCTTATTCCTCACCCTCAGGGCTGGCTTCTTGCCTAGCTGGCCTCTCTGTGCTGAGCAGAAAAATGTCACCCCTTGGGGAAGGTGAGACGAAGTACAGTTCCAGTCCCACTCACCCCGGGAGTGGGCACTTCTCTGTGGGGCAAGTGCGTCTATTTGCTGACGGAGGTTTGTGGTTCCGTGGCAGTTTCATGGGGAGACACACGGTTGTGTGGCATGAGGCCAGACGTGGTTTGGATGCGTCTCCACCGGCTGTTCCATGACCGAACCTGGTGTTGAGCCCACCTGTTTTCATGAGCCCCCCCAGAACTTCCTGGGGCATTGCTGTGTGGTGCCCACCCGCGGGGCTGTGAGTCCGCCAGGGCACCCGGACTTACTCGTGGCTGGGGATAGGTGCAGGTTTCCGTCAGGCTCTCGCTGTGGGAGCTCCGGAGCCTGGATCTCTGTCCGCCTCCTGGTCCTCGCGGTGCTGGCCACGGGTGGTGCTGATCCCCGGACTGCATTCCACGGGAGCAGAAGGGACTCCAGATGCCCAGCGAGGCCACCATGGTGACAGCGCTCCGTGTGTTTCAGGAGCCCCGCAGAGACACAAGGGTCTGTGGCGGAGCTGCCCCGGGCTGGGGGGCAGGCCTCGGAGCTGTGGCTGCAGGGGGTGCCCAGGCGCATCGGGGAGCCGGGTCCTGCGGCCTCGGTGCCTCTGAGAGCTCGTCCCCGGAGCGCCGACTTGGCTGGGCTTCCGGGGGGATCCTGTGACCGAGGGCGAAGATCCGGATCCAACTCCCGTCCGTCTGTCCTCTGTCCGGCACTCTGTCCAAGGCTCTGTCCGGGGTCTGTCTGCCCACATCATGCCCCGCTCCCATGGTGTGGCCCGCCTGGCTGTGGCCGCCCTCTTCGTCCTCCGCCTCAGTGTCTCACTCAGGAGTCCGCATTGTCCTCGTGGAACAAGAAGTCACCGTGGGGCCTGTCACTTGGGAGCGACCAAGTTGCTCCGCTGGGAGACGAGACACCCCTGGTCTGACCAGGCAGAGAGCCGCTGGGCTGGATCCATCCGTCCACGCGGCCCGAGCCCCGCTGCCCGCCGGAACCGAAGGGGGAAGGTCCTGAGGGAGCCCCAGGGATGGTTCCCGCGCCGAGGGCCACGGCCGGCGCCGCGAGGCGGTCCTCGAGCCGGGGACGGAGCTCCTGAATGCCTGCACCGGGTCGCGGCTGACCCGGGGGATGCGGGACCAGCACCCCTCCCCGCGCTCGCATCCCTCGGCTCCCACTGCCCCTCCCCGTCTTTCTCATTCGGCACAGGAGGGCGTGCGGGGCCCAGGGCTGTGGGGCCGCCGGCGTCTCCTCCTGAGGAAACCGCCCTGAGCTGAGCGCGCCGGCGTGTCCACAAGGGAACGGCTGCTCGCGGTCTTATCGGTGTCCCCACAAGCAAGACCCCGTCGGGCGTGGACGCGCGCCTCCTTCCCCCCGAGTTCACATGTGCTTGCGGCGCTGCTTCTCCCAGGGCGCTTCAGCGACCCTCGTCCTTGTTTCTGGCTTCCGCGGCGGCTTCTCTCACTTCTGGAGGAAGTGCGCGGTCAGTCAGGGCCGAAGGAGCCGGAAGTCCGCAGTCGGTCAGGGCCCAGGGGAGGCCGGAAGTCCGCGGTCAGTCAGGCCGAAGGAGCCGGAAGTCTGTGGTCAGTCAGGGCCCCGGGGAGGCTGGAAGTCCGCGGTCAGTCAGGCCCGAAGGAGCCGGAAGTCCGCAGTTAGTCAGGCCCCCAACGAGCCGGAAGTCTGCAATCAGGGCCCCGGGGAGGCCGGAAGTCCGCGGTCAGTCAGGGCCGAAGGAGCCGGAAGTCTGTGGTCAGTCAGGGCCCCGGGGAGGCCGGAAGTCCGCGGTCAGTCAGAGCCAAAGGAGCCGGAAGTCCGCGGTCAGGGCCGAAGGAGCTGGAAGTCTGCTGTGGTCAGGGCCCCGGGGAGGCCGAAAGTCCGCGGTCAGTCAGAGCCAAAGGAGCCGGAAGTCCGCGGTCGGTCAGGGCCCCGGGGAGGCCGGAAGTCCGTGGTCAGTCAGGGCCGAAGGAGCCGGAAGTCCGCAGTTAGGCCCGCAACGAGCCGGAAGTCTGCGGTCAGTCAGGGCCCCGGGGAGGCCGGAAGTCCGCGGTCAGTCAGAGCCGAAGGAGCCGGAAGTCCGCGGTCAGGGCCGAAGGAGCCGGAAGTCTGCTGTCGGTCAGGGCCCCGGGGAGGCCGGAAGTCCGCGGTCAGTCAGGCCCCCAAGGAGTCGGAAGTCTGGGGTCAGTCAGGCTCGCAGGAGCCCGAAGGCCCGGGTCAGTGAGGGCGCGGAGGAGCTGTCCTGGCGAGGCCTTGCGGAGGCTGCCCGCAGAGAGCAGGGCAGTGATCTCTCTCAGGACTCCTTCCTGAGGGCCCGCCCCTCACACCCGCGTCTCCTCCAAAGACACGTCGCGATAGCGCCCGCGTGAGGGGAGAGCTTCGGCCGAGCGCGGAGCCGCGGTGCTGTGGGCGACGGCGCGTGGAGCCAGGTAGGCGCTTCTCCCGCGGGGACTGGTGGCGGCCGACGGCTGACTAGGTCGCCGGTGGCAGGCGTCTTTCCAGCGGGAGGAAGCCCGCTTCCGGGTGAGCCGGGCCGGCCGAGCTCGCCGCCGCGCCTCACGGAGAGGGAGCTCCGGGTCTGGGCCCGCCCGGCTCGGGACCTCTCTGACCTGCAGAGCGAGGAGGACGTGATGCCGTCCTGACCGCGGGCGCGGCCTGCCGGCGGGGCGGTTCCCCGAAGCCTGGTGGGGGCCCCTGGGCGGCCCCGGACTCGGGGCGGCGGGGCGGGGCGGGGGGAGAGGCCGTCGGTGCTGGGCGCGGCGGGAGGGCGCGGGGTGTTCCAGCCGCTGTCCCGGGCTGAGGGCGGGGACCGCTGCCCGTCGAGGGGCAAGCCGCCGCCTGCCGCAGGCTCCCGGGCCGCGTGCGCGGGCTGCTCTGCGGGGCGCTGGCTTCCGTGGGGCGTCGGGAGCGGAAGAGCGTCGTCCCGGCTTCTCCGCCAGGCGGGACTGAGCTGCCGTCGCGGGGGGGGTGGGGGAGAGAGAGAGAGAGAGAGAGAGTGTGAGTGTGTGTGTGTGAGTGTGTGTGTGTGTGTGTGTGTGTGTGTGTGTGGCGGAGCCGGCCGCAAGCCGGGCTGGGGGGCGGACCCCCGCCGACAGGGAGCCCCATCGCGACGGGACCCGGGACCCCGGGCTCGCGACCTGAGCCGCAGGCAGACGCCTCGCGCGGAGCGAACTTCTGAGCCGGTTCTGATGTTGGGAACCGCGTTTGCCCAGGAAACCTGCTCCTTACCCGGGTCTTTGTTTTCCTCACGGCCGGGGCAGCGTCTCTAAGGTCTGTTTGTTCTCCGGAGGAGCCGCTGATCGGGAGTGAGTAAATCCAGACCAGCGACTGCGTGGCTGTGAGAACTCGGAGACGCTCGGGGGATTTGTCCTGCGTAGACCCCGGCCCGTAGGTCGCGTCTCTCTGAAGCTGTGGGAGATGCGTGGAGCCGGCCAGGTGTCCGGTGCTGCCATGTGGGCGTCGCGGACTTGCAATGCAGCTGCGTTCCCTCAAGTGTCTGGCGTCCCCCGAGGTCAAATCTCAGCCCCTGCGTCGTGCCGCTGCTGTGTGTGTCGTCCAAGCTCAGACATTCTGACTGAAGGCTCTTGATCGTGGAGATCGGTTTACCTGGCAGAGGAGAGGGCTGGGGACCGAGGGAGAAGCGGGCAGCCCGCTGAGAGTGGAGCCCAGCGGGACTCACCGTCCTGAGATGGTGACCTGAGCCAAGGGTGCCTTGGCTAATTGCGTGTAGCTACTTGCGGTTCCTTAAAATTCAGAGGGTTGGGGTTTTGGGGTCAGGCTTCACTTGACAGTAGGGCTTACCGAGTGCCTGCCGCCCACCCGGGTCACCTCTCGCTGGGCTCATGGGTCAGAGTGTGTGGATGTGGTTCCTTGGGAAGGACGGTGCAGTAGGCTGCCTGGGGTCTCCGTGTCCACTTCTGCCCCGGGCGTGGGGCCTGGAACCGGGCTTCCCAGCAGTCCGCTCTCTGAACAAGGAGCCACGCTGATGCCTTGCAGATCAACTGGTGGTGGCTGCAGATTTGTTGTCGGGAGGACCATTATGTGGGCCCACCTGGTGGTTTGGTTTCACTTAAGTATTATGCTGTCCTTGTCCTTTATAGCCTTTTAGTTACATAGGTATTGGGGTTTTCACAAAGCAGCTTGAATCAGAGATACAATCATATATTTTACAAGTTAATGAAAATACCAAAGCATATTATTTTATAAAATGCTGTCAAATCTGTAGACAGCACTTTAGAAGCCATATTTTGGGAGTAAAAAATCTTTACATGTAAAAGCGCACTATTGATACGAAATGGATACAGTTTGATACTGTGATTAAAGCTGGCTGGCTGTGTTGGGGGGAGTTGTCACGTGATCCTGCCTAAGATGGTGGGATGCAGGGGGGCGGGGAGACGTGGTGTTGGATGTGGCCTGTGATATGGCCCCAGGAGGAAGGTTGACTGTATTTCACAGTCTTTTGCCTTCCGTGAAGAATGGGGGGCTGGCGGGGGTGGGGTGGGGCAGAGAGGGGAGCCCATGAGCCTGCTCTGCCCAAGAGCAGCTTGGGAAATGCAGGTCATCTGCTCTGACATGGCCCTGGGCTCCCATGTGACCGTGGGGAACATGAGGCCTAGAGAGGCTGTGTCGTGGAGCAGGTGCATCTCGGGTGAGGGCACATGGGGACTGCCCCTTCCAGTGCTTGTTCAGTGTCTCCTGTGCCACAGTCTGTGGTTTGTCCAGAACTTTTCTTTCCCTTTGCGAAGAAGTGTGTTAAACTCAAAAAGTCTTTAAGCTTGGGTAGCTGTTTCAGTAGCCTTCTCCATCCCCTGTCTGTAGCTAGCCTGGGGGTGGTGGGGCTAAGCGCCCCCCCAGCTCGGTGATTCTCAGGAGGACTCCCAGGATGCAGTGTGTAGTTGTGTTGATGGCTGGGATTTATTGTAGTGAAAGCAGGCAATGGGCAAAGGCAGAGGACATGCACATGGGAGCCAGTCCAACTTTGGGGCCCGTCCCACCCAGTCACGCAGGGCACGCTCTGTCTCCTGAAAGTGATTATAGGACCCTTGCGGAGCATCGTCTCCCCCCACCCCAGGAGGCTGTAGGGACCAGCATCCAGAGTTTTTATGGGGAGCTGGTCACACACACACACCCTCTGCCTAGCTCATCCAGACTTGCAGGCTCCCCAGAGCAGAGCAGGTGCTTGGCACAAATGGTATTGTTTGTGCTAATGGTTTAGGCAAAAAAAAGCCAGCTTATTAGTCTGGAAATGGCCTTGGGCAGGCCTCCTCATGCCTTGTCCTATTAGCTGACTCTGAGCCTGTGTGGCTGCCACCAGCCTACATCCAGCCCCTTGCAAGGGGGCCGTGCTGTGGATGCCACATCCCTGGGGGAAGTGCCTCCTTTCCTCTCCTGCCGCTGGCCTCTGCTCTCCCTCGTCCACCTCTGAGTGGGCAGTGAGCGGTGTGCAGGGTGAGATTGGCCAGAGGGATGGGGCCTTTCCTGCGTTCACACTGGGCACAGCCGGGTCAGGGCTGTTCTTTCAAACCCAGTCTGCTGTGGGCACCAGGTTGATTCTTCAAGCCGGTGATTGTCCTCTGATTATCAGCGTGGGTCCCATTTTCAGTGTTACTGTGTCTGTTTTCATGAGAGTAGGGAGGTTGTATTGGAGCTACCAGGCAGATGCCACTTCAAACCAGAAGCTGGCTCTGCTCTATGGTGTGCTCAGGGCACCTGCCGAGTCCTCGGGGAGGCTCTCAGTAAAACAGAGGCAAGTCTTGAACTCCTGACAGGAATGGAGGCTGAGGGCTTCTCAAGTCATGCTGGCTTTCTGGTTCTGAGACTGAAGACAGTTTTCATATTCATCTGGAAAACATTGTATTTCATTTCATTAGTTTTTACTGAAGTATTGTTGACACACAGTATCATCAGTTTCAGGTCTGTAACATGGGATTTGACAGTGCTGTGTGTTATGACACGTTCACCACAGTAAATGTCGTCACCGTCTGTCGCGTTCAGTATTGTCACAGCATTCCTGACTCTGTTCACTGACTCTCTTCCCTGTGCTGTGCTTTTCAACCCTATGACTTCTTTATTCTGTAACTAGCGATTGCCTGAGGGGAGGGGGGTGGGAATGGGTTAATCAGGTGAAGGCGATTCGGAGGGACCAACTTCCAGGGATTTTATTGTAAAAGGACTCTGCATTAAAGGTAAAAGCTTTTTTTACCCTATAACTTTATTTGTCTTCGTTGGAACTTACTATGGAGTTTTAAAAATAAACTCTTAAGCCCTGCCCAAATATAAATTTCAGGTGATTTTTTGGTGTGCTTTGTGTCTGAGAACCTTTTATTATCTGCAATCACAAACCATACCTAATAGAAGTAGTTTTAGTGTGTGTTTTAATATCCTTGCTTTAAAGTTCAAGGAAAGTTTCAGATAAAGACAGTGATTGATTTTCCCAACAAGGGCTTGCTTATTTAGCAGGTGCAATTTCGTTGCTAAACAGGTATTAAGGCAGCACATAAATCATGCTGCACACACTTGGTCTAGAACAGCCATTCCCTCAGCTGTGAGCTGGGTGATGTGCAGGAATATTAGCAACTGACACACAGATAATGAAAGAAAGAAACTGCTTCTCTGGGGGACGTGAAGCCACGGCCTTGGGCTGCAGAAAAGCCAGGGACTGTGTGTTGTGCCCAGGGCTGGCTTCTGGAGCCGTGATGTGCTCTGCACCGAACCGAGATGTCCTTGATGTTTCAGAATGCCTTGATCCGTAAGTGAGAAGTTGGACCCTCCATCAGAGTGGTGCATGGGTTTTGTTCTTGCTGGACGGACGGGCAGAGTCTCTGTTGGAGAAGGGTTGTGATTGCTTTGTGAGGTCCACTGGGGGGCACTAATGTCCAGTAGGGTCCCCTGGGGTCAGGGTGGCACCTGACAATGCCGGTGACCCTCTCGTACAGGGTACACAGTGCACTGTCAGTAAAAACATTGTTAAATTGAACTGAACTGAATATAGGCTTTTATCAGATGACTGGTGCCCTGTTACCGGGGACATAATGGGGGAGGAAGACATAACTAATTAAGGGAAAACGTCTCAGAGAGAAGTGTTTAAAATAATTAAGCAATCAAAGACTGCCAAAGGTCTGCAGTTTATTGTCCGCATGCCTGAGGAGAGTAGCGGCTGCACAGAAGGTGAGCGTGGCTGCTGAGTGATTTCAGGGTCCGTTCAAGCAAACATTCTCTTCCAAAGGGACCGGCAGTTACGTGCCCCTCAAGTTAGGGAAAGGTGCCCTTGCTGCTGCTCTGAGTCAGTCCTCACCCGTGTGTGTGTGAGGGTAAAGCTCAGTGCAGGTGTTGGTGATCGCACACAGGAACACGTGTGTGCAAAGAGGGGCTCACACAGTATTTCTGTATCTCGCAATGAGTGAGGACCCATCAGCGTGTCCACTGGAGTCAGTGTTAGTCATGTGTCCTGTGCTTTCTGATGGTCAGCTGTGTTCTGAAGCAGACACACACTGTTCAGTTCTGTCCACATGCAGCGCTTTACTAGCTGTGAGCTTGGAAAGAAGAGGTTTCCGTCCTCAAGGGTGTGTTTTCATAGACACCACATCCCCAACTGCTGACTGCCACCGGTGGGCTAAGACCCAGGGCGGGAGCACAGGGGTGGAGGCCGTCTGGGTGGTTTGCAGAGCAGCAGGCTTGTGGCCACTGCTGGAGATGCCCCAGCCTGGGCAGGGGCGTGGGTGGGCGAGCCTGCAGGTGCATTTCAGAGACCTCCAGATCTGGTCACTGCCTGCCCCTTCCTAATTGTCCTTAGTGACTTGTGAATAAAGCCTTTGGCAGGTGGATTTGTACTTGAATGGATCAGGACAGTCACAGAGGAACATGACGTGGATGGCCACCTGGAGTGCTGTGGATGTACTGGGATTTTATGTATGGAAGGGGCATGCCTCCTATCTCTGCAGGGAGGTGGGTCAGCCAGGCACAGGGAAGGACCTGTGCTGTGTGTCGTGCTGGGAAAGGGTGGCTTTCTCGGGGGCCCAGAACCCTGGCAGTCCTATGGAGGTGCATAAAGAGAGCTTGGTTAATATTCCTAGGTTGTCTACACGGTGCACAGAGCATTTCTGTTGGGAGTAGGGTTCTCTGGAGAAACGGAACCAGTAGGATGTGGATGTGTACACACTAACATGCAAGCACATGCATGCACACCTATGCACACGCACACAGATGTGCTTGCATGTACACACAGAGACATGTACACATACCCATGCACAAACACACACAGGTAAAGACACCTTCCTGTGTACATATGTATGTACACATAACACTTACATGTATGCATCTTGCATATGAAGGCACATATGCGTGCGCACATGTGCACATACATATAAACACGTACACATGCGTTTAAATACATATACGTGTCACACACATTTACATAAGAGTGAGGGAGCCTGACTGCTGTGTCACTAGGCATCTGGCCCTCGTGATCATGGAGGCAGGCTGGTCCCAGCATCTGCAGGGGTGTCAGCATGCTGGAGCCCCAGGACAGCTGATGGTATGCTCCGTCTGAGGACAGGAGGAGAGCCAGCGCCCAGTGTGGAGGCAGTGAGATGGAGTCCCTTTCTGTTTTCTTGTTCGACCTTCAACTGATTGGATGAGGCCCACCCTCACCAGGGAGGGCTCTTGGCTTTCTCATTCATCAAGTCAGATGTTAATCTTGTTTGTAAAAGCCTTCACAGACTCTCCCAGAACAGAATCCAGATAGCTTGTCACCCAGCGGTCCAGCCACATTGACACAGAAAATCCACCATCCCTGGTCATACCAGGGATGACCAGTGGGAGCCCAGGGCAAACTCACCTTGACCCTGGCTCATACCAGGGATGACCTGGTGTGAGCCCTGGTATCTGTGCTGGGAGTGGTTCTGAGGCAGGAGTCATTGTGGGTGAGGTCCACAAAGCATGGCCTGGTAGGGCCATGGTTGAGCAGGGAGGTGCTTACTGACCAAGGACTCCCTGCTTCTGCCAACAGCATACTCAGGGAGAACCAAGGGCTCCAGGATGGGGTGTTGGCAACCCTGGGAGTCCTGCTGCCAACACCCACCCTGTGGAGAACCTGGAGGTCTGAGAAGCAGGATGTGCTCATGGACGTGGTCTCCTTCCCACATGGGGCCAGCCTTCGCTGTGTGGAGTCCCTTGGGCTTGGCTTGGAGGGATGGTGTGTTGGTCACCATACACCTGTTTCTGAGGCTGACATCTGTTTCTGTTTCTGAGACTATGACATCTGGGAGCTTGTATGCTCTGTAGGGGTGTTCCTTTGGAGGGTTCGGGGGCAGTTGCTAGGGCAGTAGCCCCGGAGCCCATACCAACCATCTCCTCCACGCGCTCTCGCACCTGGGCCATGTCCGCCTGCCACCCTCAGCCCAGGGCCATGTGCTGGACAGCGAGGGACCAGCCCTGAGGCCAGAGCCACTTGCAGGATTCATACCAGCCAGTCCTGAGGCTGCCCCACCCCCAGCCCTGCACGTGCTCCTGAGGAAACCACACGGAAGGCTTTGCCCCTGTTTTCCTCTCCTGCCACACCGGGTACTTCCCCAGTGGTGTCTGGGTCATGTCTCTTGTGGCCAGGAATCTGAGTGGAAATGCCTTCCTCGGGATGGTCATTTCTGTGTCTGCGTGCCAGCCACCCTGGCTTAAAACAGATTCCTGGCCAATTTGAGACAAGCAGACTCTTGCCGTGAAGCCCAGGGCTGGACAGCAGGGCCCTCAGAACTCCCTGGTCAGCCAGTTGATGGTGACTGAGCAAAAGTCAGGACAGATGTGCCCATGTGCTGCGTGCTCCGGGAATCCTCTCCAAGGGAGAACCGCTTTTTACAGACAGCCGTCAGCTGAGAGAACGGGGATGAGTGAGGGTTTGTGTGAGGCTCTGTAGCAAGCACTTCCTGCTGTAGACATGGCTGCCAGATGAGTCACAGTTAACTAGGGCCCTGTGTCCGGGGGAGGGGGGTGTCAGGGACACCCTCCACCCCTGTGCAGTCGAAAATCCATGTATAGTGTCAGAATCCCCCAGGTCTTAGCTACTCATAGCCTGGGGCTGACCAGAAGCCTTATCAATCACATAAACTGTTGGTCCACGCACATTTTGTATGTTACGTGCATTATACCTGTGTTCTTGAGACAGAGTAAGCTAGAGGACAGAGAACATGATTGAGAAGGTCATAGGGGACAGAGGATTCTGCTGTATTTAGGGAGAAACAAACCTGGCTACATGGTCAGACTGTGCTATTCAAGAGTCGGGCATTCTCAGTGTCATTCAAGGTGGAACAAGGCCATGGGACCCTCTTTCAGAGCCCACTGGGTGGTGCGTGTGTCCGTCTGCTTGCTGTCACATATGATGCCCCAGATAACCTCCTAGGTAGGGTCTGAGGCATGTTGCATGCTGGTCATTAGGGCAACAAGCATTGCATCTTTGTAGGGGGGCATTCCTCATTGCTGAGGGAAGGAACTGGGGTTGGGAGGTATTGGAGAGTTCTGGACATTCATGGGGACGGCTCCATGTTCACTGTCTAGGCCATGGCCCTTGAACCAGAGCTCAGTCCATGCGACCACGTTACAGCTCTAGGTGAATCTCTTGCTGTGCTGTGGTCAAGTCTGCTGGGCGTGATGAACAGATCTGCTGTCTGCAGTGTGGCCGCATTCTGGCAGGTGTCATGGAGGAGGGGCAGCAGGTGGCCCCGGGGCAGATGTCACAGGACTGCCTTGGTGCCCCTGGGGTGACTTGGTGCTGCCCGCCTGTGTGGGGGCGTCTGAGTAGTCGGGGCCACACCCAGACCACAGCATGACCCTTGTCACTTGGAGCCACTGAACACAGCAGGACACACATGTGGGGGTTCTGTTGGTGATGGGCTGGAGTGCACTCTCTGTCCCTTTCTTACCCGGTGTGAGGGTCTCCACGTGTTCCTGGGATAAGAGAAGTTCCCTCAGTGCAGGTAAAGCTTGGCGCCCTGGGGGTCCAGGGGTGGACAGGCCTTATAGAGTGTGTGTCTCGACGCCTGGTTTCATGGACGGTTTCCTTTGTGCTTGTGGGGGCAGCAGCAGTCAGGGGCTGACACGGGGAGATCCCTGTGTGTGTGTCCTTCAGATGTTTGCCTTGATGCCCTGCAGCTGTCCAGCAACTGCAAGGCCCAAGTCCGAGGGCGCCTGTCAGAGGGATTGGTCTGGGCTGCTGCGGTTCATGTGGCGAGTTATTTCCACCCTCAGGTGGGTTGCCAAGATAGGACACACCCATGTCCAATGTCACTGAAATGCATTGAACAAATTACTTTTGTCTGTGTGGTTTTATTTTTTCATCTCAGAAATTAATTTTTCCTTCTATTGTGATTCTGCTTTTCTGTGCTGTGTTCCAAGGAGGCATGAATTGGTGTGCATCTGCACTATGATTTCACTGTGCGTTTCAGCCTGAGACGGGCCCCCTGATGTATGTGCAGGGGTCGAAGGCTAACGATTCTGAGTCACATACGCAAATCCCAGTGTCTTTGTGCAGCGTTCGCAGAAGTACTTGCACAAACCAAAGCCACACAGCACAGCACCTTACCTTTCTAACAGAAACGAAGACAACGGATTCCAGGGCGATCCTATGGATCTCACACGTTTACTGCATTTGTGCCCGTGCTGTGTGGACTCTGCCGGTTGCAGTGTCTGTGAAGGCAGGTGAGATGTCTGCTTTGGGGAGGCGGCCGGGGAGCACATGCTGTGCACACTGTGAGCACCATGGGGTCGGGGTCCACGGGGAGTATGTGCTGATACGTCAGGAGCCTGGCAGGAGAGGTTTGCAGAGCTTGAGGCCGTGTCGTGTGTGAGGAGGAGTCAGCCGGGCAGGCAGGCATAGTGTAGGTTGTGGAGGTGAGGAAGAGCTGCCGGAACAGGTGTCACTGTGTTGAGACACCCTCATGGGGTCCAGAGCAGTCGACGTGCGCACTTTGGGGCTATTGCCAGGAGCCCTTCATGGAGCGGCGCGAGTGACTGTCTGGTCCTTGTAAGCACAAGGAGGCTCAGACGTTGGTTTGTGTGCTGGGCGGGCCGTCTTACACTGAAGATTCCCATGGGCATTGCATGGAGGGGCATTCTGTGGGCTCTGGGGAGGGATTGAGGGTGGAACAGAGTGCATGCCCACCTTCAAGGCCCAGGAAGGCTGTGGGATCACAGAGCTCTCTCTGGGAAAGGACTCCTGGGGTGTGGGCAGGGGCCAGGGGAGTGTTTGCAGCACAGCAAACCCATGTGCATGTGTAGAACCGTGTGAGCCGGTGCACAGGGGAGCGGGTGCGAGGGCCTTGAGTCTGTGGCCCCGCTGACCTCCAAGTCTGAGCTCTGTGTGGGCCGCAGACACAGGGGAGGGAGTGCCCACAGTGGTTACGCCAGCGCACCAGCCTCAGGAGGGGCCCCTGGCCCTCACTGGCCTCCCAGCTTTCAGAAGGGTCCAGAACTCTGGCAGTGAGATGCCACCTCACGCTGTTCTTTAAATTCCCCGGCTCCACGGAGATGCTGGGGCTTCTGATGCTACTGCTGCAGATTTTGCGACCTGTGGCTCCTGAAAATGTTCTTCCTGCAGTTGGAACGCAAATTCCCCGTGTCCATGCGGCGTCCCTCATCCTCTGACTCCTTTCTCCTGCTGCTCTTGGAATGGACGGAGCGTAGGGGCTGTCCTCTCTCCGCGTGCCGTGGCCCCACGAGCCGGCACACTGTGGAGTCCACACAGGAAAGGGCCCATGTGACATTTTTCTCTCTGAAAAACCTTTGTAATCCCGTCATACCTTTGGTCTCCATTCTTGGAATCTCGATGAAGTGTGGTGTATCACGAAGCCTAAAATGTTGCTTCGCCCGTCCAGCGACCGGCAGTCTTTCACCAGAGTCCTTTTGGGTGGTCTTGTCTGAGAGAAACTGAGGAGTACTGTTTGGTCCCTGTGGGTGGAAAGAAATTACATGATTCTCTACCTTGTGTATATTTTATAATTTTTCTTTTATTTGAGGGACATTCTCTTAACCAGAAATGCCTTCTAGGAAACACTGAAGTGAAGACAGATGTCCGGATGGGACGCCTGGGTGGCTCAGTTGGTTAAGCAGCTGCCTTCGGCTTAGGTCATGATCCCAGCGTCCTGGGATTGAGTCCCATATCGGGCTCCTTGCTCCACAGGGAGCCTGCTTCTCCCTCTGACTCTGCCTGCCATTCTGTCCGCCTGTGCTTGCTCGCTCTCTCTCTCTCCCTCTGAAAAATAAATAAATAAAATCTTTTAAAAAAGCAAAAAACAAAAACCAAGGTTGCCCTATTAAAAAGACAGATGTCCGGAGACCTCCGTGTGGGGTGGGCAGGTTATCCTGTTATCCTGATTGTTCTCTGTCAACAGCTACTGTCCCCCCTACCCCCCGTCAGCCCAGACACCGCACACAGCTGGCTGGGGCCTCATGAACAGCTGGAGCCCCGCGGGCCGAGGGGTTCCCCCCGAGTGTGTGAGCTTGGGATCTCACATGCTCAGTAATTCACCGGAAGGCAGTGAAGCCCTACCAGACTTGATGTCCCTCTTATTAAGTTTTTAAGGAGGAAGTTTCTCAGAATATATAGAGACAATCCGAGAAATGGTTCCAGGTTAGAGAATACCAGAGACATGAGGAGGGAGCATGGTCTGCGGTCTCGGTCGATACACGGGGGTGGGAGAGCTGGCAGATTGATCTCCTGCGCTGACCACGGGAATGCCCCCACTTTCAGGAAACAGGAGCCACCCCAGGCTGTTCTGTCTGCAGTATTGTCTCAAGTGTTTCAGAAAAAATGCATGGAAGACCGAGAATGAACCTTAAACGTGATAAAGGGTCATGTGTGGGAAATCTGGAGATTAATCCTGTGTCTGCAGCTTATCTGTATGTCAGAAACATTGCAAAATTAAAAGTTAAGAAATATGGGGATAAAGAAAATATGTTGAAAGAAATTCAGTGTTTGAGTTCTTCATTAAAATCCAGCCTTTTTCGAGGATGTGGAGAAAGGGGAACCCTCCTGCACTGTTGGTGGGAATGCAGGCTGGTGCAGCCACTCTGGAGAACAGCACGGAGGTTCCTCAAGAAGTTGAAAATAGAACTGCCCTATGACCCAGCAATCACACTACTGGGTATTTACCCTAAGGATACAAACGTAGTGACCTGAAGGGGCACGTGCACCTGAATGTTTATAGCAGCAACGTCCACAACAGCCAAACTATGGAAAGAACCTAGATGTCCATCAACCGATGAATGTATAAAGAAGATGTGGTATATATACACAATGGAATACTATGCAGCCATCAAAAGAAACGAAATCTCGCCATTTCCAACAATGTGGATGGAACTAGAGAGTATTATGCTGAGCAAAATAAGTCAATCAGAGAAAGACAATTATTATATGATCTCCCTGATATGAGGAATTTGAGAGGCAGAGTAGGGGGTTTGGGGGGTAGGGAAGGAAAAAATGAAACAAGATGGGATTGGGAGGGAGAGAAACCATAAGAGACTCAATTTCACAAAACAAACTGAGGGGTGGGGGGGAGGGAGAGGGTGGCTGGGTTATGGAGATTGCGGAGGGTGCGTGATATGGTGAGTGCTGTGAAGTGTGTAAGCCTGTTGCTAGACCTGTACCCCTGGGGCGAATAATACATTATATGTTAATTTAAAAAGTAAATTAAAAAAAAGCCTTTTTTATGATTTTTCTGTGTGATCTTCAGCTATCTTGGGGAAAGGTAGAGGATATTGGGAAGGACATGGCGAGGGTGTTGTTTCACTCTACTGTGAGGAGTTGGGGAGGAAGTGATGTTTTCACTGAGTTCTTATATATTGGCCCATGAGGGCATCTACAAGGCTGTCTACCTTAATTCTTGCCCAAATCCCTGTCTGTTGGGGGTGATGTGGAGAACAAAGCAGAAGGAAATGTAGATAAAATTGTGTTCCTTACAACCTGCAGCTCACTGACAAATAAATGAAATAGAGTAGAACCTTCCTGGAGGAAGCTCCCCAGTCTGAGTGTTAGTGCCTTGCTGGAGGGGAGAACAACCTTAGCTTGACAAGAGCCGGGCCCCAGGAGCCTGTGCGTCCTCAGTCCTCAGCATAGCATGTCCTTTTGGAAACTTCCCTGGCCTTTAACTTTCCCCAACTCCAAACTGTATTAATCAGCCACCCCTCACAGCCCTGGGGCGGCAGCTCTTTCTGGCCAAGGGTCCTGTCTCTGTGTTTAATAAAACCACTGTTTTGCACCGTAGATGTCTTAAGAATTCTTCCTTGGCCATCTTTGGCTCAGGACCCCGATGCTCCAAAACCCCATCAGGCATGCCATCCCTGTCCTCTGAGGAGGGAGCTGTGGCCCCCAGGGCTTTGCACATCCTCCATACGCAAGAGTGGTTGAGTTGTGATTCAGCGTCAGGTCCCTCTGCTGCCGGACTCCTCCCCATGGCCTGCTGCACCCTCGGCCTCTGAACTTACGCCCACACGGTCCCCAGGGATCAGCGAGTCCTTGGTGGGGTGGGCATGGCATGGGGACAGGGAAGCCATGCTCGGCACGTGTCCCAGTTTCTCCTCCTCCTCTCTGCCCTGAGCCGTGGCCTCTGCACACATGCCTTTGTTCTACCATAAAGGCTGAAGGAGCCAGTGGTAAACCCCAGCAGGATGCCTGTTCTGTTTCTCAGGAACATCCCCTGCTCAGTGGACTTGTGCTTATTTCCCCAGGACCACTGCTGAGCCGGGTGGCGTGCCCGCCTGCCTGTCTGCTCGCAGAGAAAGCCTGGCCGGAGGTGAAGTGCCAGGTCATTGAAGGACACTTGGAGAAATTGTCTTGAGGGCCACCCTAGAAGCCATGTGGGCCACCCATGGGAGCCACGTGAGCCACCTGTGGGCTACCCTCCAGAGCGATGCAGGCCACCCCCAGAGCTGTGAGGTATAGGGAGAGCTGTACTTCATGAGGACTTTGTAGATGCCTGGGGATAGGACAGAGAGGATGGTCAGTCGCTGTTCCCACAGATTTCCCCACAAAATAAAGCATCACCAGGAGGATCCCCCAGCGGTGTCTGGAAGGATTCTCATCAGTCATTCCACTAGCTTGGGCCATTTAGCATTTCACACGGTGCCAGTGCACGATCAGTGCTGCCCTTTCTAGATGCCTGCTCTTGCCTCGAAGTTTCCTGCAGGCGCCAGAGCTGGTGGTCGGGCGTCTGCACCTGTGCTGACATCCTGGTGTGCTGACGTTCTCCGTGAATATTCCGAAATACCAGCCCCTTCATCAGGGTGTTCTTTCCAGATCTCTCAGGAATGTTCTTCAAGCCTTACTAGCTAGCCTGAGGGTGGTGCCACTGTTGGCTTTTGCAAAACACGTTATTACATACAGAGGTTGTCCAGTTTACTGGGGCAGCTGCTCACGCGTAGGCAAGGAGGGGCTCAGGCTGCTTCCCTGCCACCGCTTTGAGGACTCCTGCTGCCGAGCAAGCTGAACACATAGCACGTGTCACCCACCTGTGGATAGTCTGCTCTGTTGCCTCTGGGGGTGGTTACAGGCACGTTCTGGGTTTCTACTGCTGACTCAAAAACATGGTGCTCCGACACCAAAGCCAT
This sequence comes from Neogale vison, assembly GCF_020171115.1. Classification (NCBI taxonomy): domain Eukaryota; kingdom Metazoa; phylum Chordata; class Mammalia; order Carnivora; family Mustelidae; genus Neogale; species Neogale vison. The sequence goes on from NC_058101.1 coordinate 207,888,443, forward strand.
GTTGGGATCAAAAAGGAAGTGACACAATAAGTCTTTTGTTATTTTAAAGTCTTGTCTCCTTCTTAACTCATTTCCCCCCAAGGAACTGTTTTCTCCATGAGTATGTAAGGGAAGCAGCTCTGAAGGGATGGTCCCTAATGCAGGTTTTTTTTTTTATTTTTTTTAAATTTTTTTCAATTTATTTATTTTCAGAAAAACAGTATTCATTATTTTTTCACCACACCCAGTGCTCCATGCAATCCGTGCCCTCTATAATACCCACGACCTGGGGCGCCTGGGTGGCTCAGTGGGTTAAGCCGCTGCCTTCGGCTCAGGTCATGATCTCAGAGTCCTGGGATCGAGTCCCGCATTGGGCTCTCTGCTCAGCGGGGAGCCTGCTTCCCTCTCTCTCTGCCTGCCTCTCTGCCTACTTGTGATTTCTCTCTGTCAAATAAATAAATAAATAAAATCTTTTAAAAAAAAAATACCCACGACCTGGTATCCCAACCTCCCACCCCCCCCCCGCCACTTCAAAACCCTCAGATTGTTTTTCAGAGTCCATAGTCTCTCATGATTCACCTCCCCTTCCAATTTACCCCAACTCCCTTCTCTCTAACACCCCTTGTCCTCCATGATATTTGTTATGCTCCACAAATAAGTGAAACCATATGATAATCGACTCTCTCTGCTTGACTTATTTCACTCAGGATCATCTCTTCCAGTCCCGTCCATGTTGCTACAAAAGTTGGGTATTCATCCTTTCTGATGGAGGCATAATAGTCCATAGTGTATATGGACCACATCTTCCTTATCCATTCGTCCGTTGAAGGGCATCTTGGTTCTTTCCAAGGTCTGGCGACCATGGCCATTGCTGTTGTAAACATTGGGCTACAGATGGCCCTTCTTTTCACTCCATCTGTATCTTTGGGGTAAATACCCAGGAGTGCAATGGCAGGGTCGTAGGGAAGCTCTATTTTTAATTTCTTGAGGAATCTCCACACTGTTCTCCAAAGAGGCTGCACCAACCTGCATTCCCACCAACAGTGTAAGAGGGTTCCCCTTTCTCCACATCCTCTCCAACACATGTTGTTTCCTGTTTTGTTAATTTTGGCCATTCTAACTGGTGTAAGGTGATATCTCAATGTGGTTTTAATTTGAATCTCCCTGAGGGCTAATGATGATGAGCATTTTTTCATGTGTCTGATAGCCATTTGTATGTCTTGATTGGAGAAGTGTCTGTTCATATCTTCTGCCCATTTTTTGATATGTTTTCCTGTTTCGTGTGTGTTGAGTTTGAGGAGTTCATTATAGATCCTGGATATCAACCTTTTGTCTGTACTGTCATTTGCAAATATCTTCTCCCATTCCGTGGGTTGCCTCTTTGTTTTGTTGACTGTTTCCTTTGCTGTGCAGAAGCTTTTGATTTTGATGAAGTCCCAAAAGTTTATTTTCGCTTTTGTTTCCTTTGCCTTTGGAGACGTATCTTGAAAGAAGTTGCTGTGGCTGATATGGAAGAGATTACTGCCTATGTTCTCCTCTAAGATTCTGATGGATTCCTGTCTCACGTTGAGGTCTTTTATCCATTTTGAGTTTATCTTTGTGTACGATGTAAGAGAATGGTTGAGTTTCATTCTTCTACATATAGCTGCCCAGTTTTCCCAGCACCATTTATTGAAGAGACTGTCTTTTTTCCACTGTATATTTTTTTCCTGTTTTGTCGAAGATTAATTGACCATAGAGTTGAGGGTCCATATCAGGGCTCTCTACTCTGTTCCACTGGTCTATGTGTCTGTTTTTATGCCAGTACCATGCTGTCTTGGTGATCACAGCTTTGTAATAAAGCTTGAAATCAGGTAACGTGACAAGAGCCCAGGACCTGACGGATTCCCTGGGGAATTCTACCAAACCTTCAAAGAAGAAATAACACCTATTCTCCTGAAGCTGTTTCAAAAAATTGAAGCAGAAGGAAAACTTCCAGACTCTTTCTATGAAGCCAGCATTACCCTGATCCCCAAACCAGACAAAGACCCTACCAAAAAGGAGAATTTTAGACCAATATCACTGATGAATATGGATGCTAAGATTCTCAACATGATCCTAGCCAACAGGATCCAACAGCACATTAAAAAGATTATCTACCATGATCAGGTGGGATTCATCCCTGGGCTACAAGGATGGTTCAACATTCGCAAATCAATCAATGTGATACAACAAATTAATATGAGAAGAGAGAAGAACCGCATGGTCTTCTCAATCGATGCAGAAAAAGCATTTGACAAAATCCAGCATCCATTCCTGATTAAAACGCTTCAAAGTATAGGGATAGAGGGAACATTCCTGAACCTCATCAAATCTATCTATGAAAGACCCACAGCAGATATCATCTTCAATGGAAAAAAGCTCACAGCCTTTCCCTTGAGATCAGGAACACGACAAGGATGCCCACTTTCACCACTCTTGTTCAACATAGTATTAGAAGTCCTAGCAACAGCAATCAGACAACAAAGAGAAATAAAAGGTATCCAAATTGGTAATGAAGAAGTCAAACTCTCTCTCTTCGCAGATGACATGATTCTTTATAAGGAAAACCCAAAAGACTCCACCCCCAAACTACTAGAACTCATACAGCAATTCAGCAACGTGGCAGGATACAAAGTCAATGTGCAGAAATCAGTGGCTTTCTTATACACTAACAGTGAAAATACAGAAAGGGAAATTAGAGAATTGATTCCATTTACTATAGCACCAAGAACCATAAGATACCTGGGAATAAACCTAACCAAAGAGGTAAAGGATCTGTACTCGAGGAACTACAGAACACTCATGAAAGAAATTGAAGAAGACACAAAAAGATGGAAGAACATTCCATGCTCTTGGATCGGAAGAATAAACATTGTTAAAATGTCTATACTGCCTAGAGCAATCTATATTTTTAATGCCATTCCGATCAAAATTCCACCGGTATTCTTCAAAGAGCTGGAGCAAATAATCCAAAAATTTGTATGGAATCAGAAGAGACCCCGAATCGCTAATGAAATGTTGAAAAACAAAAATAAAGCTGGGAGCATCATGTTACCTGATTTCAAGCTTTATTACAAAGCTGTGATCACCAAGGCAGGTTTTCTTGAATGTCGCAAGGGTCATAGGTGGGAAGTTTGGCTGCTCCACCCCCCTGAGCTGCAGGATGCATGGATTTCCCGCAGTCCTGTGGCCTTGCTGGGATGCGAGCCCGGGAGGCAGGAGCCCTGTGGGTGGTTATGCTACGTCTCTTAGAGCATATTGTGAAGTCAAGTGATTAGACTGGGTTTATTCTGTTCTGTAAGGAAGCACAAAGTATATCATAGGACCACCTTGTGATGCCCACCAGCGGCTAGGACTTGTATGTGCATGGGGGGCTCGGTCTGTATTCAGACAGTTCCACGGGGTTTGAATGACATGTCTTGTACCGCTCCAGGTTCTGGGGAACAGAGGCAGGCAGGGCAGTGTCTGTTCTCAGAGTCAGCAGCTTACACAGGAGATGGGGGTGTGGCCATGCAGAGGGCCCCACTCTAACTTCTGTCTGCAACGGCCACGGACACTTTTCCAGAGTGGTCCAGCAGGTTTTGAGGATAGGCAGACATTCTGCAGAGGACAGGGTGGGAAGCGAGGTCCATGTGGGCAGAAGAAATGGTCCAAGCCCTAGAGATCTGACACAAGGCATAGCGGGACGGGAGTGGGTGGGCGTTGGGGTTGTGGTCGGGTAGCGTCTGTGGGCTGCAGCGAGACCCAGGACGGCCGTCAGGGCTATGTGTAGAACCTCCTCCTCAGCTGCTGGAGAGGAGTTGTGCGGCTGGTGCGCACACAGTCTGGTCGGAAGCTGTAAGCGGCTGCGCGGCCACCGCAGGGCTATGGCCGGGAGTCCGCCTCACATTTACCCCATTCAGCCTCAGGCCTGTGGGGCTCTAGGATGAGCACAGGATGCAGCAGAGGCCAGGGGAATCTCCTGTCTGGGGAGGCCATGAGGGGACTTGAAAGATGTGACAGAAAATGTGGTAGAAATTCACTAAGGATTGAACTTCAAGGGCAGATGGCGTTTGTCCTGCAAAAATAAAATATTTATGCTCAGAAACCTTCGAAGTGTGTCTCTGAAAAAGTGACAGGGCTGCAGAGGCCAGTCCCAGACCATGCCGGTGAGCGGAGTGGGTGACAGACGTGGGGCATGTGGGTGGCAGAGCGGTGGCGATGTCGGGGACCATCCCAGGCTCCTGCACAGACACGGACGCAGGGACCGCACACTCTGGCCAGACCCCACAACTACCAATAAAGGAAACCCCGGGATAAAAGGGATTGCAGTTCGTCTTGAAAATTAAAAGTGCCTATGGCGCGTATTAAAGCAACAAGAATGCTTGGAATTTAAATGAAGGCCACAAGAGCCATGGGAAGACCGTGGGGCTTGGAGCCTGAAGACCTGGCTTTAAGGTTTGAGTTTTGCTACTTACTTTATGACTCTTTTGACATTTACTTAAATTCTCTGATTTTCCATTTCACCTTTAAAATTGGTATAATAATAATGGCAGCATAGAAGGTGCTCGAGTGATGTGAACAGGGAATGCAGATAAAACACTGTGCTATCAGGCGTGCCTCCTGCTGGCTGGCGCGAGCGTGGGGAGCAGGAGCAGGAACGGAACGGGATGGAACTCAGTGCTTCCGACTTGGGGCCCAGGCAGGTTTTCTGTGTGTGTGAGGCTCCCTCATTGAGCCTGAGGTGTGACTCATTGGTCTGAGGGGCCCTGTGAGCTCTGTTCTCTCGTCTGTGCAGGATCTGCAGCATTTGGCACACCTATGAGCCCTGCATACGCACACCGTGCAGGCCGTACATATGTATTCACTGTCCATGTATGTGTCCCATCCAGCAAGGCACGCATGCGTACTATATGCACATGCGTGTAGGAGAGGGGCAAGCACACAATGTACCATGCACACGTGTATGCCACGTGGCACCAGGACACACACGTATGTGATGCAGCACCAGCACACAATGCACTGTGCATGTATGGGCACCACAGTGCGTGGCACACGCATGTACCCACACGCACCGCAAACACACTGCGTATGTGTGCATTGTGTAGTAGAAGTACAGATGTGGATCATATGTGTGCATATATTTGTCAGTGTAGAGCACACACATGCTCTAGGCACACACTTGCCGTGCGCAGTAAATAGCGAGTACACGTACTAGGCACACACATGGCCACTTTGTATGCAGCACCGTAGCGTACCTTGTGTGTGCACTGGGCACACTGATGCATACATGTGGTGTATAGCATTTGTCAGCAAGCGCCTGGTAATGATGGGAATGTGTTCACACACCACCAGATGATATCAGCCTCAAGTCTCTGCTCAAGTGGATGCTCTCAGGTTCGGTACTGTCTGGAAGAGCAACGTGAGCTTTTGATGAAACCAGGACACATGCTGTTTTAAAAATAACTTTTGGAAGATTACTTTTGAGCATGGAACTCAGTTACAGTGTACATGGCTCCTGTGTCATGGAGAAAAAATGCTAAAGAAAAAAAATTAAGTGTCTATTTTGTGCTTCTTAAGAAAGACAACTTTGGAATCAAGCTGGATTCAGATCCTGCTTATAGCCATGGGAGGCTATAGTGGCCCCATTTTGTTTTTTTGGATTAAACAAATAGGGAACTAATAGTGACTAGCCCCTGTTATATGTTAGGTACTGTTCAGATAGCTCCAGGTGCATAAGCCCATTTCAGCCCTCCAGTGTGCCCTGGAGAGCACTCATTTCCCCCTGCCTCCTAGCCTGTGTGCGGCACAGGGACCAGGCAGGAGCTTCACGCACCCTCCCAGGTGGTGGGTGCAGTGGCTGGACCCTTACACACAGAGCTGGGCTGCAGATCTTGTGTGAGCTACTTGCCATTTTCAACTAGCTTGTGGTCCTACTGGGGGGGGCAGGATGAAATCTAATAATACAGTTTATTTCTCCTCATGTACCCCAAAGTTCATTTCAGCATGAGTGTTGGAGTCCTCAAGATTACCCCCCAGATTTGACCATAGACCAGGAGGCCCAGGACTCAGCATATGGTGCTGAGTGATGGTGCTCATGGTGATGACTTACTGCAGCAAAGGACACAAGGCATAATCACCGAAGGAAGGAACATGTGCAGCCGCATTCGAGGAAGCCATGCTTCCCAAGCTGCCCCGGGGTCATGCAGGACACGCATAGCTTCAGCCGTCTCTCATCACAACACGGTGGAGCATGCTCCCGGGAGGCTTACTGAGCCCGGGAGCCAGCATATCACGCCCTCTGCTCCCGGGGTCCCAGGAGGATGCCACATGCTTCCCATGCTGTTGATGCCTGGGGTCAGGGCAGCAGCCCTGCATGATCTCTCCCAGATCTCCCCACCCCGGTCCACTTCTCCACTTTGTGCAGCCCTCATCATCGAGCTTGGTGCTTGGATTCAGGGGCTGCCCCAAGGTCAGCTCCTGTGTTCCTTGTCTGTGGTTCACGTGTATTCACCTCTGAATATGGGCAACATCAGAGGTTGTGGTCATGGCAGGTCTGGGCGTCTGTGGTGTCCCTGGGCAGTTCCATGGAGTGTCTTGGAAAGACAGCATGATACTTAATGTCCTCCCCAACCCCATGTGTCTCCAGTGGCTGGGTTTGGGATTTTCCCCATTACAAAATAAGGGTGGGTTTGGGATTTTCCCCATTACAAAATAAGGGTGACCCGTTTGGTAACTAACTCTACATATTTCCTGTTGTTTGTTATTCTCATGCAGACCTTCTGTCAGAATGGGTTGGGAGCAAGAGAGGGACAAGTGTTTATTGACATCATGTCCTCTACAACATTAACAGCAAGGACATCTTATTTGGGTTTTGGTCAAGGTGAAATCCTGAATTTTCAGGGAAGTTTAACATAGTGTTGTATACCCTGACCCCTCTTATTGTGATGATACAGTGAGAATGCTAGGAAAGACTACTGCCTTTTTAATTTTTTTTAAAATTTAAATTCAGTTTCATTAATTTAGTTGTTGATCAGTTGCATATTGTGTGCATATCAGTGCTCAGTCCATCATGTGCCCTTCTTAATGTCCATCACTCAGTTACACCATCCCCCTCCCCCCTCCCCTCCAGCAGCCCTCAATTTGTTTCCTAGAGTTAAGAGTCTCTTATGGTTTGTCTCCCTCTCTGATTTCATCTTATCTTATTTTTTCCTCTTGCCCCATATGATCTTCTGTTTTGTTTTTTAAATTCCTCATATGAGTGAGATCATATGATAATTGTCTTTCACTGATTGACTTACTTCACTTAGCATAATACTCTCAAGTTCTGTCCACTTCCTTGCAAATACAAGATTTCACCCTTTTTGATGGCTGAGTAGTAATCCACGTATATATGGACCATTTTTTCTTTTTTCTTTCTTTTCCTTTTAATCATCAGTCTGCTTGGGTGGGGTTGACATTAGGGGAGGCAAGGGAAAGAGAGTCAGACCAAACACAGGTCCTGGCGACTTTGGGGCCTAGGGGTCAGGAGTGGGTGGAAGGCCATCGTTCTTGTGATAGGGTCTCTGGCCCCCCAGCTTTCTGATTTTTCAGGAATCACACCTTGGGGATGTGGTTTTTCTCTGTATGAGAAATATGGAGTTGACCATATGGCCCCCACAGAGAGTAAGCCCTTTCCTTTGGGCATCAGATGGGACACTGGCCATCTAGCCAACCTCTGGGTTTTTGCTGCGGGGGCCCCTCTGGACTTGGTCTTCTATCTGCCCATCCCTGAGTCTGAATTGTGTCTATTAGCAGTGATTTTGCTGGATTTCAGCCCAGGACCACGAGTTTTGAGAATAAAACATTTCACAGCAGACACTGCGGGTTTAGCTTAGCATGAGGTTTGACAGCCAGAATCTGTGGCTCTAGGATTTACACACACACACACACACACACACACACACACACAGTGGTTTTTCTCTGTAAGCCATGAAGCTGTGGTGGCTGGATGGCTATGTCCTAGCCCAGGTGACAAGCAGACCTCTCTTAAGCCCTTTGTTTTGTCCATCTGAGGGTCTAAATTACCACTCAAGAGTATGTACATCAGCCTGGAAAGTCACCAGGTTCTCAGGGCAGACTTCTGATTTAATGAGAGCTTGTTAGCAAACTAGAAACTGTTTGTCAGAACTCCAAAAGTGTGTCCCCAACTGGATGTTCCTCGCCTCCTGTCTCCCCTCCAGTGGTATAGAGTAATAGGGACTGTCATGAGTAAATCAGACTGGGTCTGTTTCTCACATCCAGAACATTCTGTGAAAGTTTCCTCAAATCCTTAGCATGGAATTTAGTCTCTCCCAGGCCAGCATCTCAGCTGCCTGGGGGCGGGGTTGGGGCATGGCTGGAAAGCAGGGGGGGGGCCACAGCAGCTGTGGGAGTATTTTCTTTCCTGCTTTTCTGGTTTCTCTAAACCTCAGTTCCACTCCTGTGACCTGATTTAGCCTTTATTCTCCCCACATAAAGGAGAGAGTAACACAAACGTAACACTGTTTGGCAATCCAGGCTCACTTTTGGAATGTGTGAGGTCTTGCTCCCATGACCTGGAGGAGAGCATGAAATCCAGAGGGATCATCGGGCGGGCTGTGCTTTCTCCTGCCTGCCTTGGCCAAAGCCACTGAGAACCATCCAAGGACCCAGCGGGTCCTCTCTTCTGGGTCTGAATCTGTGATTGTTGAATTGTATGCATGATGTTTGCCTTTCAGTTGACAACAGGGCTGCTGTTTGGTGTCCGGGATGGTTCAGGAGCCTCCCAGACCTTGAGATTTGACACCTCCATGCTTTCATCCCTTCCAAACAAGCTCGTGTTGTATTTCACTGAGCCAGTGACTGGCTAGCAAATCCCACTTCTGACTTGCAGGCCTCTGTAGGTAGTCTTACAGAGAAGGTTTAGTACTGGACATGGTATGAAGTAACCTCAGCAAAGGGAAGGGTGTGTTGGGGGAGAGCCTGGGAGGTACCACGCTGACTTTCCAAGTCTTCTCCCCACGTGTGGTCTGTCAGAAGTTCTCGCTTGAGCCAGGAGTCCAAGCTTTGCTTGGGGGCTAATCACAAACACAGAAGTCCCAGAGTCCAGGAGGAAGGTGTCCATACCTTCTAGACACAACCCTCCTTGTACAGAAGTTCAGACAAAACAAAACAAACAGAAAACCCCACCAAAAAAAAAAAAAAAACCCACACACAAAGAGTTCAGACATAGTGTGTGAGTCTTAACATTTAGGGAAGTTTCCATCAGTATTGGGGTAGAGAACCATTGACCAGTCATGGTCTAAGATACCAACAAGGATCATCTCTGCAAACAGCCTTCCTAAAGACAGCAGCCCCAGTTTGCTGTGTGCATGCTTTTCCGCGCACTGGGTAACCAGGAGAAGCACAATTAAGGAGGTGTTACGTGTGTGTGTGTGCGCGTGCTGCGGGACACCTCCATGTGGACCAGCCACATGTGCCGTCGGCAATAGCTGTGTGGCCGTGGCTCATCTGTGGGGTGGACAGCCCGAGAGGGTGTATTTCATGGCTGGGCTTTACAACCTTACGCACTGGAGTGCCTTTTCAGATCAGATCACGTGAGAGAGCTAACACTACACCTTAAGATATTATTTAGTGAAGAATTATTGGATTAAAATGGTCAAGAGTTAGTGAAGATAGTAGAACTCTGTCCATAAGTCCATGCCCTTGAACTCCAGGACCTCAGTGTCCATCTCTGATTCTCTGTCTTGAATGTCCATGGTGAAAATGCCAACCTCTGCCTGCAAAGGACTATCTTGAGATCAGAGACATAAAAGCAACTCTGCTTCCGTAGGTTTGTGTGGGCATAGATTCCATTTGGCAATGAACTCTGTTGCATAGTTTGCCCTAGTCGGGAAGGTGACCTGCGTTGTAAGGGAACAACCCTTATGAGAAGGGACTTGGATGCTGGTATGAGGGGTGCAGGCTGGGGCTAATGTTCCCCAGTTTCTCGGACATGCTCTGAACTTGGCGCATGACACATCCGGGGACTGAATACTCCATTTTGTCCGCTCATCCACTCTCTCCAGAGGGTTTCCCTGACAGACACCTGTACTGGGGAGAATTGGGATTTTGTGCACAGAATGCCCCCTCAGACACCTGACTGCTCCTATTTCTTTGTCCTTTATCTGACTAATTGATGGGAGTATGAACAGTTCTTCAAAGTGAGGCCATCATCTGCAGACACCCCTTCCCTTACAAAGCATCCCTCCCCTCCTGTGTGTCACTTGCGCATGCCCCCTCCATGGAGCAGCGTCCGCCGCCCTCCCTCTTGGGAAACAGTCCTCAAAGACATCTTCTCAGGGAAAGAGTCAGTTTGACACGTTTGACCTGAGCATCTCGTGTAGCATCTCCGTGTTTAGAGCTGCACCCCGGAGATTTCCTCGTTTCCTAGTGGCATGAATACTGACGTCAGGACGTGTGAGGGTAAGGCTGCGTGGAGCTGTTTTCTCGCTCTGTTCTCCCAAGGAGCAAAGAGCATCTGTGTTTAAAGTGCATTCTTTTTTGTGTGTGAAGAATGATTTCTTCCCGGAAAGTCTGCAGCAGCAGCACTGTGTGGGTCACGAGCTTAGGGATCCAGCACTGCAGTGTCTTTGACAGGAATGCACACAGGGTACTTTCATTCCCCAGCTTCTCTCTCTCAGCTGTGGCTCTGCAGGTGCCCACATCCGTCTGTCATGGTGTCTGTCTCGTCCGTCACGGTGCGGTTGGAGTTCCGTTTTTCCATGGAGAACATGGCAGGTCCACAGGAGGCGTAGGGATGCATTCCTCTCACTGGAAATTGGGGGATCCGTGTGCTCCATGTGCGCTAATGCCCATGTGGTCTCTGCCCTTTCCCCTTGGATAGGTGTGCGCTTGACACCTCGGGGTCCCTGTCTGCCTCCAGTGCCCCTGCCACAGAGGGTAGGGACTGGCCACACAGCGTGTGGAAATGCAGGTCTCAGCATCATGCAGCTGGGCCCGTGGCTACCGTGGCTTTGGGTTCCATGCTGCTGGAGCGTGTGACCTTCGTGGACTTGGGGTCTGTGCTTGAGCCGAGCCCTCAAGGGAGGCCTGCAGAACGCCCTCCTCCAGCCGACAGTGTGTCCGCTCTCCTGAAACTCTGCACTCTGCCTGAATAATTTAATGCTTCTCTGAGAAAAGTGGCATTTTTTGTTTCATGTTCACACAGCGTTGCAGACAATGAATGACTAGATAGGATTTTTCCTGCTTTTTTTTCTGGTTTGAATGAAATTTTAAAACTATAATATTAGTAAGGCAGGTGTTTGAAGTGGTGGCAGCTTCGTAGGCTGCGTGAGTGTCCTGAGTGGAGGTTAGCTGTGTGTTGGTCCCTGACGCACCTCCTGTTGGCGATCTCACCACCTTCCTAGACGCGGGGAGGACGACGGGCAGCAGTGTGGATATTACACCACCATCGGAAACTCTCATGTTTTCAAAATTTGCTGCGTTGCAATTTCCTAAATAGTTTGAGCATATTATTTAATGTAACCTTCAAGGAAATAAATAAGAATGGGGGGTTGCAGGTTTTGAAGGAAGGTCCGTCAGCCACGGCCTTGTCGGTGTTTTGGGACAACGCTGGCCACAGCAGCCACGTGCGTGGCGGGGCGCAGAGCGGCAGTCACGCAGTCGGTGCGTCCAGCCGCTGCTGCGCGCCCCTGCGTGGGGATCAGGCATGAGCCGCGGCAGAGAGCCAGCGCCCAGAGTGCAGAGGGGCAGGGGAGGAGGAGGGATGTGGGGACAGTGAGCTTCCGCCTGTGGCCGAGCCGAAGCGCATGATGAGGCCCTACTGCTGGAGGCTGGATCTGAAGGCCCCGACGGTTTCTGCGACTTTCCCACATGAGCCCTTGTCCACACCTCTGGTTCGTTTCTTCCGTTATGTCTGGGAGCCCAAGAAACCAGAAGTGGATGCAAGCAAAAGGAGACAAGTGGCCGGGGCTTCTCCTCGCGGGAGGAACATCTTCCCTGTCTGGACCGAGTCTTGTCTGCTTTGAGAGATCGTAGCATCGTGGGAAGAGGCGAGCTTCCAGGCGAGCAGCTCTGCGTCCACTGTTTTCCGAGGGACTGCCCTCCCCGGGCAGCGGCGCACCCTGAGTCCTGACGCTCCGTCCAGCGTGCTGGAAAGCAGAGGGGAGGCGGGAGCCCCGCATGGCTGGAGGGTTGGGACCTGAGCACCTGCCAGGCCAGTGCCTCTGGAAGGACTACACCGCAGCGCCACCTGCTGGGTGTGGGCGGCCTGGCGGCGCAGGAAGCCTCAGAGCAGGTGCCTGGCCCGAACGAGGTCTTCGGCTCCCAGCGCCACTCCTGCTCTCTCTTGGAGGAGACCCCCTGCCCTACAGTGCCATCCTCGCCCGCCATGAGCTCCTACGTCTGCTTGGAAGGCTTCTGTCTTTACAGTGTGGCAGCATCGAGGGCCTGGGGCTGGCAGGCAGCCCATTCCCTAAAAAGAAGAAACCTCCAACAGGCTGGGCGGGGGTGGGGATTCCCACTGGTGTTCCGCGGGCAGATGCGGGCCCAGTCCTCCAGAGCAGGCTGCCTGAGCCCAGGTGCGAGTACTGCAGACTTTGTTCCACAGGGTGTGAGCGGGAGGCCGCCTGGGGCCCCTTTACTGGGGCTGCATTGAGATTCTTCATTCTCAGAGAAGGGGTCCTGTGTTCTCTGCTTGACCCAGCCCTGCCAGGCCTGCACCGGGCCTGCCCCTCTCGTCCATTGGTCCTGCACTTGGAACAGTGAAGAGAGCGCAAGGGCCTTCCAGTAAAGCTTTATAAAAGCAGGTGACATCTGCCGTTTGCAGAACCCTGACCTGCAGTTAAAGATCAGACCCTTCGTTGTGTCCTGTGTATGCTGTGGATCTGGGAAAACAGGATCTCTGCAGAGGAAGAGAGAAAGTGTTCCCACCCGCTCTGGGCGCTGTGTATGGAGGAGGACCAGCACATCCAGCTTGGTGGGGTCTTGGTCTCAGTCCAGAGTCACCCTAGAAAGAGCTGTTATCTGCTTGTCACACATGTTACCTGCTGCTGTGTGCCAAGCCCGGGGCTGGGAGTGGGGATTGCAGTCGGCCCGGAGAGACGGGTCTGTCACAGGGGGACCCTTGTTCAGGTGCATTAGGTGGCCATATGCCCCAGGAAGGCATCCATTGGGTGCTGGAGGGAGAGGCTTGTTCTACGATGGCCAGGGCACATGGGACCAGCAGAGGCTGGAGCAGCTGTTACGTGTGCAAGGACCCCCCACACCTGTTATTGGGTGTCCCCACACACCTGGGTCTCTGCACCCTCTACCAACTGAGGACCAGCTCCTGGTCAGCAGGGTCCCAGGGAGGCTGGTGTCCACACCAATGGGGAGGGTCACACTTCCTGAAGGGTAAGCTTCTGGTTAATAGGATTCCAGGGAGGCAGGTGTCCATGCTGATGGGGGTCAGTCCATGAAGGACTGGCTCCAGGTCATTGGGGTCTTGGGGAGGCTGGTGTCCATGCCAACGAGGGTCGCATTCCTTGAAGGGCCCCTCCTGGTAGGTGGGGCAGGTCTCAGCCTGAAGGAAGAAGCCTCTCACAGCCTCCATCAGGGCCAGTGTGGTGGTTTTCTTGATTTCCCAAGACCCTTTTAATGAACAATGGGAAAAGGAGGGGCTGGGAGTGTCAGTGTGTAAGGCAGGATCTGAGGCCGTGTGCCCATGTAGGGGGGCATCAGCATGCAGGGCAGTGTCCAGGGTCTGAAGCTGTGTGCTCCTGTAGGGGCAGCGTCAGCTTGCAGGGCAGCATCCAGGGAGGGATCTGAGGCCGTGTGGCCATTAGGTAGACGTCAGCATGCCGGGCAGTGTCCAGGGAGGGGTCTGAGGCTGCATGCTTGGATAGCCTCTATTTCTAAAAATTGGAGTAAGACCTGCACATAGCAGCATAGCAGAAGCTGAACTTGGTGAATTGTTAGTGGTAAGCATACAATTCACCACCATAGACACAGGAACCAGTGGGATGGCCAGGAGCCGGCAGGTGGGACCTTGCCCCCAACCTGTGGAGGCTGTCCTGTTGACAGGTGTGTGTTGAGAGCACTGTCTTCTCTGGGCCTTTGTGAGATGACAAAGTTAAGGCATCCTGTAGCCAATGCAGAGCTCTACCAAGAGCTTCTACCAAGAGCTGGCTCAGGGACCGTGGACGTGCTAGCCACCCAGGACATGGTAGCAGCGAGAAGCTGGTGTCCCAGGCCTGGCTCAGAGGCTGCTTATAGGCACAGCATCAGTGGGTTACGTTAACAATGGTCAAGGATCTGGCAGCTCCTTTGGGGCCCAGTGACAAAGTCCACAGAGTCGCTCATGAGCTGGAAATGAGATGACACTTTCTGGAGGGAGACACCTGGGGCCTGCTGAGGGCTGCGGCCAGTCTCAGGCAAGAGGGGCCACAGGGGACTCAGTCCAGCTGGCTGCTGGTCAGAACCAAGGACCGAGAGGCATAGAGCTTACCCGATGCCATGTAACAGGGCACGTTCTCCATGAGATCCAAGTCCCCGCTGCCACTCTTATTAAGCACGTGACTGTTGTTTGCTTATAGGCCCATGGGTCTCACCTGGTGTCTGTTTGACTTTGTGGCTCCTGGAACTATTTGTCGTGCAGTGCCTTTGTACCAGGCCTCATTGGGGGCTCTGGGGTAAGGACGCTGGGCCCAGTGAGCCCCCTCCTCTCCTGGAGCTCATTCCTGGTCAGGGCAACCAAACGCAAGTCAGCCCTGAATACAGAATGTGTCAGCGTCATGGGTGACAAGAAGGGAACCTATCAGGATGGGGGGCGGGGAGGAGCTCAGAGAGGGGATAGTGGTTCTGGAAGGAAGTGGCATCGGCCCCTTGAGGAGGTGATACCAACTGGTGTCCGACGTGATGTGGATGGCTGTGCAGACCCAGGTGGGGGCACAGAGCTCTCTAGGAAGACTCATGGACAGACTGCCTGACTCCAGTGGCCGGGAGGGCGGCAGAACCACGCTGACATGACACAGGCTTTGATTTGGGGTGAATGACATAGGGGAGCCCCTGAGGGTCTTGAGCTGACAAGGTCTTGGCCTGAATCACACAGTATACCACAAAGGAGCAGGGGGGCCCATGGGTGGGGCGGGCGGTCATCTGGGGGAGAGATGGTGGACGGTTTGGGGTTGTGGCGCTGAAGAGGGTGGGGCATGCTTTGGACGAATGCTGGTAGGAGCCCCTAATGGGAATGCCGTGTGGTCTGTGGATGTGGCAGGCTTGGGGACAAGGCAGGCATCAGAGCCAGGCATCATCAGCACCCACTTGCCATTTACTGAGAGGAGGAAGAGGAACAGGTGTCAGGAGGAGGTCCAGAATTCAGCATTGGACCTTGCTGCGTTTGTGTGGCCTGCTTGGGGTTCAGGGACAAGGCCCACACAGGCCACTGGGTATGAGTCTGGAGAAGGACGTGGGGAGTTATGGGCATGGAGGTAACTGGAGCCAAGGCTTGTGTGACGGCGGTGGGTGAGCGTGGGAGCAGGAGGACAGAGCTGGGCCTAAAAAGTGAGCCCTGGGACCAAAGTTCAGAAGGATGGACAAGATCCAGCGAAGGAGGCTAAGGGAGGATGTGAAGGCCAGCACCGGCCCTGGGTAGGAGAACACGGAGTATGTGTGCGCCACGGGCCCACGTATGCAGGCAGGTACTCGCACACTCACAGACAGAGTCTGTGCATTTTTCGTCGTGGAGCTCACCCTCCTTTAGCTGTGAGCTTTCTGCTTCCCTGGCCTCTTACGACTCTCTCCCCTGTCCCCAAAGAGCCACTTCCCACGTCCGGAACCAGCTTCAGGTGACCTCGGGAACATGGACGGATGGTCTGCTGTGCACCACTGCTGCAGAGTGGACTGTAGGGAGGAAGGGGCTCCAGGTCAGGACGAGCTGGGAGATGTGCTCTCCTGAGCACCGGGCTTGGTAGTGCACACAGCCCCCACTGGTGTCTGCACGGATTCCCTGGGATGCAGACCTGCAGGCCACCCAGCTGGCCACACGACTGCAGAGTAGTGAAAACTGGCTTTTCCGAGAATGGAAGACAGAGCCATGGAAGTTATTCCTCTGGGCACAGCCATGTTGAACTGCACATTTTGTAAACAAGGCAGATGGACGCAGCGTCCTCCCTCCTGGGTTCTCCAGAGGACCCCAGGCTTCTGTGAGGGTCCACGTGTCCTGCAGGGCTTGTGCGGCTGCATAAGGACGGCTCTGGCGGCGGGCTGGCCCCAGGTGCAGATCCCATGCGGACCTCCAGTCCCGTGCCCAGCGGGAGTGAGTTGGAGTGAGTTGTGATCTGAAGGTGTGGCTCCTCAGTGCCGTGTTCTCAGACACGAAGAAATACAACGTGACCGATAGTGTCTTATTCGTCTGATGTGAGAGAATTTGACAGGGACGCTGATCTACAGTGGAGCACGTTCCAGAGGAAAACATTCAGTATCGTTTTCTCTCAGTGCTTCAATGCACAAATAGCACATAAAAATAACACCGTTTTTTGAGCACTTCAGTTAGATCACCTCTTGTAATGGTCACAGCACAGTTTTACCAAAGGAGCATTTTCTTTATTAAATTGTTGCGAAAACATGTTTGTGACACCTAGGGCAGGGCAGGTGATTCCAGAACAAGAAGTCAATCCAAACTGAATCTGCACGTTGGACCAAAACTCTACATGGACCTCACGGGAAAATGAAGACAGGAAGTTAAGCCAGAGGGAAAGCTCAGCTATGTTTCCTTCTGAGACAGAATCACTGTTATTCTTTGGGTTCTTATTTTTTTCATGTTTTCTGTGCATGAATTTTGTAAATAGAAGAATATGTATACTATTTTTAATTTTCTTGCCTGAACATTGTACTGTAAATATTTTCCATGGTTCTTTGCTCTAATGTATTTTTTATAATATCCTGTGCCTAAATGATTATTCAACTAATTTGTAGGATTTCTACCTCGTTTCTGATCTTCTACAACCTAAGAAAAAATACCGGAAGAAATGTCTCTGCCCATTACATGTGTCCTTGGGATACCCTGGGAAGTTGCTGGTGGGCAGTGCATTTCCGTCCAGAAGGCAAGCACGCTCCCCGTGCGTGCCATGTTCACTGAAGTCTGACCTGATTTACGTGCGGGCGATACGCGGGTGTTTCGCGGGTGTGCAGTGCTGCCTGGGTGCCAGTGAGGGACGGAGCTGGGAGCTGTCCGTGTGCTGCCCGCAGTCCTGGGCATGGTGTATTCTCTTGTTCTTTCACGTTTTCAACCTTAAACTACCCCCAAATGATGGGAAATTTGAAAGAAGAAATTTATCTCCAGATTCTGGCATTGTTAACCTTATGAATGCTTGTTTATCCCAATATTTCTGCTTATCCTGGGAGGGAGGAAGGCAGATTCTGACTGAAACCGAGTGTAGTGATATTATCATGAAAATGGCTGAGACTGGGTGAGGAAACAGCTGTTTGATCAGGGCGACGGGTGTGTGCGGACGAGGCCGACCCCGCCTGTGACAGCCCCTTTGGATCCGCACGTGGGCCGCTGGGGCTCCTGCTAGAGGCTGCCGTGTTTACGGACCCGGGTGGCCAGAAGGATGGGGATTAAAGGTGCGCGCTAGCAAGATTTCCGAGGTTAGTGCTTGTGAGAGCCTTCCTTTCACGTCTCATTATCCCAGCCCTCACCAGACTTTGCTTCCCCGATGGCTCGTTATTTTACAATCTGCATTAAGATTTCCTTGTGGGTATTTTTACTAAGTTCTGAGGGATTTGTTAAACAAGACATCAGTGAAAGAGTAGTCTCATTGGCTAGGCGTGCTATGACTGGACGACAGCTGGGGACCGGTGGAGCAGGGTGGAGGCTGCTTCCCTTTCTGAGTCGCGGGCTGCGGGCGGTCATGCCGACGGCCAGGCCAGACTCGGAGAGACTAACGCAGCATGGTCTCGTTTACGCGAGGGGTCACGAATAGTCCTGTCCAAGTGGAGAGCCGACCATTGTTGCCAGGGGTGGGGGATGTGGTGGCCATGGTCACAGGACAAGAAGTCCAAGTCCTGAAGATGAGCACGGACTGGGGATCTGCTCCGGCGCGTGGTTCGTGCAGCTCACAGCGCCGCTGTGCTGCGTGCTTGGGATCTGCTGAGAAAGGAGATGTGCATCAAGCGTTCTTCCCACACAGGCACACACTCGTCATCGTCGTCCTGGGGCCTGCAGGAAATCCTGGTCGCAGATTGTGCCTCCAGGTGGTGATGGCTTCACGGATATATTTTCCCAAACTCACTTATATATGTTCCAGACTCATTTGTCTGTGTTACACATGTACAGTTTTTCACATGTCAATCATACCCTAATAAAAGAAGGGACGTTATGAACTGAAGTTCAGCTGCTCTCCTAGGTTCTGTCTAGCCTCCTACTTTTGGTTCAGCCTGACCTGGGGTTTGCAGTGGGCTTCCGGACGCCATCCATGCAGGTGACTGTGAACCTGGCTGTGGGTCCAGTGGCCTTGCCAGTCGGTACTGGAAACCCATGTCCACTGGCCTGCCCTTGGCTTCCTGCTGCAGACTTTGCCGGGATGTCCTCCAACCTTGTGTTCATGGTGGAGGCCTTCGCACTTACTGCGAGGGGAAGTGGAAGCTGGCTCTTGATGACAGGATGGTGTGATTCTTACACTGGTACAGCCTGTGGCCATGTCAGCTGGAGGAGAGTAGTGTCCTCTCTGGAGACCTATCCCATCAAGATGTCACAGGCTGGGGCCATGGTTCTCCTGAGCTGCATGGTCATGGGCAAGCCAGAGACCCATCCTGTCCAGCATAGGGCACTTAACCACTACTGACTACAGGTCTTGTGAACCTAGAAATAGTCTTTGGAGTCCATGCATCAGCAGTCTTCATGCTAGTCTTTATAAACGTGCAGCCATCTGTCCCAAAAGGTGTGCCGAGTTGCAGGTTGGGTAAGACACTCGGCCCATGTTCATGGCCTTGGGGAGGTTGGTTTCCTTTTGTTTTAATGGCTCTCAAGCTTGATGAACAGGGAGGCTGTCACAAGAGGCCATATGTAATTTCTAACACCCCCAGCACCACCTTTTACAGGATGATGACCAGGCTGTTTGGTTCCGGCAGCCATTTGAAGCAAATACCTGTGAACATTGCTTTCTGAACACAGGCTCTGGCCCGAGCTGTCCCAGTCCATCAGGCAGCAGTGAATGGACACCGCAGACAGATGAGGGCTTATAAGCAGCAGGTGTTTATTTCTCATAGTTCTGGGGTCTGGACGTCTGGGATCAAGGCTCCAGCAGATCCAGGTGTGATCAGACTTCTTTCTGGTACACAGATGGTGTCTTCTCCTTGTGTCCTACCTGGAGGGAGGGGGGCACGGGCTCTGCGGGGTCTCTGACAAGAGCACTGACCCCATCATGGGGGCTCCACCCTCACGACCTTGTCTCCTTCCTAAGCCTTCCCTCCCAACCCACCACCTTGGGAGTTAGGTTTGAACATAGGGATTTGGGGATTTGGGGGGACACACCCTTTCAGCCCACAGCAGGGGAAGGAAATACCACAGGACCGTCTCCCTTGATAACAGTAGGAACATCAGTGTCAGAGGACAGGGAATGTCATGTTGCTTCCTCACATATTTAACAGTACGTGAAAATGCACATTCCATAAGGCAATATAATGAAAATTAGCTTTCGGAAGTGAGGAGTACATGTGTTGTGGCACCATAATGTGTATTCTTGTAAGCTTTTAGATCTCTCCCTCTTCAGTGATGCTGAGAAAAACCGCCCTGGATGCTCACCCCTCTTCATCGTGCAGATGCTCACGGGGCTTGAGGAGAGGTTGCTGGCCCAGAGTCCATGCCCTTGTTCTCACTGCCCGTGCCTGGGCTAGCCCAGCACCTGTTTCGGTGGCGGTTCGTGCTTCCTGACATGCGCCCTACCCTTAAGCAAATGGGATATGCCCACCTCAAGATCTGTTCGCGTCTAGTGTGAAGGGTCTGATGACGTGTGGGCTTGAGAGATTTGTGCCTGCTGTGTCCTGAGTCTTTGTGGTTGTGAGAATAAGTGGGTTATTCTTACTCATTTGAGCTGAGAAAGAGTCACCGCTTACTGAAGCTCAGGAAGGTCTTTGTGTGGATTCCTTCGTGGGTTTCTGGCTTACGTGTGCGAAGCAGCTCTGTGGAAAGATCGTGGTAGGATAGCCTAGGACTCAGTTTGAAAAGAGGAAAGATTCAAGGTCTGACAAGGGTGCTTTAGCATCTAACTGTGTAGTCCTCTCAAATGGTGGCTTTTTTCCTTGGATGGGTTGTGTATTTTGAGGAGATGCACGAACATCTGTGTGAATCTGCTTCACAGATACCTCAGAAAAAAGTTTGTTTTACCTGTTGATGAAACCTTGAGGAAGCCGCCAAGGTATATATGGCACAGAGGTGTGGATGGTGGTGGTGATGGATTTCCTGCCTCTGGTGAGCTTCCTTCTCCACATTTTGTCTGAGTCAGTCTCTTTGCAGACACACACATGTGGGCACACTTGTCTCTGCGCTCACACACCTGTGTGCACACACACTGAAATTCATTTTTATCCTCTCTCTCTCTCTCTTTTTTATAATCTCTGAGTGTCTAATCTTAATCTGGTGACTTCAGACAGCACTGAATTGCAGCCTTCACTGACATTGTATCTATGGGATTCAGCCTCCCCAGAAGCAGTAAAAATAATAGAATAATGAGGCCAGTTACACTTCCTGAGAGCTCAGCACCTGCCAGGCACCGGGCCAGCGGCTGTGATGTGTGGACTCACTGAACCCCATGGGAAACTTGCGGTTAGGAATGATTCTTCCCCTGTGGCGGGACAGGAGCACGGCAGAACGGCCCGAACAACTTGGAGCTGGCTGAGTTCGCAACAGACTCACACGGCAGCCTCCACGGCCCACCTCTGCCCCATGCACACCCCTGCTTTTGCCCCTTGGAGCTCCTGCGTGAGGCCTTGCCTGGTAGATGCCAGAGAGCCAGGCAGCAGGCGAGCGCCCGACCTTCCCGTCTTCCTTTTCTGATCTGTCGTGTGTTTCTGTCAAGTGTGGGACAGAGGAAAGCCCAGCCTTGTAAGGACTGTGGAGAACACTTGCGTTGCCCAGCGGGGGGACTGGGTGCTGCTGCTGGCGGCATGGAACAGAGGCCGCCGTGAGTGGGCACGGACTCCTCCTGCCCGCGAGAGCCGCATGCAGGCATTTTGGTGTCCGCTTAGAAATCAAATACTACAGTGGTTGGGGAGGGAGGATGAGCAGGTGGGGCACAGAGGATTTGGGGACAACGAAGCTAGTCTGTGTGACCCTGTCATGGTAGGTACATGTCATTATACATGTGCCTGGACCCACAGAGTGCCCAACACCAAGGGTGACCCTGAAGTGCACCGTGCACTGGGTGATGACAACTGTCCCTCCCCTGGAGATGCGGATGGCGGGGCTCGTGCACGCGGTGGGGTGGGAGGCGCACGGGCAGTGCTTTCCGGCTACCTCGCTGCCAGCCTGACCCTGCTCTAGAATAAAAGTCTGTGGAGAGCTGTGTGTGCGACAGTCTCAGAACTGTGAACGATAGCACAAAGGAACCAAGGCTCAGAACTCGTCCTCCTGAGTGTTTCTCTAACCCGTGAGCGGTGGGAGCTCTGCCTCTGTCGCACCTGTGGGGAGCCCTGCACCTGGGGCTCCCTTGTGTTCAGTGATGTCCTCTCCGTGGTCTGGGATCAGGATATCGGGGGTCCCTGTCACGGGAACCGGCATGCTTCCTCTCAGGGCCTGATTGTTGCTTTCCACTACCGTGTGAGCCAGCGCTGGGGAAGGATCTGACACTGAGGCGGATTAAACTCGAAAACCAGTTGGGTCTGTACCGTCAGGTTGTAAACAGCACAGAAACTGAGGAAATGTTCTTGGAATGTTCACACACTTTATCTGGTTCAGCAGAGAAGCTGCTTCCATCATTGATGAGCGGGTGAGGGTCTGACACGTCTTCACCGTTTTTGCTTCAGCCTTGCTCACTCCCCCAAAATACCCACCCGCAGTCATGTTAGAACTGCTCTCCTTTGTCGCTGACTGGAGAGCCTCTTTGCCGGATCTGGCTGCTATCCTGCCTTTCTCTGTGGTCTTAATTTGGTGGTGGTGGTTGATGATGGATTTATAAAGCTTTGCGGGGGGGAGGGTTGGAGCAATAGTGGGTTGCACTGAGTTTGTAGGTTTTATTGAGTTTACAATGAGAAAAGCATTTTATTAAGAAAATGTGACCTATTGATTCTTTTTTCTAAATATTTATTTATTTATTTTAGAGAGCACATGCATGTGCGACACTGGGGCAGGGGAGGAGCAGAGGGAGAGAGTCCCAAGCAGACTCTGTGCTGACTGCGAGCCTCATGGGGGGCTCGATCCCACGACCCTGGGATCATGACCTGAGCCGAAACCGAGAGTGGGATCCTTAACCAACTGAGCTGCCCAAGTACCCCCAGTGCTATTCATTGTTCACATCAGAAAGTTAATTAACATTTACCAGCACCTACTGCTTAAGGATGTCAGACATACTCTGTGTCAGCACCTACTTGACCTTAGCTAGATTTGTTCTGTGGCAGGAAGGGAATAGGACTGTTTCATGGACTGAAGTAAACATGCATGATTGGATTAGATTTTATAAGGATATTTACCAGAAAATCTTTGCAAGGAAAAGTATGTTATTGTTTGTTTTTTCAAACCAAGAAGAGCTTTCTCCTTGTAACTATCTAAGAAATGGGAATATATGATTTTTATCCTTAAAAAGATGTAATTACTTTAATAAAATGCTCTTAAAATTTAGTATATGAAAATGCTTTT
The DNA here is from genome assembly GCF_020171115.1 of Neogale vison. Classification (NCBI taxonomy): domain Eukaryota; kingdom Metazoa; phylum Chordata; class Mammalia; order Carnivora; family Mustelidae; genus Neogale; species Neogale vison. Next base: position 207,911,256 of record NC_058101.1, read on the forward strand.
ATTATTCAGTTAAGTCAGTGATGTTACAGACTTGAGCTGTACTGAATTTCTAGTATGTTCTGTTGCCTCGATTTCAGGCTTACCAACACACCTGAGATTTTCAGTGCATTTGTTCTAATGCATATCAGACCCCAGAGCATCCTGACTGTAACGTAATTAAGACATTCTAAGCAACTTTAAAATTTCAATGCAATATTCTTTTAAACAAGTTTTTTCTTTTTGCCTACATTTAGCCTATTTGACCATAAACTTCAGAGATATCTGCTCGTAGCCCTTCTTTCCTTTTACGTCAGGGTCTGGCCATGGTCTTCAGTGGTGATTTTAGAACCTGGCAGGGTCAGTCAAGACTCAAGACTTCCCTAGGTAATCAGACTTTATTGAGATTGGAAAATCTGGGCTTCCAAGTACACCATCCTGGAACTGAAAACATACCTGAAGTGTAGGGGGAAATATTTGCAAATCGTGTATTTGATAAGGGACAAGGACCAAGCGTTTCCAGTTCACTATACAAGGAGCTTGAAGTCATCACACTGTACTTTCAGCAAGAATGATGCTAATCAAACTGAAAACCCACAACTTTTCTTAGATACACTGGAGAATTGTGGCCACAGGGCAAATCTGCACTCCTGAAACTGGACAGATGGATGGACAGGTGCGTCCAGGAGCCCACAGCTTGCAAGGAGCACAGGCCCTTCTACCGGCACAGCTGGTGGTGACACCTGACCTTGACAGATGTCTGGACCCTAAGAGTGGCCTGAACTCTTGGGGACCCTCTCTGTATCTGTGAGTTTTCCCTTTAGGAACCTTTTCAGGCTCTCAGGGTTAGGACCAAAGGACTACCCCACTCACTGGCTAGGAGAAGAGGGAAGGTTACCATTCCGAAGGATGTCCTGAGCTTTCTGTCCTTCTTTTTTTTTTTTTTTTAAAGATTTTATTTATTTGACAGAGAGAGACCACAAGTAGGCAGAGAGGCAGGCAGAGAGAGAGAGAGAGGGAAGCAGGCTCCCTGCTGAGCAGAGAGCCCAATGCGGGACTCGATCTCAGGACCCCGAGATCATGACCCGAGCCGAAGGCAGCGGCTTAACCCACTGAGCCACCCAGGCGCCCCGCTTTCTGTCCTTCTTAATAAGACCTTCCGTCAATGGAAAATTATTTTACCAAGCCTGATGGATGTGGGTTTCCCCAGAGCCTGAATGATGGGGTTGAGCAGAATGCCCAGCTCTGGCATGCCTTGCCTTCCTTTGTTAGGTGTGGGGACATGGTGGGCAGTTACAGCCAAGGAATGCAGGCTGAGTGCAAGGCTGAAACAGAACCATGGCACTGGGAACCCTTCCCTGCTTCACGCCTTCCTGCCATGGCAGTGGGGCTCCCAAATAATAGGATTACCTCAGAGGGGTCTCCTGCCAGGCTCAGCCTTCCTCCAGAAGGTGTCTTAAGGGAGACACAGAGATGACAAGAACACAAGAACACTGGAGGAAATGTTGGCGTCTTGACCTACGGCTGCAGTAAACACGAAACTGTCCAAGTCCCAGGCAGGGGAATCTCAGAACCTCCCGTTGAAGGTGTTTGCCTGGTGTGTCATGTCTGGTGTTCTGGAGTTTTTGGTGAAAGGCAAAAGCATAGTCTGAAGAGATAAGCAGCCGACTTGGCTATAGCAAAGATTTCAGAACTGTCACACTGGGATGGCCAAGGCTGTGATGGAAAAAGTGAACAGCCATGGACGGTGTCGGCAGAGAGATGGGAACTCGGTGGAAGAATGCAAGGAGATGCTGGGGATGGAAGTACTGGGATGGGACCGCAAACTGGATACTCCAACACAGGAGGGCACCGTCTGGAGGAGATGTCCACGGACACTCCCCAGCTAGAAAGCAGGAGGAGACAGAACCAAGAATAAGGGGGCAAGCTACCCAAGACCCATGGGGTGATACAAAAGGTGTGTGTGTGTGTGATGGTGGACACATGGCATTATGCGTGTGTCAGACATCTTAGAGCCGTGCAATGGAGTGAGCCCTAGAGGAAGTCATGCCCTTGGGTTAATAAGAGCTTGCTGGTGTTGGGTCATTAATTTTCATGAATGCACTGCCCTGCTGACAGTATTGATCCTGAGAAAACGGCATGGTCCGGGCAGGGTCACTGGGTATATGGGGTTGCTGTATTTTCTCAGTTTTTCTGTGAGCCTAAAAATGCTGTCAAGTGGACAACGTTTCTGAATAAACATGTCTCCAAAGAAGATACTGAGATATAAAATAAACTTGTGAAAAGATGCCCCACATCATTGTCCACTGGAGAAGTGAATGTCCCAACGTCAGTAGATACCACTCTGCACCCACTAGCATGACCACAGAGATTGGGAAACCACAGAGCACAGCGAGCCCTCCATGCGTGGAGCAGGCGGCGCTCTGGGGTGCTGCTGGTGGGGACGTGAAATGGCTCGGTCACGGTAGAGGACAGTTGGCGGTCCCTCAGGATGTGCAGCCTGGAGCTGCCTGTGGGCCGGCAGTCCCATCCGCACATAGCCACGTCCAGTGTGTGCGCAGATGTTCAGAGAAGCATTATTCTTAACAGCCAGAGAGCGAACCATCCCGATGTCTGTGAGAGATGAATGGATGAATGAAGCGTGGCATTGCAGCGCAGTGGGACATGAGGAATCAGAAGGAGCAGAATGCACACCCCAGCGGGGATGGGCCTTGAAAGCATGATGTTCGGCAGCTGGACGCAGGAAGCACGTGTTGGGATTGCATGTGTGGGGAAGGTCCAGAGTGGGCGGGGCCCTGAGGCAGAAAGCCAAGTGCCCGTCTCTAAGGTGGAGACTGGGAATGCCCCCCACCCCGGGTATGGGTGTTCCTTTTGTAGTGATGTCAGTGTTCTAGCATTGCTTGTGCTGATGGTTGCTCATGTCTATAAATGTGCTAAAACCCAGTATGCACTTTACTTATTTTTTAAAAAGTGTTTACTTATGTTCAATTTAATTAACATAGAATGTGTTATTAGTTCCAGAGGTAGAGTTCAGTAATTCATCAGTTGCTTGTAATACCAAGTGCTCATTCTATCATGTGCCCTCCTTAATGCTCGTCACCCAATTACCCCAACCCCACAACCCCTGCCCTCCAGCTACCCTCAGTTTGTCTCTTATGGTTTGTCTCCCTCCCTGATTTCGTCTTACTTGCTTTCCTTCCCTTCCCCTGTGATCCTTTGTTTTGTTTCTTAAATTCCAGATATGAGTGAGATCATATGGTGTTTGTCTTTCTCTGATTGACTTATTTCACATAGCAGAGTACCCTCTAATTCCATACACGTCATTGTGAGTGGTAAGATTTCATTTTCTTTTTCTTTCTTTTTTTTTCATTTAAAAGCTTTTTTATTTTTTTCCAATTTATTTATTTTCAGAAAAACATTATTCATTATTTTTTCACCACACCCAGTGCTCCATGCAATCCGTGCCCTCTATAATACCCACCACCTGGTACCCCAACCTCCCACCCCCCCCCGCCACTTCAAACCCCTCAGATTGTTTTTCAGAGTCCATAGTCTCTCATGGTTCACCTCCCCTTCCAATTTACCCAAATTCCCTTCTCCTCTCTAACGCCCCTTGTCCTCCATGCTATTGGTTATGCTCCACAAATAAGTGAAACCATATGATAATTGACTCTCTCTGCTTGACTTATTTCACTCAGCATAAAGATTTCATTTTCTTGATGGCTGCATAATATTCCATTGTATACATGAACCACATCTTTATCCATTTGTCTGTTGATGGACATCTGGGCTCTTTCCAGAGTTTGGCTATTGTGTTAATGAGTATCTTTTTATAGTCAGCGAAATGTTTCTTAATAAACCTATTAAAATTTATGAGTAATGACTTGGACAGGTAGCCATGATTTATGACTTGCTGAAAACCCAGGCCCTCTCCCTTACAAGGAAGCAGCTTCCCCTGTTGCTCTTCCTCTCCTTCCCGTGATCTGTAGATACTTTTCATGGACTAAAGTGGGTGGAGACTTCCTAGCTTGGCTCCTCTCTTTCTGTCCCACCTCTGGGTGCTGAGAAAATGAAATCATTCTATGGTCAGAGATTGGTTCTAGCAAATACCTCCTACCCTCAGTGTTTCTGGTAATAACTGATGTCCACACCTGTTTCTTGACTGGCAGGAAACTGAGTCTGTGTACAGATGGATGGGTGGTGGCCTTACCACGTGGCAGATGGCAGCATAACACGGTCAAGACTCCCAGCCAGTGGTTTCTGGCTCCCACAATGTGACACATTCTGATAGTGCAGAATTTTTTTCCCCAGCAAAGGACACTTGGAGCTTCTGCTTTCAGTGACTGCCAGTGGGTCTCATATGTTTACTTTTGAGCTCATGCCTCCATTGAGTTATTCTGAGTGATTGTGGGAGAGTATATGTTTTCATTCACACCTTACAAAAATCCGTGAAACTGTCTTTATTCTTTATAGAGTCTAGAGAACACGTCCTCCTTTTTGTGGATTATTGACTGAGAGGGTTTTATGTCTGGGTGCCGTGGGGAGGGTGGTCTGGGACGGAGGGAGTAGCTGGGTTCTTGGCTTGGCTTGGTCCTAATTCCTTGCAAACTCTTTGGGAAGGCATTTCCAAGGGATATTTGTTTCTTAAGCTCTAAACGCGTTTGCAAAGCAACGTAACTTCTGGTGTGTTTTATTGAACCAGGTTTCTTTAAAGATTCCAAGATGAAAATAATGCTGCTCTGAAATGCTAATTACAAAAAGCGTACAAGACATCTTACTACAAAAATAACTTTGCAGCCTCTCCCTGCCCCCCATCTGGTGGGCTTGATGTTCTCTTTGGCATCCGCGGCACTCCTCACAGCAGTGTGATTGGTGAAAGACCAGACCGGTTCCTGCTCACTCTCTGGGCTCTGAAGGGTCAGCGGATGTGTAGTCCCTGTGTCGACTGTAGGCAAGCAGAAGAAATTTGCATCTGGGTGTAGTGATGGCCATTCCTGCATCTAGATGGCTCAGCCTTATTACAGTCCTTCAGAAGCAGGCGTGGCAACTCCACAAAGGATCGTAATGGCAATGAGAATCTCTTCTAATGGGATTATAATGACAAAAATAATAAAGGCATTAAGCAAATGGAGATGAGAGCATTAAACATACTGATCTCCAAATCGTTGGGAGAACAGCTGCTAAGACCAGCGAAAGCCCCACAGAGCATCTCCCCACGAGGAAAGAAATGGAGTATTTGAGGCTCGAGGGAGCAGGTGTCATGGTCTGTGTTTGTGTCTTTTCCTAAAACATGCTGTCACCAGGTGACGGTGTCATGTTTTTCTTAGTGGCGTGTATCTGACTTGTGACGGGGGCAGAAGTAAGGTGTCTTGAGGAGCTGTCCTTTGAGCAGACGGTGCTCCTGATTTCACTGCGGCTCGCATTACTTGCGCCTGGTGATGGCGGCCTTCCCGTGTCAGGTTACATGTGTTTTCCTGGGAAATGAGGCTGCCCCCTTGGCATCAGGAAGGACCAGGATCCACAGACACTGTGGCTGCTGTGAGTCAACCCAGCAGACTGGTCCTCCACAGGCTGGGCTGGTGCTTGTCTTGAGGACAGGTGCCCCAGGCTTCATCCTGCTTGGCAGACGCGACACGTTCACACATTGAGGGTTCGTCATTCCAATAGCCTTTGTTCGCTTTGTCTCAGCATCACATTTGCTAATTCTCCCAATATTTCACACTTTCTCATTACTGTTACGTTTGTTATGATGATCTGCATTCAGGGGTTACAATTTGCTGGCAGCTGACTTACAGTGTTAGCATTTTTTAGCAATGAAATATTTTTAAGTGTTTTAGACATAACACAGTTGCACACTCATGGGAATGTGGTGTAGTATAAACCTACTTTTATGTGCACTGGGAAACCAGAAATTCATTTAACTCCTTTTACTGTGGTTGAAGCAGAACCGGCTGTGTCTCTGGGGTGAGCCTGTGCCCCTGAAGGGAGGGCGGTGGTGCCACGAGACCGGGGTGCGGTGGCGCAGAGTCCCCCCAGAGGATGAAAGTGCAGCAGGGATGCCATCGCAGACCCTGTGTGTGTCCCTTTTGTGAGCTGGATTTTCTCGTTGAATCTGCAGACCTTTTTTTTTTCCCCCTCATGAACCAGATTCCAAGAAGTAAGTTCAAGAGATTTAGGAATCCAGTCAAAATGATAAAGAAATCAAGTACTTCTACGTGCAGAAAAATGTTAGGTGATGGTTTCTCGTCTGTTTGTTTTATAAGAAAAACATGTATGCATAAATGCTTATTATAGTAATTTATGTTGATGTGCATGAAGTCTGTGTGGCATATTCAGGATCTTTAAAGACTGTGCATGAGTGTTTTAGGTCACCCGTCATCACACTGTAGGGTTGAGGAACGGGATCGTTCGCATGAGGGCTGTGAAGATGTTCCAGCGCTTTCCTCGCAGCTGTTCTCTCCGGTCATGTGCACCTTCCTTGGCCTGTTTCAGACACTCTCTTGATCCAGGTGGTGTGGTATGACCCCCCACAGCCCATGACAGCTGCCATGCAGGGATGCCATGCGTGGGCACTGCGTGGGCAGGGGCTTAGCCTCAGTGTGTCTCATGACGTGTGCGCTTGCATACACGTGCTCCATGGAATGCCATCGGCAGATGCACAGTGGAAACCCGCATTACCTCCACACCGACAGAAAAGTGTTTCATGGGCGCCTGGGTGGCTCAGTGGGTTAAGCCGCTGCCTTCGGCTCAGGTCATGATCTCAGGGTCCTGGGATTGAGTCCCACATCGGGCTCTCTGCTCAGCAGGGAGCCTGCTTCCCTCTCTCTCTCTCTGCCTGCCTCTCCATCTACTTGTGATTTCTGTCTGTCAAATAAATAAATAAAATCTTTAAAAAAAAAAAAGAGAAAAGTGTTTCATAGGACAGGGAGGGGACTTTGGTCTGCATATCTTGATTGGCATATGGCATTGGTTAAAGTCTTTGTACCAGATTTATTCAGTCCTTCTCTGTTAAGATTTTACTTATTTACTTATTTGTCAGACAGAGAACACAATCAGGCAGAGAGGCAGGCAGAGGCGGAGAGAGAAGCAGGCTCCCTGCCGAGCAGAGACCCCGATGCGGGGCTCGATCCCAAGACCCTGGGATCATGACCTGAGCCGAAGGCAGCGTCTTAACCGACCGAGCCACCCAGGCATCCCTGTTCAGTCCTTCTCAATTATCAGGAGCAGTGAGCCATCCACCTGCTTGGTAGGGCTAACCCTCATTGAATTCTTTAAGCTAGAAGCCCATCCTAGTGTCTCAGTAAGGTTTTCACAGTCACCTGGCCAAAATAAATATCTACCAGTTCGTTTTACTGGGTTGTTAGGCTTCAACAGTTTTCTATAAGTATTTAAATCCTGATATGGTCATAGCTGTTTAGAAAACGCGTATACAAACTTACAGTTATAAAGTAAGTTTTGGGGATATAAAGCTTGGTGGTGATTGTTAATGACATTGAATCATATATTTGCAAGCGGCTGAGAGAGTCAATCTTAAAAGTTTTCATCACAAGAAAAAAATTTGTGAGTGTATGTGGTGATGGACATTGATGAGGATTGTTGTGACATTTTGCAGTATGTACAGTTACCTAATCATTATGTTGTACTCCTCAAACTAATGTTACATATCAACTGTACCTCAGTAAGAACACATGTAAATCGGAATAAAGATATTCACATTTTGTCCTTAAACAGCCGTATTTGCTTGATAACGAGACATGTGTCCCTGTGGGCACTCACAGCTTCTGCAGCTGTGGAGTGCGGTCAGACCCTCTGCTCTCCTTTCCTCTTCCACACTGAACGTTTCTCTGTATTTGCTTTGAATGAACAACTGCCCAAATCCCAGCCACATGGCAATAGGACCCGTTGCAAGGAACACAGCATGATTTCAGGATGAAACTCTGAACTCTCCCTTCAGGTAGTGGTTTCTGTGGCCTAACAGATGTCGGTAGTTGCTGTGTTTTCCCTGAAATTTTAAATTATCTGGCATTACCCTTGTACCCCAGGAAGCCCTGGACCACAGTCTGGGGTTTGCGATGCTGGGGCTTACTTCCAGTTTCTTCCCGTGATGCAGTCTGTCAGTGGTTATAAACACGTGCCCCTGTGGACACTGTGCAGGTGAATCCACTCTGCTCTGGCCTGCGGTGGCTGGTGGTGGGGGGAGAGTCCGTCTGAAGCCGCCTGTGGGCTTGCCTGGACCACGTTCTGGGAGGAGAGTGCCAGCAAGCAGGGGGGGCCTGGGGAAGGGGGCAGATCTGCAGGGATGGAGGGAACAGCGTGGCGGGGGAGGTGGCGGCTCGTGCAGGTGCAGGTGCACGTGTGGGTCACCTGGAGGGATGGGCACTCTGTGGCTGGAACGCCTGAGGGGTAGGTGTACAGCGAGGCTGTTTAACTCTACGTAGAAGAGTTTCAGGGATTTTATGGTGGATAATAAACATAAAATCTACCATTTTCACCATTCTTAAGTCTACAAATCCAGGGGCATTAAGTACATTTATGGTGTTGCGTGAAGATCCCCGCTGTCCTCTCCAGAACTTGTGCATCATTCCAAACCAGACCCTGCTCTCTGACCCTGGCCCCCGTGACCACGTTCTGCCTTCTGTCTCTGTGCGTTTGCCCATTCTAGGAAATCATCATTAGTTCACGTAAGTGGCTCATGCGATGTTTGACCTCTGTGGTCTCACCTGGCCGGAGCAGGTGTCAGCATGTCCTCCTCCTTCACCTCCTTCGTGGCAGTCTGGACACTTTGTTGCTCCCCTGTCAGTGCCCGTTCGAGAGGTTCCCACCTTGTGGCTTCCGTGAGCAGTGTTGTCATGTCTGTGGAGGCGGGCACCGGCCGGCTGCTCTCAGTTCCCTGGGGACCACGCCACGGTGGGATAACCACATCCTCTGCAGATCCTGTGTCTATCTAAGGAGCCTTGAGATTGTACACAGCGGCTGCCCTGCTGCCCATCCCCGTCAGCCTCGCCCGGGGCTGCCATGTGTCCACAGCATTTCTCACTTCTTTCCTGGTTGGTCCTAAGGGGCGCGAGGCAGTACATGCTGACTTTGAGTTTGGTTTCCCCGAGGATGTGACCTGAGCATCTTCTCACCTGCTGGGCCGTCTGGGTGTCAGCTCTGGAGACCCATCCCTTCAAGTCCTTTGCTGATTTTTTAATTGCTTTGTTTTTGTTGACTTGTAGGAGTTCTTTGTAGATTATGGAGGTTAGTCTGTTCTCAGATGTGTGATTTAAGGATATTTTCTCCCATTCCATGTGTTGTGTTTCACGAGGAGTTTGAGTTTTAATACTGAATAGAAATAGAGTTAAGTTAATATCCCAAGTTTCTTGTCTATTTCCTGCCGTATTCACCGTGGTTAGACCCCGGCATGCCTGCTTCAGAAAGCCTTCTCTAGGCCTGGCCTGTCCACTGGTGCTGCTGGGGAGTTGGCTGCCCCCTTCTCCACTCATCCAGTCTGGTCCGACTGCTCACGCCCAGCATGGAGAGCGAGCGTGTATGGCATTTCAGAGAGGACCCCAGCTTCCCGAGTCCAGTCCCTGTCCAGATCGGGTCCATGGGGCATGTGGCAGCCTAGACCGTGCACCTCTGTTTCTCAGTCACAGAGTGGGCGTGGGGGCACTGGGGGGCCACGGTGGCGCCTAGCTGGTGTGTGCCAAGTGCTGGTGTACCTCACACAGATGCTCCGAGCCCTGTGCGGCATGCTCTTGGCACTCAGTATCTGCTGTTTTTCCGTGTGTGTTTTACACCCATTTGGACTGGAGTAAGCGTGGATTGACTTCTCTCCTAGTTCTTGGAGCTCAGGGAAGACTGGATTGCAGCTGTGCCTTTTACTGCATGGACCTCTGTTCAGAGGGTAGTTTGTTAAGGATTTTTATGAAGTGATACAGATTGTTTCGTCGTATGGAGAAAAATGCAGCCCCGTGAAGGAAGCCCGTGGCACTGCTGGTGGACGTGAAGGTGTGGAGGTTCAGGAACAAGAGCACTTTGCTCTCATGTCACATTCTCTCAGGAAATGCGTGCTGTGGATGGACTTGCAAATTGGAGGGTTTCTGAGTCTTAAGTCCTGTCCCCTCTGTGTGCTGATGACCTGCTGTTTGTGACACAAAGGACCCTGCCATGCACTCAGGTTCATCCTGGGTGCCATGGACGCATGGTCAGTGCTGGCATGCGGGGCTGGTGGCTGAGCGTTTGTTTCTGATCCTGCTCTGCCCTATTGCTTGGGGGACCTTTAAAGGTGGCGGGGAGTCTTTCCTTCATGGCCTGACTCTACCAGGGGCTTCACACACGGTATGTCCTTAAGGCCCCACCGCACCTGGGTGTGTTGGTTGTCGTGGGAGCCTTCTTTCTGAGGGTGTGGGCACAGGTTCAGCTTGCGCAGCTCTGGACCACGGCAAAGCCACTGGCCTGCGGCTGCCCACACACCGTCTGTAAGAGGACCAAGAACGCTAGCAAGGACGGTGCTGAACAAGTGTTGTCACTGCCCCCTGAGCCACCGCGGGGCACTTGTAGGAGGAGGACAGGTTTAGACACAAGCGAGCATGGCTTTGTTAGGCTTTTTAGCTATAGTCGCTTTGCTGCGTGTTGTGTAAGTGATTGCTATAAAAAGGACCAAAGAGCAGGGTAGACCTGTGTCCCTGGGTCTTTGGTGTCGTCACATGGGCATGACCCGAGTGGGGCTGCCTCTGCTCACACTCGGGCCACGAGGCGTCAGCTCACCGTGACTGTTGCCTGTGTGTATTTTATCTAAATGTCAACCTTAACCAGAATGGACGCTGAGTATCCCAGACATGCTTCCCCATAAACCTTGGGAGGGAAGTGAACGCAAATATCTGTAAAGCGCTTCAGAGCGTGTTTGTAATGTTGTCCCGTGTCTCTGCCACGACGGCCGTGCTGATGCCCATCTGGACTCCCTGGTCCTGGCAGAGCTCGGCATTACATGGGGCTTGTTCTGACCCGCGGGAGGGGTGTTCTGGCAGCGGCTCAGGAGATGGCCTGCCTGACCGTCCAGCCCGACCCTTAGTAGCTGACCCTTAGGGACCTCTTGGTGCTGAGTGGTGGTTATTGGCGGGGCTGATACATGAGCATCCGAATCTGACCAGGGTCTCTGGTCAGACCCAGTGCTGTGTGGGCAAGTTACTTAATTCCTTAGAACTTTAATTTGTGTGTCTAAGAAATGGGAGCCATAGCACAGGGTAACGAGTGTCTCACAGACATTGGCTTCCCCGTCAGTTCCCAGGCCTGGAGAGAGTCAGGGGTTCATGTACAGAAGATTTTGCAGAGAGAAATCATATTTTGAATGACAAAAGACCAATCACGTTTATACAGGACTTTTTATGATGTTTCATAAAATGAAATCCTGATAAGCCAAGGCATAGCTGTGAACAGAGTATCCTGAGTCACAGGATTGGGTTCATTTCCCTGAAAACTGGTCCTCTATCCAGGGAAGGTCATTGGAGATGTCTCCATCTGCTGGCGTCAGTGCCCCTCCTCCATGTGTGGACGAGGGAGCGCATGCCTCATCCACGCACCACGTAGGGCGGGTCCCTGAGCCGACTCTGACCCCGTGGATGTCCTGACCTGAGCCCCAGATGCTGAGCTCCTTGACCAAACCCTGCCCTGTGTGTTCCTCTCAGGTGCTGCTCCTGGTGGGGTAAAAACCAGCCCTGGGGATGGTAGTTGGGGGTGTGGGGCCGGCAGGGACTTCTGCTGGGAATGGCTGTGCCCACGGTGACGCGGGACGGGATACACGGCTCCGTCCCGTGCTTCTCATGGCTGCTCTCCTTCAGACTGGCGGAGCGCGGGCTGCTCTTCACGCTCCGTGTCTGCACAGCACGTGCGGCTTTCCTGCGGCTCTCTGCCCGCCGTGCCGCAGCACTGAGGATTTCCTGCTACAAGGACAAGGCGCAGTGGAGATTCTCCCCCAAGTGTCAGGAGGTGCTGCTCCCTGACCGGATCGGAAGGGGGGCAGAAGAAGGAGCCGGTGTCCCTCGGCCACCCGCGTCCTGTCGGCACCATGTGGTTGGGTTTCATCAGTGCCCCAGAGGGGGAGGTTCAAGATGTGAGCAAATACCTGGTGTCCGCTTCCTGTGCTCTGTGGGACATTTCTGGGTCTTCTCTGCTGTTCTCCCTGCTGGGCGGCTGCTGCTGGAGGTGGGCTGCGGTGGGCTCACATGCAGTCCCGGCACTGGGCTTCGGTGGCCTCACATGGGGGCCCAGGCATAGGAAGGAAGGTTCCATGTGTCGGGTGTGTTTCCTGAGGGACAGGGACGTGAGGGGGTGTCGTGCCCTGCACACCTGCAGGGTCTCCCTGGGGGAGCATGTCCGCTGCCCTCCCCCTTGTGCCATCAGGTCAAGTATCCAGTGACCACACAAGCAGGAAGCAAGGCCCACTGCTTGAGAACCTGCTGGACCCCCACCTTCCAGCTTCTCTTGTCGAATCCTTGGTGCTTGGTGGTTGCCTTGGAAACGCGGCCAGCAGGTAGCAAGGACCCACCCCCTTTGTGTCCAGATGTTTCGCTCCCTGGTCTCCCTGTAGCTCGTGGGACTCTTGCTGTCCTCCCTGAGAGGCTGCCCTCAGCTCTCCTGTTGGGGTTGAAATCAGTCCAAGTTCACAGGGGCCCCATTTCTGCTCGCAAACGCCGTTGCCATGTTTGTGGATCTCAGTTGCACTTTAAGGTGGCTCCTCGAGGCTGCCTTCTTTCCGGTGTGAAAAAGACCGGATAAGCAGGTCTCCTTAATTTTCACGTGCTCATTCCCATCTCCCTGTACCGTCGGCCCCGTAGCCGTGTACTTACTTAGCACACGTTCCAGTCAGGAGTTGAGCAGCTGTAGCTGCGGCAAGGTTCCTCCCAAGGACTTTCGGCCTCTGACATGGCTTCTCAGATTGTGGGTTCTAGTAGGTGAGCGCGCGCAGCGGTTGTATTAGGAAGAAGAGTCCTGCACCTGTCCGGCTCCCGCAGACTCTCCTGGACTTGTGCTCTGTAGCCTTCCAGTCTCATGTGGTGGAACTTTATTTGGAATACTTTGTTTCCCTGAGTGTTCCCTTCTGCTCAGTGTCCTTCCTTTTCAGACAGACCAGAAAGTGGCACTGGATTACCCACAGATGGGTGACAGGGATTTTATAAATGTGTGTGTGTAATGAGAATATAGATTTTAGCTTCAGGGTCACTGTGAAACCTGGAAATAACCACGTCCACAGAAGTCTGTTGGTAAAGGGTAATGTTCACTCTTTTCTCCAAAGCTTTGGCTAACATTCAGCCTCAAATTATTAGCTGCCTAACCTCACTTCCTCACTGTTCACTCCACATGAAGGATTTGGGATGCAATTCCTCTTCTTCACTTAAAACCTTGTTGGCAGCACAATGTATAATCAGCAGACTCCTTGCACATCCCTGGTTTTCCAGCCCTGACTTGACCCCTTTGTAGTATTTGACCTCCCAGTCCTTCCAGAAGCTGGTGGCCCCTGGGCTGCATAGGTCTCCTTCCCTCCTGGATGCCACCTGCTGGCCTCCTCTTGACCTTCAGATACTGCTGAGCCTGAGCTCTGGCCCTCCAGCCTGATGTGTCCCTCTGGTGTCGGTGGTCATATATCTGCCTGGACCTGAGTCCTGCTCTTCTGCCATGTTCCCAGATGTGCTGAAGACTCTGCTGTCCCCACACATTCTGCGGCCAACACGATGCCATGAGCTCTCCCTGTGAGGCTCAGGGCCGTGTTCAAACCTCCACAATCCTCAGAAGCATAACACACAATAATTGCCCACTTCCTAGGGTGTCAGAAGAAGGATTCCACAACTGAATAATTGCTGATATTTTAAACTGCTCCTAGTTTAAAATTTCAAAATCAGAGTAATCATTTGACAAAGATTCTAAGTGCAGGTTAATCATATGAAATGTGTAATCCTGTGACTGTGTCTTGGGGTTCAGAAACCCTGCTCGTCACTGCAGAGTGTCTTCAGAGGAAACCCTGCATGATCCCAAGGTGCTCTTGTCATTTTAAAATGCGATTTTTACCAATTACTTTTTTCTAATGCTCTTAAATAACTGAATTATAATTTACATGTAATAAAGTGTAGCTGGAATTCACAGTGGGTGAGTTACTATTATTATGACATAGTGTTAGTCACCGTACAGTCCCTCATTAGTGTCTGATGCGGCGTTCTGTGAGTCATTGTTTGTGTAACGCCCAGTGCTCCATGCGGCCGTGCCCTCCTTAATGCCCATCACACTGTTGACGAGGCTCGAGGAAGGTATTTACCATTTCATTAGAACACTCCTCATGCCTCTGCGCCCTGTTTCCAGGTGAGTGTTGAATTCTGTTGGCATAGATGTTCTGGTAGGGTCTTCGGCCTGTGTGATGTGCGAGGCTCCTCTGCATCCTCGTGCTGGTGTGAGATTTACTGTCTGGCGTGTCTGTTTGTGCGTCACTGCTGTTGATTCTGGGGTGGCCCTGCCACGCATGATGCCTGCGTCACGGTGTTGGCTCCTGGGGGCCCAAGGAACTTGGCACGGTCCTGAGCACCCCATCCCACATGTAGGGAGTCCCCGTTGTCTGCCTGCCTCCCCCTGGTTTATGTCTCTCCTGGTCCTCTCTGGCTCATAGTTTCTGGTCTCATCGCTAATTCCTGATATGTCATTTCTTGCTGCATTTTATTCCTCCTGGCTATGTCGTGGGGCTATACCTGACATACAGCACACGTACCATTCAGGTATGTAACAGTGATCTGATATGCATTATTGTGACATGCCTATGCAGTAAAGTCAGTTAACACATCTTCACGCCTCAGGGTTCACTTTCCTGTGTGTGTGCGCCGAGAGCCTGTTCGCGCCGCTGTCCTAGGCACTTTCAGGTGGGGTAGCGCTGTAGCGCTCCAGAGCCGCGGAGTCACGTGCCGGACTCCTCCTCTCATGCCTGGAGTCTGTGCTCTCTGACCAGCCCCTCCCCATCCCCTCCCAGCCCCTGCCCTCCTTTTCCCTTCAGTAGCAGAGCACCTTCTTCAGGAACATTTCTGAAACTTGCCCAGAGGCGGCAGCATATACTCCTAAGCCTCCCGGGAATATAGGTTTTAACATGGCCATCACCAAAGGAACAGTTCTTTACAAATGGAACTTGAGACACCAGATCAGGAAGCTGATTGGCCATTTTCCATGTTGGCTTTCTGTGCCTTAGGTGATGGGACACACAGTTCATTGTGTGACTACCTGGAGACCCAGCTCCCAACAGCAGACCACATCTGGTACTTTTTCCCGTTATGTGGGATCTCAGAGTTGACTTAGCGTACAGCATGACATTCAGGGTTCAGGCTAGAGCAGCACGCTGGACCCCAGCGGGGGATGCATCGGTGGTTGTAGGGCAAAGCTGACGTGTTTCTACTGGAAGTCACCACCGAACTACGGTGTCGCCAGCAATTATACTGGAGACTCGGGGAGTCGGCAGAAATTACTTTAGCTAAACCTCCCTGTTGTAATTTTTAATAAAAGTGTGTCTTGGGAAGTTTTCTAAAAAACTGAGTTCTTTAAGGATGTGGTCCAGTGGAACTTGCCTAATTCTGACGCCTGTGGCACTTGCTAGTCCCAAGCAGGTGTGCGTGAATTTCGGACAGATGTACCGTTGTCTCATTAGCTGCATGTACACGCTGGGCTGAACCTCTGTCTCTGGGGGAGCAAGCACCATCAGCATTCGGGGAGGGCTGGGCACTGGGGAGCCCAGGACAGTCATCACACAGACGCGACACTGTGTGCTGAAGCAAGTCTGAATGTGTATTCAAGGGACAGGTAAAGGCAGACCAAAAAAAAGCCATCCTGTTTCACTTTATAGACTATCAGGTTTTCTACATTCGAGTGCATTTTGCTTTAGTCACTTAGGAAATAGAATGTCTAAAGCAAATCAGATGATGTGGTAGTTGGTCTCACGTGGCTTGTGTCGTATGTTTATACCTGAAGTGGACACCTGTTAACTTACCTGTCACAGTGCCGGGGGCAGTTCTAATGTTGCTTTTATTCAATGCCATCATATCCGCGTCCATGAGCATGTCTGTAAATGATTGGATAAATGAAGAGGATTACACGCACTTAAAGTGTTTTTATTGCCTTAGACACACTTGTATCTGGTAGAAAACCAGAATTAACCATGGAAGACAACTGTTTGGGGGGTGTTGGGCTGAATCGAGGAGTGGATTGCACTGAAGTGTTGAAATGTTGCTATTTCTGTGACACATTAGGATTTTTTTTTTTAATTTAAGAAGTCAAGACCTATATCCAATTGTTTGAAACATTTCTTGCTGAGTATTAAATCTTAGTAATTTTGTAACTAAGTACTTTGACCTCTTAAAAGATGTTTAATGATGATTTATACATCCCACAATGGAAACCCAAGTCATTAGAGTTTAGTGGTTCATCTTTTCTGATTTGCATTGGGGGATTTTAGTATTTCTACTTTATATATATGTAGTTTTTTCCAATAGATTTCATAACAGAAATGCCAGCCATGCACCGCTTGAATTATAGAAGGAATCCCCAGATGCTCCCCAAAGGAAATGGCTTATACCTATTTCTTTTGAACACCTAGATGGCAGATATGGCAGAAACCAATACTGTGATTCAGGATTAGCTATTTACCAACACTACCTGTTTCAGAAAAGTACTAAAATAACTTGAAGCACTTTTATGAAAAGTCTGAGTGATTTGTTATAAACGAGGCTCATGGTTTGATGATGTGGTGATGAGAATTTTCAAGGCCTTTATTTTTCAGGGTGGTAACAGTCGAATAGAAATACCTTGAAAAATGACAGACAATTGTGAGTCAAAGCTGTTACTTCCTCTGGGGCCCTGGGGACAGCAGAGACGGTGGCAGGATGGAATTTGCTTTTTCCTACTGTCGTTCAGCACTGACAGTCTCCCCTCCTCTCCCTTGCTCTTGGGAAATGAGCCACACACACACCTGTTGGTGGGAGCTGCCTGGCCTTGTGAACCACTGCATCCTGCTGCTTTGCCCCTGGTTGGCCAGGGTCTCCCCAGAGTGCCCAGCCGCTTCGGGGGATCATTCCTGCTGTTTTGTGAACACAGGGCTCTTCTTGGCTGGGCCAGCGTCACCATGGGAACAGAAAGGCAGCAGACTCTGGCTGAGATTTGGAGTCCTGTCTCCTCAGTGTGTGTCCTTGAACAGCAGCACGTGAAGACTGGACTTCCGGGTGTACTGGCTTTGGCGCTGCAGGGATGCTCCGTAGAATTGGAGTGTTGGGAAGGACGCTTCACACTGTCCTTGGCTGCGTCCACATCCATGAAGTGCCTTCTGTGAGCTCAGCTGCCTGCTTTCAGAACGATGGAAAGACAAGCTTTTTATAACCGCTAAGCAGAGACGGATTTTCACAGAAGGTGGTGTGCATTTGGTAGTGTTCCATAACCTGATCTCCACAAGCTGATTGTACCCCTCGAACCTGATCTCCACAAGCTGATCGTACCTGCAGGGGAGCAGCATTCACTGTGATGTCGGGTCTTCCACGAGCTGACTGTCAGCATACTTTACAATGAGATGAAGAAAATCGGAAGTGCAGGTCAAGTACATTTATCAGGTGTCTAGACAGCACTGTGTCTGGTTTTCTTTGAAACGTGCATCCCGGAACTTAATGATAAAGTCATAGGCTTAATGCTGTTGGTGGGAATGCAAGCTGGTGCAGCCACTCTGGAAGACAGTGTGGAAGTTCCTCAAAAAGTTGAAATTAGAGCTACCCTATGACCCAGTAATTACACTACTGAGTATTTACCCCAAAGATACAAATATAGTGAAAAGAAGGGGTACCTGCATCCCAATGTTCATAGCAGCGATGTCCACAGCAGCCAAACTATGGAAGGAGCTGAGATGCCCTTTACCAGACGAATGGATGAAGAAGATGTGGGCCATATACAGAATGGAGCATGACGCCGCCGTCAGAAAGGACGAACACCCATCATTTGCATCAACATGGATGGGACTGGAGAGGATTATGCTGAGCGAGAGAAGTCAAGCAGAGAAAGACAATTATCTTATGGTTTCACTCATATGTGAAATTTAAGGGAAAATGCAGAGGATCATAGGGGAAGGGAGAGAAAGCTGGGAAGAAATCAGAGAGGGAGACGAACTATGAGAGGCTGTGGAGTCTGGGAAACAAACTGAGGGTTTTAGAGGGCAGGGAGTGGGGGTTGGGTGAGCTGTGGTGGGGGGTATTAAGGAGGGCTGGCTTGCACGGAGCACTGGGTGCTATACACAATGAATTATGGAACACAACATCAAAAACTGATGATGTACTATCTGGTGACTAACATGACATAGTAAAATAAAAAAGATTGATCACAATTAGCTAAATGCTAAATAAGTAAATAAAGTAAAATAAAATAAAGTCATACCAATTTACATCATTCCCATTACTTCTCTCTGGGGCCCTTCACAGACCCAGAACCTATACAGAGAGAGTAACATTTGCTGAGGGCAGTGTTAGGGTCCGTGATCAAAGGAACGAGACTGATACAAAGCGAAGGTCAAGCAAAACTTTATTTCGCGCCAAGCATCAGGAATCAAACAACCGGTCAGAGCTACCTCTTACGAAAAGGCGGTGACGATGAACCCAACAAGGTCACTTCCAAGAAGGCCACTCTGGACGAGGCCGCTCTAGATGACGCTGCTGCTCCGCAGATGAGGCTGCTCCATGATTGGAGCTGTTCCCAAGAAGAGGCCACTCCCAAGACAAGGCCACTGCTCAATGAAGTTTCTCCCCGGACAAGGCCGCTCCCAAGAAGAGGCTGTTCTGGACAACACCATTTCCTGGATGAGGCCACTCCCAATGACGAAGAAGCAACAATGACAAGGAGGACAACCCGGATGACACAGACTCTGCTCCCCACGATGCTACTCTGACCAGGCTTCCACCCGGAGGAAGTCACCACTGCGGACAAGGCCACTTGTGGTTCGGGGTGGCGAGGCATTTTGCAGCGAGGCTGCTGGTGTCTAGGGGCCGTTGGCATCTCAGGGCTGCTTACGCCTCGAGACCGCTGGCACCTAGGGGCTGCAGGTGTCTCAGGACCGCAGGCGTCGAGGGACCGCTGACAACTGGACCGCAGATGTCTCGGGACCGCAGGCGTCGAGGGACCGCTGACAACTGGACCGCAGATGTCTCGGGACCGCAGGCGTCGAGGGACCGCTGACAACTGGACCGCAGATGTCTCGGGACCGCAGGCGTCGAGGGACCGCTGACAACTGGACCGCAGATGTCTCGGGACCGCAGGCGTCGAGGGACCGCTGACAACTGGACTGCTAGGCCGCCGGAGGCTGGAGGCTGGACCGCCAAGCGCGGTTATAGCTCTTACAAGAGCTGTTATAGCTCTTCTATACACCGTTGACTCCCCTGCTCTCCTGCGACTTCCACCGCTCTCCGCTCCACTTCACCGCTCTCCGCCGACTTCACCGCTCTCCGCGGACTTCACCGCTCTCCGCCGACTTCACCGCTCTCCGCCGACTTCACCGCTCTCCGCGGACTTCACCGCTCTCCGCCGATTTCACCGCTCTCCTGCAGCAGCCCCCCTTTGACAGCCTGGCAGAGTAACCTTTATGGGGGTGGTTAAGCCCCGCCCCTACACAGGTGGCCAATTGAATTCCAATTTTCCCAGTGGATATACATACGGCTTACTGATTGGATGACTCCACTCAGTCTGCCCCACCCTTACAGGCAGGAGTTCATGTTCAAAGGTGTTACGTGCCATGTTCTTCAGCTGTGGGGAATGACTAGGTGGCAGGCAATATACATGTGAGGGACCATTCTCTCCATTGCCTAATAGTCATCTGAGCAAAAGTGAGAATCAGGATCGTCTGAGCCCGATCTGTAAAAATATGTCTTGACTGCTGTTGCTGCTGGTGCTGCTTCTGCTGTTTCTGAGGGAGGTGCACTTAGAGGCATCATGTTATAAGAGATGTATTTTTCAGACTGAAGGATCATTTGTCATCAATTCACATGGAAAGTGAACTCAGATAGGGAAATTAGTTTATGAAAATGACAAGGAAATCCTGGAATATCTGGATATTATTCCTTTTCCTAAAATTTTAGTTTATCTTGTTTAAAAAAAGGCAAAGTGATACAGGTTTTGAGACATCCAACCACTGTGGAGAAGATGTTCCTCAGAACTCCTACCACTCCGGAATAACCATCACTAAACTCCAAATCCAAATTGTGCAGACTTCAGAAATACTTTGAGTAAATGGGATGTATTCTTTATAGTCTATTTTTTAAAAATATAAAATTATAACTATTCAGTCTTAATAGAAGCAGTAAGCTGAGATAAAGCTGAAGTCACTGTTGTTCTTGACATAAATGTCTCTTCATCCCAATGGAATTAACCTCCTAAAAGCCCTTCTAAGTATTAAAAAAAGAATAAAGAAAAAAACTGAAACAATACGGGGAAGCTTAGAAAAAATTAGAGTAGTGTTCTTATATTCTTTCCTCTACCATGAAAAATGGACTGTGTATGTGTGCACATGCACTCCCATCTGAGTTGTAGACCAGGTGTGTGCATGCACATGTGTGTGAAATGTGGCCCCTGTGTGTACATGCACATGTGAGTGTGAGAAGTGGACCGTGTGCATGCATGTGCAAATGGGTATGTGAGAAGGGGACTGTGCACATGCACGTATTCCCTATGGATGAGACGTGGATGTGCACTTGCACACACATGTATGAGATACGGACTGTGTATGCACCTGTCCCCCGTGCATGAGATTTATCCCTCCATGAGACCATGTGTGTGCACTTACCCCTAATGTGTGAGAAGTGGGCCATGTGCATACACATGCATACGTGCGAGACATGAACTGTGTGTGAATGCACATGCACGTGAGAGGCATGGACCATATGTGCACGTGCACACATGTGTGAGACATAGACTGTGTGAATGTGCACTCATGTGACAGACATGGCCCATGTGTGTGCAAACCCATGTGTGAGAAGTGGACCATGTGTGTGCATGTGCACACGTGTGTGAGAAGTGGGCCCTGTGCATGCACATGTGCCTGCGTGTAAGAAGTGGACCATGTGCACATGAGCATGTATGTGTGTCTCACAACTGAGGTCTGTAGTATCTACACCATAAAACCAGCCCCTGTGAGACTTCACCCTTCAGCGTGGGTCCCCTGCTGGCTGCCACCCCTTCTACTGTGGCCTTACCATCTTGCCTCATGTGTTTTGATCTCTCAGTCAGTTGATTTTATTATGAAGGGGTTCTTTTTCACATAGGCCATGGGTCTTTGTGGTTTTCTCCCCAGCTGAGAACACCTGTGTTTTGCTCTTTTTTTCAAAGGAAAACTGGGCTGATAGTATGTTCCTGGGACACACACTTCCTCCCCTTGAGAGCTCATCCCATGCTCACCTTTCCATGGCCTGATTCTGTGATGTGGACTTCCCTGGCCACGGAGGTCCACAGGTGTCATGTTTCCTGCATTGTGTGTGTGCGAATGGGGCCACGGACAGCCTCGTTTCTGTTTTGAGAGTCACGTGGCTACTGTGGCATCCCTGGAGCCCATTTACCTCGAACACTGCTGGGGTTAAACATGGCTTTCCGGCTGATCACATGTGCATGGGGGATACCATTTAAACATGTTTACTTGGGTCTCAGTTACACAGTCAGGGTGTTTCTCAGCATCAGTGTTTGCCTGGCGTGAACATCAGTACAGGTGTACGGTACAGGTACACTGTTTGGTACAGGTGTATGAGCAAACGCGGAGCTGCTCCTGCCATGGTTCTTAGTCCTTGCTTCTTGTCTGCGGCGCCTCGTCTGTTCTCTCCACGCTTATTCCATCTCCTGTTCTGTTTCCACGCAAGGATGTCTGCCGCGTTCCTCTCCCAGCTGTGACACTTCCCTGGGTCATGGATGATTTCCATCTTATTTGTTATCGTTTCTCTGGCTCTTCTGATCTCATTTCCTCCTTTTGATGTCACTGTGCTTCTCTTGAATCTTCTGTGTCGAGAACATGGCTTCAGCATGTATCTCTTCTGATGCTTGTTTGTCCCGACTGACTCCTGGGTCCCGGGATGCTGCTCCTCCAAGTCCCAACTTCGTTATTTACATCTCTGATTCTTTTTGGAGAAAGCAGTTGATTTTACTATTCACTTCTCATTTTATGATGATCAGAAGAGGATAATGCTGGATGCAGCTTCTCTCCTCCGTCTGTATCCGGAAGACTCATACTTGACACTGTGCCAACCGGAAGCCTGCTGAGCGATTTTTGAACAAAAAACATAATTTCATGTTATTTCCATGGGTTTCTTTTTCATGTTTATAATTTTTAGCCCAATCTTTGGCAACAAAATATTTAAATAATAATTATAGTTTTTCAAATATTTCATCTGTAAAATTATTTATCAGAGTTCTTTTGTTTATGAGGTGCTCTGACATAATATAAAGTATCTTGAAATCTCTGAGTTCTAGAGACAAAAAAGGAAAAAAGCTGAACTTGTCTTAAAGGTAGAACAAGCAATAGGTTAGGACGGATGTAAGCATTGCTGTGCCGCTTCAGCTTTCAGAACAATGTAGAGGCTTTGCGAGCGACTATGGCCACAAGCTCGGCAGGAAGCCAGCCAGCCGTTTCCTTCTGTACCCTCTGGAGGATACGCAAGTGTAACTCTCCCCCAGAATTTCTGCGAGTGTTTCAAGACCGAGAAGCAAGGAAGAAATCTGTGATTGAAAACCTCGCAGAAGCAGACCGGGAGGCTAGGTGGTGACTGCTGATGCCCTCGGGTTCAACAGCAGGCTTGGCCAGAAAAGCAGTCAATGTAAGAACACGTTTGAGCTTGAAGCAGGACGGGAAGAACCCAGTAAATTGACTCCTCTCTGAAAGGTGCTCATTTCCCTGGGTGATCAACAATATCCGTAACCTTCATTCTGGGGACTGCGCTGAGCCCTCATGAGAGTTCCTCGGCTTCCGTGCACCTGTCTCTGCTCCCGCCATCACCCCACTTTGCACATGAGGCGTCTCAAGTGCGGAGCACAGTTAATGAGGCATGAGGACAGGGTCTGTTCCTTGGCGGTCAGAACCAGAGCTGTTTGTTGCCACACTGCACAAAGACGATTTTCCCACTTGACTTTCAGAGAGCATTCTCAGTACTTCTTTGTGGTCTCATGACCTCATGCTATAATTAAGGGGAACGAGGTCTCAGTGAGACAGTCACAGTGAGCATGTTTAACTAAACCCATGCTGAGAAAACTGTCTGCAAGAAATGAATGGTTTGCATTAAAAAGAGCCAAGCTTTAAAAGAAGACCGGATTTTAGTAGGGCACAATATTCAGCAGCTCCTTAGGAACAGTACTGGAAGGTAGGCAAGGTCAGTAACAGGGGAGTTTGTCTGCTTTCCCTTTCTGGACATGGGAGGGGTGTGGTCAGCAGTGTCCGCTTAGGGAGGGTCAGGTGCCCTGTGCGGGAGGGGCTTGGATGCCTCAGGGAGTGGGGGGAACCTGTGTACCCTGTGTGGGGGTCTGGGTGCCCCACAGTTGGGGGTCCAAACTTCCCAGGGTAGAGGGATATGTGCCCCAGGAGGGGGACCTGGGCACCCCTCAATAGGGGGGAACGTGTGTCCTGTGGGAGAGGACCATGTATCCTGGAGGGGCTGTGTCCCGTGGAGGGCTGTGATGTGGGGTTTAAAGCTTGAGTCCAGTTGTACCTGGTAATGTCCCCTGATTCCCAAGTCCATTACATTTTTTAAAGGGACCTAAAAAGGGGACAATCCAAAGTAAAATGAGGGGTCATGCATGATCTATGGAGATGCCGAGAGGCTGAGAGGAAGGAACAGCCTCAGGGAGCTGTGGGTTTGCTGTGGCTCCTGCCGGGGACCCACTGCACGCACACACCCACGTCTGTGTCGCCAGGGCTGGTATCTAGAGCTGGCGTGCCGGTAGGTGGCCTGTGTCCTGTGCTCTCATGCACACTTTTATAGTACCCTGCAGCCCAGTGTGGGCTCAACGTGGCCTTACACTCTAGAGGCACGTGCTGGCCAGGAATGTGGCCACGTGGGTGGGCAGACCCAGGCCTGAGCTGGTGTTCATCCCATGGGGCGGGGGTGTCTGCATACTCCCTGGAGGTCCTGCCTCCTTCCCAAGGGGGCGCTCCCCTGCCAGGCTGGGATGGGAGGCTCTCGGGGTCTTGCTCACCTCACACGTGATCACGGCTGTGCGGGCACATGGTAGCTGTGTATGTGTGGGAGCCATGTGCCTGACACATGCCCTCATTATCTGCTCCTACTGTGTCCCTGCTGTGACCTCCCCTTCGGGTGGCTTTTGCGGCTGCTTGGTTTGGATAGGTGCCTGGAGAAAAATGCAGAAGCTTCATCGCCCACGCTATCGAGGAGGCCCAGGCTTGGGTCCTGTATTAGATGTCACCGCGGGCAGGCTGCAGGCGGGGCAACTCTGACATGTCTGCTGGTGGCTGAGGGAGAAGTGGGCTTGGTGGGGCGGTTCCCGGCCCTGGTGTGTGACAGAGTGGACTGCTGAAACTTTGTTCGGACGGGATGGCCCAAGTGCTCACTCGTGAGGCCTGCCGCCTGTCCTCACCCAGGTCCATTGGCCCTGGCCCCTTGGCTTGTCCAGGGAGCATGGCCTGGGTTCCCCAGCACAGCAGCTGGGCTCCAGATGGGATCCACTGAGTGAATGAGGACACAGTGCTGTCTCGGGGAAGGTGTACAGACACGGAAGCTTTTCTCAGTTGTATTTTTGTCATTTTTTAATGGAAATTATCTTTTTACTTAGTGCCCCCCCAGATTATAATATTTTTAATACCAGGAATATATTTTAAATCTCTTAAACCCATGTTTTATCCCGCAGGTGGTGCCTGGCATGAGGCCAACGCCCAATGCATGTGAGAATGGAACTGACATTTAAGTTGTTTTTCATTTTTTGGCTTCTATGATATTAAAACCATCATTTCTAACCTGCCTGTGCTAATGAAAGTTTCCTTAGTGTTGTCCCGAGAAGTGGAAATATGGGCTCAAAGTGTCGGCATGTTTGTATCTCTTGCTGCATATTTCCAAACTTTGTTCCCCTTGGGGAGGCACGGATCTATGTCGACACCAGCAAATGTGAGCGAGCCCTTCACGGCAGCTTCCCTAGGTCTGACCGTTTTACTGTGTCTCCTGTCTTCCAAAACTGGCTAGGCTTTGAGTTGGGTTTCGAGATTGTTGCTGCGTGCGGCACACAGTAGGTGGGCTCTGGGTTTCCAAGCACCGTGTGGTTCTGGTAGGGACTTAGCATGTGCTCTGTGCTCTGGGACTAGCTGAGGTCGGACCGGAAGGCATTGCAGTGACACTCTGGAATGTGGACGCACGCGCTCGGCCCTTTTTGCCTCATGACACCTGTGAGTCTGAGGTGGCTGGCGCACGTGAAGGAATCGGAGTCTGTCCACAGCTGTCCTGCCAACCCTCTGGGCCTGTCGTGCATTGGAACTAACTCTCCACCCAGGTTGACCGTCAGATGGATTTATGACCATGCTCTGACAAATGCAGAAGTTTTCTTTGGTGCCAGGGCGACAGCACACCAGTAACTGGACCCTATTCCGCGTCATTCTCCGCCCTGGTTTGTAAGATCCACTTGGCACCATATGAATGTCCTGTTTCACATCCTCCAGCTGTGTGACAACACAAGTATCACGTACTGATCAAAGTCCGCCGGTACCGTGGAGTAACACCGTGGGGAGTGGCTCTGCACCTTGACTGCAGGGCTGGTTACGGAAACACACACACAAAATCAGGGCGGTACCACCGTACACACAGTGTGCCCGTGCCAGTCTCCTGGGTGTGGGGACTAAGGTGTCCACACCGGGGAGGTGTACACAGGGCCGTTCTCTACTCCTCTGCATCTATCTTCCTCTGCATTCTGTCTTAATGGGCATCTGTAATTATTTCAAAATAAGTTGAAAAACATCTTATTGGCCATCTGTGAAGGGTTCATAGCACATTGGATGAGAATTGCTGACATCGTGTGCTGGAAGGAAGGCCTTGTGCTGATTCCCTAACAGAGTGTTTGCTTGCGCTCCCTGGGGACAATTGTTGACCTTCATTTTGTCGACGTGAAGTTTCTGTGACTCCCACTGAGAAAGGTGTGTCTTCAAAGAAGGCCAGGAAAATCAGCCTCCTCCTTCCTAAGGATGCCTGCCTCGTCGCCTGAGCAGGGCACACATCCTAACATTGACATGGTGCCTCTGCCCCAGGAATTCCAGACCCCACAGCTTCAATGATCTGTCTGGTCATATTCTCACCCCTTGTGGAGTTTAGTCCCCAAATGGTATTTCCTGAGACAGTGCTCCAGATGTCCTGCGACCAGCAGGATCAGAGCTTGGGTTATAGAGGAGGCAAGGGGCAGCCGGCCAACAGTGCCCACCAGGGCTCAGGGCTACTCGAGAGAACGGTGCACCACACCGTGTGTGTGGCCCAGGATCAGGTGCCCCCCAGTGTGCATGGCTCTTACTTCCTGTGTCCCGTGCCAGGTAGTTTCTAGAGGGGCCTTCCGGGGAGGCACCCCAGTGGCTGCCTTGAGTACCTCCTCCTGCTCAATGCCTTGTGCCGCAAGGTAGCAAGTGAAGAGAAAACCAGCATTTTCATGCTGCCTTTTATTTTTTTTACAGACATTTTTTTTTTTTTTTTTGGTTGACATAGTTGACACATGATACGTGTGTTTCTGGTGTGCAACATAGTGATTCCACAGGTTTGCGCTCTGTTGTCTTTTAATTCTGATAGCTCCTGACGCATCTTACTAGACATCTTGGTCATGGACAGAGTCGGGAGACTTCTTCACACGCCAGCAGGAACAACATCTGCGTGGTTCCCCTTGTCTTGGTCAGTGTGGCTACATCACGTTGTGGGGTTCCCTTTAAGGATGAAAGTGCTTGTGGGGGTCTTTCTTGTGGGTGCTTTGGGGTGGGGGGCAAAACCTGTGGGCAGGCTGGTTTGCTGGTTCCAGCATCCTGTGTGGGTGTCAGCAGTAGGAATGCCCAGCAGCCTTACGAAGAACCCCACATAGGAAGGCGGCTGATGTGGGCACGTCATGAAATGTATTTTGTGTCTTAACTGAAGTTGTGATTTTAGGAACAGGGTTTTGGTTTATTTTGAGCTCTGAATTAAGAGAATTTGTGTTTCTCAGATTTTTTTTTAGCAAAGGCATTTTAAAAGAGAAAATGTGTTGGAATGGTGGGTACACATTTTCTGGTGCTTGGTTTGTGAAGAAGCCTTGTCTCTCTGCTAATCAGGTGCCCCATGTATGGGAGCTGATGTGTTCCCTGCAGTCTGATGGGTTAGGGAAGTTGTGAGCACATGCTTTCACATAATTAGTTGAAAGCAACATATATTCTTCAGGCTAGAATAAACTTAAGTATTATATATTTTTCATCCAAATTGGTTAAGCGAAGCCAGATTCTGATCTCTCTCATCATCAGACTTTTTACTTCTGAAATTAGGAGGTATTTTTAAAATTGAGGGTCAAGATTTTGATCAAGATGTAAATTCCACTTACCATTTAGAACTGTTGCAAAAATTTAAGAAGGTCATTTGCAAAATGGATTGCCATTAGTTTCTATGAGGACGATGAACTATTTTAGCTTTTTTTGCACATTTATATTTCAACTTGTATGTATTAATGTGTACAAAGCTCTGAGATATTGAAGACTTTACTAATTATATTGTGTGATTTTAACATAATTATGATCGTATTATAGTAATTTGTAACAACTTTTAATAAGAATTATATTCTTGAAAAAGGGAACAGTGAATATTTGTATGTAAAATCATATTTTCTTATTGATTCATTGTAATTTAGATGGCTCGCTGTTCCCACGTGAGACAAAGCGTAACACATAAAAACGTACCTTGAAATCCTACCAAATACTTAATGCAGTGTGCCTTTGTTAGTGGGGACAGTTCTCCTTTCCTCTTTGGTTGTACATCTTGAGTAAGTGAACACTCAGCTATGCTTCGAGAAGTTATGAGCGACAGCACAGGCCTCACAACCATCACAACCCCGTCAGATGCCAGCGAGGAGCAGGGGAGGGCAGGGAGCCGAGGGCCCCAGGGCACGAAGCAGGATGGCTGCTCACATTCCGTCCCTCGACCCCCCCAGAGGCCCTCAGGGGGATGTAGCTGTAATCTCACCTCTTTTAATTCTGTGGGGTTTTAGGGGGTACACATTGTTGGCATGGGGGGCCCTGCTGCAGCTGCAGATGTGCAAAGCCGAGCATCGCATCCTCGTCTTCATTTCGGCCCAGCGGCTGTCCTCACTGTAACGCATGCTGCTCCCTCAAGGGGCCTACGCCCCCCAGTTCCCTGCCTGCCCGGCCCTGTTGTCCCCTACGCTCACTCCTCCTGCCTTCATGAAATAGATTCACCTTCAGTTAATTAAGGCCCAGTCTACGTGAGTATCGAGAATACACTCGGTTTCTGTTTGATCATCACGTGAGCTCCCTGGGTGATGAGCAGGACTGGCTGTTTCTGTAATAGCTCACTTGACCTGGGGAGCGCTGAGTAGACGTTCTGAAGAAGGATTTAACTGTCCAAAATGTGACCGTCATCCGGAGTTAATACCTGAAGCAGACCTGGACGGAAGCGCTGCGGTGTTTCGTAAGGGTGAATGATGAGGAGGATATCTAAATTGGAGGGAGGGCATGAGCCGTCTGTGCCGGGTGTTCCTCCGGCTGGAGTCCGTCGCACAGGAAGTGGATAGAGCGGGACAGTCAGAGTCTGTGTCCGAGGCAAGCAGTCATGACCCCGATTTAACTCAGGAGTTTGTTTTCTTCTCCTGGGAATTCGCACTGTAAAGAGCCCAAGCTCCCTGCTCCCCATTCATTCTAGTCTGCCCCGCGTGCAAAATAGGCCACGTCTCCTATGTCTTGAGGCGTGTGGTCCTTGCTTACAGAACCCCGGCACTTGCAAGGGAAAGTGAGACTCATTTTAGAGATTGTTCTCTAAACTAGAGAATAATCAATAGCAAAGGCCCATGTCTCTTCTCAGGAGCTTTACAGGAGACTGTGCTAGACATGGTTTGTCACTAACAAGCACTTAGGATGCTTGCGTTTCTGCACACTTGATATCACGCAACTGAAGGATAAACGTGGAATTTGTCTTTAAAAGCAAGTTTCCAGGTACTGCTTTAAATTAAAAAAGGAGTGTTGTGGCTTCACTGCAGTTCTTCTTGTGGTTCGTACCCATGAGCTGAGGAATTATATTCAACAGACTATTAAGAATATCTTTTATTTGGTTAAGCACCAGCTATTTGGGTATAACACCCATGTACGCGTGCGCGTCCACACAGGCAGCCGACAGCTCCTGTTCTGGTAACGATGTTCAGTGGAGCTTCGTGAGATTTTTATAGAAATTGTGAGTGGGAGGGCTTAGCTAGGAGGCAACCACCTCAGGGGTTTGATTTGCAGGACCTCAGAAAAATCTCTCCCCAGTTCCTTACCTCATTGCTGCCTTTCTCCCTGCAGAATGAGCTCCTGATGGTCTCAAGGAATTTTTGTTCTAATAGCCCCCAGTGACACTTGACTAAAACCTCAGAAATCCCAACTGGGAAGCCCTTGGGTGTGATTTCCCTCGGGGCGTAAAGGCAGGTGGGACAGCAAGCTCAGACAGGTGGCCCTGGGGGTTGGAGTCACTGACGAGGAGCTGGGAGCTGGTGACACAGGGTTTCGCATACAGGTTTGTGTGAATTTTGTCAAGGGGGGTTCTCTTGTTCTTTAGCTCGTCATGTGTAGATGGACGTGGGAACACATTCTAAATTTGAGAGTGGGGGCGCCTGGGGACTCCGTTAAACAACTGCCTTCGGCTTGGGTTGTGATCCCGGGGTCCTGGGATCAAGTTCGGCATCGGCCTCTCTGCTCAGTGGGGAGTCTGCTTCTCCCTCTGACCCTCCCCTTCTGTGCTTTCTCTCTCTCTCTCTCTCTCTCAAATAAATAAAATCTTTTAAAATTAATTCGAGAGTGGTTCCAGGAGTGGCTCAGAGCAGGAAGTACGGCTTTCAGAGGAGACAAGGGCCTTGGGGCCGCTGTACAGGCTCTGTGAACGAGGGCCGGGTGCTGGCGAGCCTCTGCAAGCTGGTCTGCCTCGAGCAGGCTGTCCGGGTTTCTCAGATCGGCTTGGAGCTGGGCTCTGTGGCGCCCTCTTGGCATTGAACCTTGAACCGCTGCACTGTGACCTGCTCCTCTGACAGCTGTTTGCCTTCTGTCCCCAGTGAGCTTAAACACCTGCCCACTTTCTTCTTACAGTTCCCTCTGTTTCTGGAATCAAACAGAAAACACTGATGGGAACCTGTTTTAAAAACTCATGTATCTTTGGGATCAAAAGTGCCGCAAATGCATGCCCCTGGCTCCGGAGGCCGGTGCCCCCAGGAGCTCCTGTCTGTGGTGGGTGACCGCAGCCTCCCTCTGCCGCGTCATGGTGCAGGTCAGGACAATAGCCAGATGCTTGTTAAATGCCTGATGATTTAAAATTCGTACCTTGTTTAACCTCCTGACACTGTGTGATGTCCCTGCCAGTGCCATTCCCACTTTATGCAGGAAGAAGCCTGGGCAGGGAGGGGGTTTTCCATCTTGGCACAGCTAATAAATGCTGAGTCATGATGCCCCCCGTCCCGCCTGCCCCTAGATGCTGGTTCTGTCTGGGACACTGGGATTTACTGCTGGTTTGTTGAAATTCCCATGCTACTAACCCTCTTCCTGTGAGGGGTGAGGGGCTCACTCTGTATATTTGGAACTAAGTCATCGGTGTGATAAAGTTAAGCATTTGTTAAAAATGCCTACTGGGTAGTCCTGCATGCAGAACACAGCAGAGCTTTGTAGCCTCTTGTAAACTGATGAGAAAAAGCATATGCACAGACGAAAGAGCCAGAGAGGACCGCCTAGGCTGGCGTGCGGCGGGTGGGGCTGAGACCGGATCCTGCCGAGTCCCAGGGGGCGCGAGAGCTCACGGTGTGATCCCTGGGGCTGGGGTGGGACCTTGGTCTTGAATGCGGCTGGACATGAGCACGTGAGGGGAGGAACAGGACTTCCCAGGAGGGCAGAAGCATCAGAAGGGGTGGGAGCGGGCAGGTGTTTGATGTCTCTGTGGCAGGGGTCTCTTGCATTACTCAGACACACTGTTCACGCCGGTCACCAGTGGCCCTGACATGGGACGTGCTGGGATGTCCTTGCCAAGAACAGACGATGGTGCTGTCCCTCTCTGCTATGTCTAGGCGCCAGTGGTGACTTGTCTCGCTGTGTCCCATAGGGTGTCCATACGCCAGAGCTTTGGAGAGTGTCCCTGCACCCACCTCTGCTGGGCATGTGTCCTCCTCCATCTCTGCACAGCATAGGCGTATCCTATCCCAGCCCTCCGATGGCCTGAGTTCAGGGCCAGTGAACTGCAGTCTGCGTCCCCCTGCCTGTTCTGTGAAGAAGGTTTTACCAGAGCTGGGCTACACCCATTGCTTCGTGTTGCCCGGGGCTGTTTTCCTGCTGCAGGGATAGTTGGAGCAGAGGATCTTCTCTCGAGGGCTCTTACAGCAAACGCCTGACCGTGTCCTCGCTGCCCCTGTCTGCGGCCATGCTTTGCCCTGGTTCATGCGCTCACACGGTTAGGGCTCTCTCCTCTCACTGATACAGGTGGTTGCGAGTGTGTGAGCGAGCCGGACTCCAAAGGGGGAAACTCGAGCGCTGCATGTGACCACTGGTATCCGCCTGTGGTTCTGTTTTGCATCAGGTTGGGAAGTTCTCCTGGAAAGACATCACATTAATGTCCTGCTGGTCAGCTCACCAGCTCCTGGATGCTCTGCGAGCACGCGCACACTCCCGTGCTGGGGTTGACCCGCAGCCCCAGCAGCCAGAGCCCCCAGAGACCGTGGTTCTCGTCCTGCCTTGCTCTGCACAAACTGGGCTGTAGGCACACGTTTCTCTTGGCAGAAATTAAGGTGAATTCATCCTCACAATCAAGCTGAAGACTTCTACATCAAGTAACGCATGATATTTAACCAAAACTCGTCAGTTTTATATTAATTGGCTACTTTATTCCAGACCTTATTCTTGAAGTATTTTCTTACTTCAGAGGAGACACATCTCAGTGGTCGCTTCAGCTAAAACAGCACTATTTGAGATTTCATCTTCTTGCCCATTAAAGAACTGTTTGGCGCCTTGTTGTGTGTGATTTACTTTCCAAACCTGGAAGTGCTGCGCGTACCACGGCACACACGCACAGGTGGAGGAGCTGGTGTGAAGAGCCGTGGGAAGGCAGGTCCGACACTCCTGGCGGGGAGATGGACACGGTGCTCGTGGGTGTTGGATGTTCTCGAAGCCCGGGAGGAAGCCGCTGAGCAGGTCAGTCCCATTACACATGCTCTTGGCCTGTCCTGTTTGGAAGAGTCATTGAGGATGTGCCGGTCCCGTCATCCCTATTGTGACTGCTCACTATCATGCAGGCCTTATTCTTTTATAGTGAATAGGAACCACGTGTCCTCCCTGAGAAACGCCACATCATGTTGCCTTCTCACATGTGCTTACGGGTGGCAGCTTGGTGTTGGAACACAGAAACCTCTCTCCCTCGCGTGCCAAGATTTGAGGTGATGGTCCCCAGGCCAGCGTGGCTCCCCTGCAAAGTATCAGCACCCAGGACAACTCTACAAAGTAAGATTTTCGCCCAGAATCTTATGTAAAAGAGAATTCTCTCTGTGTCTTGAGTGTAACGTTTGCCCTCTGTGGACAGGGTTCGAGAGCAGCTTGCCGTCCTCATCTGCTGGTGGAGGCCGCTTCTGGGCATGAAGGTGAGTTAGTAATCCCCACGTCTGCAGGGGATGTGGCTTATTTTCCTTGGGATCCTGATTACTGCTGAGTTTGCTTCGGTGTGGTTATAGGAATGAGTGGAATTTATGTTTTGGCGGTACTCTCTCACCTGCTGCTTCTGCCGACCTAGGGACAGAGGTAGGATTGGCAATCCAGCCAGTGTCGTCTGGGCCTTAGGTCATGAGCGCTGACGCCTTGCAGGGGACAGACTCTCCCACAGGTCATCCTTCCAGGACAGCCTGTGTGCATGCTTGGCGCGGGGGTGGAAACAGTATTTCTCTTGTCAACACGTAAGACATTGACTGGGACACAGACACAAATATGAATGAGAGAGGGCTGTGGAACTACTTCTGTAGTGTCTGTGCATCGTTTTCCGGTAAAAAGTAAATTATACCATTATTCAGGCATTTGAATAGTGGAACAGCTTTTGTGGATGATCTTGTAGGTAGTTGAACTTGTTCATTTGTCTGCTGTAGAAATACAGGGAGGCCATCGCGTTACGAAGAAGGCTCTGGCCTCCAGAGTAGCCAGTTGTGGGAGGCGAGGAGGCATGCTACAGCGTGGCCAGGAATTGTTAGCAGAGCCCAGAAGGGCCTGTGTTGTCAGGTGCTCAGACTCCCTGAGGCGTGGCTGGCCTGAAGGCAGGCTTCTCTCCACCAGCAAGTACTTGTTCGCTGATTTCTTGGTCTGAGCGCAGCGCTCTCGTCCATCCTCTAGGAGCAAGAACTTCCATGTGGCCAGCCACAGTTTTGGGAAAGCTTCACCCACATGGTCTCCCCTCATTTTGCACTGAGTCAGGGAACGGGTGGGGGTCTTAGACTTGTGACCGTGTGGCGGGTTGGCTCCATGGGCGTGTGTCTGAGACTCGGGGGCGCTAGTTCCCGTGTCACCTGCAGAGTAGGTCTTCACTGGGGTCGTACTGCTCATACCCTGCTCACAGCCTGGTCTTAGGAGTCCTCGAGTTCAAAAGAACCAAAACCCAATCAGAAATGAGGCTGGTTCTCTGACCGTCCAGAAAGTCCTTCCAGAGCTCCCAAGGCACGGAGGAGAGCACTTGCTTCCAGCTCTGGGTCTGCAGGACCGGAAGGTCCACACTTGAGGCACAGAACGTAGTCTGTCTGCAGACTTAGGATTGCTGGAGGAGTGCGTCCGAGGGGCTCCACGGGGCCAGCGTCCAGCCGCCTCACCTGCACTCACGTGCTGGCTGGTCAGGGGCCCTGAGAGCAGGCTGAGTGGTCACCAGAACCTCCGCAGGAGGGCCCACGGCTGGTCTACACCTTTCCTAGATGGAGAGGCTCTAAGGCACAGGTAGAAATAAGTTTACCACACGTCAGCTGGTAAGGAAGTGTTTGATCTAGAGTGAAAATCCTTACTGGCTTATCCCAGAATTCCTCCCCCATGATGGCCTCAGGTTTCTAGAGTCTGTAGTCACTGCTCCAGGAACAGGTAGGGGTGGCCGGTATGCAGTGTCTAAGGACTTCCTCTAGCGGGAAGAGGCTTCGTAGGAAGGGTCCTGATGTGTGGAATTGCTGATTTTTCTCAGGCAAAAAGAGATCAGTAAGCCACCAGGCACAGAAAACAGAGTCTCTTGTATCTTGCGTTTGTTCAGGGAAGAACAGTTGAAATGGCCCCCTTTGCTTCCTGATGGCGGGAATGGTCTTGGGTGTGTGGCGCGGTCGGGGCACCTGTCTGACAGCAGAGACGTTATTGCTAGCAGCGGGGAATAGCCTGCCCAGTGCAGCTCACACCCCTGGGCTGGTTTTCAGAGTGACTTTCCCCTTATTACAGACCCACAGAGGGCGAGCAACCCACAGAGGGTGGGCAACCCACAGAGGGCGGGCAACCCACAGAGGGTGGGCAGGCTGAGACCGGTCTTGGCCGTCTTGACCTCAGGCAGCCAGAGGCCTGGGAAAACTGACGTGATAAAGAGAGACAATGAGACAAATAATTCTGTAAAATGGCGGGAACTCAACCACAGAGGTCATAAGACTCAAGTTCAGATGATTTTTCTGAGCATTTGTTTCCTGTGGGAGAGGCTGCGGACCCCGTGGAGTCTCTCGACTCTGCGCCTGTAACAGCCCGGCCAGCGTGGGGCCTGGGGCGCGTGCGGTGTCCTCTCCTTGTGGTGGGCCGTGTGGGCCCATCACTGTCCAGCTCCCTGTTGTGCCTGTCTCCGGCAGCCTCCTGGGACACCTCCCTCCCTGAGTCCCTGCTGGTGTGGCAGGGTTGCATGTGTGCGGGGAAGCCATGCAGTCCCAGTGACTGAACTGGTTGCTGGTGACCAGGAGGTGCAGGGGTGAGTGCAGGTGTGAGGTGCCTGAGCCCTGTCCTAGCCCCCCCAACCCCCACAAGGTTCCCTCACCCTTGGGGGCAGAGAATCCGATGCAAACGTAGATGCTCTTTCCCGCTGGCAATGAAGTTCTTCAAGAAGGCTTGTCTGCATGGAGCACTGGGTGTGGTGAAAAAATAATGAATACTGTTTTTCTGAAAATAAATAAATTGGAAAAAAAAACCAAATAAATAAATAAAATCTTTAAAAAAAAAAAAAAAAAAGAAGGCTTGTCTGCTCCCACTGAAGTCCACAAACCTGAGCGAGCGTTCAGGTTTTGTCCACATGGAGGGGGTATCGGGGCTGTCCCTGTGAGCAGGCTTGTGGCTGGCACATGGCTGCTGTGCACAGAGAAGGGGCCTCATTACGGCATCATGACTGAGGGACCGAGGCACCAGGTGCTCCTTCCCAGGTGTCCATGTGACACTGGCTTTCCCGCTTTCCAAGGACACAGTGCCACTGAGAGATGCACCATTTAGTGTGGAGGACACCAGGGGACGAGGGACCGACACCCTCTGAAGAGATGAGAGCTTCAGAGTGGGGGGGACTTCCAAAGTGCAATGGTCACGTCTGGATGTTAGCTTCTACAAATAAGGGGTTCTCTTAAATTCTGGATGATTCTTTCTAGAAGGTGTGTCCTGACTCACTTCCAGAAAGGTCAGGGTATTTGAAGATACAAAGTAGAATCTCACGGGAGGGTTTGGTGGAAGGTGTTCCTTTGCCTCTGCCTGGCTCTGTGGCTATTACTGGCTGGGAGGGGGGTGGTGTCCAGGCTTTCCTGTCGGCAGTCATGGGTCGCAGACCCGTTCAGACCTGACAGGATGATCCACTGGAAGTGACTGACCCACATTCTCAGTGGGGTTCTTCCCGTGCATTGACTATAAGCATGCTCATGGCAGGTTCCCGTCCGCCCACACGGGCCTGGCCAAGACCCCAAAACGTGCACTGTGGTTTTGTTGCCAGCAGGATCCCCGTCTGCACCGTCTCTCCTGCCCCCAGCCACTTACCTGCCATAACGCGTGTCCCTGAGGTTGGTTCTCCCCTCACTGGGCGGGGGGGGGGGGTGATGTCCTGCTCCCACGGCAGTGCGTGTGCATTCCTGTTTTCAGATACTACTGCTTAGTCCCTCCATCTGCAAGTGCTCAAACTTTACCGTTTTCATTAACAGGTTGCTGTCAAAGCGCTCAGCAAATTCTTGGCTGCATTATGAATGGGGATGGCTGTGGGCTATTGTCTCTTTCTCTTGACCTCCAGCCACTGGTCTTTATTTACCTCCATCTGGCTGCCATGGGGCAAGGCAGGGACAGCATATGTTCAGCCTGGGTGGGATGAGGTCCCAGTGGACGATGACTCCCCCATGGGAGATGCTTGAGGTCTCTCGTGCGTTACCAGGTCCCCTTGGCGACAACCGCTGTGGGCATTGGCCTTTCCCATCGTACCACAGAGACGTGGGTGCCTCAGGGGGCCCTGTGGCCTTTGAACAAATCACTTTCTCCTGCCAGTGTGGTGGGGTTGGAGGCAGAACCGAGTGACAAGCTGACCCATGCTCTTGCACGCTGATAAGGACAGGCGCGGTGCTGTGAGTTTGTTCTCTATGCCCATGCAGGAGGGGTAGAGGTCACCATGCAGTTTTCCAGAACTCACCTGTGCAAGATGAGCCTCGTACAGTGTCCTGCATCTCAGGGGATTAGACCACTAATCCCCAGCACCTCCGCTGTTGAGATTAAGGACTGACCTGCTTCCCGACCTACGGTGTGGGTCCTTGTGCTGAGAGAGAAGCCAGGAGTGCAGGCCTGGGGTGCAGTCTGGGTGACCGGGCTGACTGAATTCAGGAGGCATGTGATGTAGGCGTCCACGTTTTCTAAGGTTCTGCTTCTTTCTGGATCTGCAGTGCTTCTGCCTCTCTCTGTGTGCGTTTGTGCAAGTGCACACGCATGTGCACACACGCAGAGATGCAGTCACTTCACGCATCTCATGTTTAATGCGTCTCGTGTGTTTACACGCGTGTGTGTGTACTTCCGTGTCTGCATGTGGGTACACGTGTGCAGCCATGATTATACTGACCTGAACCCAGAAATGGGCCTGAGGCGGCGTCTCCACAGTGTGTTTACACGCGTGTGTGTGTACTTCCGTGTCTGCATGTGGGTACACGTGTGCAGCCATGATTATAATGACCTGAACCCAGAAATGGGCCTGAGGCGGCGTCTCCATTTTGTGGGCTCTGTCTCCAGGGGAAACCTGTCTTCGTCAGCTTGTCAGCCCTAACTGGCTTCTCGTAGAACATTCTCAGGTCATGGCGTATGTGGCTTTCTAAGGAGCAGCCCCCCTGCTCCCTGTCCTCTGCTCCCAGCCCCGCCTCACTGCCCGTCTCCACTGCATCCTGTGCCGCTCGAGCTGCAGCAGACCCGGCCTCCAGGCTGTTTGGGAGGCTTTTCCCTCGGGTCCCTGTCTGTTTAGCAAACCTTTACTCTAAACTTGCTGCGTGCCAGGCACTGGGATGGCAGAGATTCCTAACATATGGTCCTTTCCGAAGGAGCTCATTTTCTAGTTGGAGGAGGGACACCTAGACAGTAAGGCTCCTGTGACATAAGCGAGTTGGGAACAGAGCTGTCCCCGATGAGCCGCAATGGACCCTCCGATGGAAGTGGCCAGTGTGTCAGGAGAGGCAGGCAGCCCCAAGTGTGGGATCCCGGCCCCAGCGTACTCACATGGGGAGCGCGGAGAATCCTCCCCGACATTTGGGTCCTGCCTGGTGCACAGCCACCTCTCCTGCCACTAACACTAGAGCCACGCCTCATGGGCTCTGACTGCTGTTTTAACTGATGTTGTTAGGAAGAGGGAAGAGGGATTCAGGAGACATGGGGTGCAGCCGTTCTGAGAGTGGGCACCGTTCATCACAGTGAGCAGCCACAGCAGGTGCAGTAGCTCGTGGCCTAGGCTGGGGCCACGGGAAGGGGAGGGGTGCGGCATGGAAGCTGCTTGGAGGCAGTGGCGAGGCCAGGGGCTTGGGGGTTTGCAGGGTTGAAGGACACGGTGTGTGCAGTCAGACCCGCCCCGTGCGAGTGTGAGCCCTCCGTCTGTCGTCCCGGGAACCCTGCTGTTCACACCCCTCCCCAGCCCCACGAGTGATGTCAGCTGCCGGGACCCTGAAGTGCGGGTGCTCTGCTAATGTCTTGCTGTTTGGGTTTGCAGAAGTCGGCTCAGTTTCCC
The DNA here is from genome assembly GCF_020171115.1 of Neogale vison. Taxonomy (NCBI): domain Eukaryota; kingdom Metazoa; phylum Chordata; class Mammalia; order Carnivora; family Mustelidae; genus Neogale; species Neogale vison. The sequence continues at coordinate 207,949,601 of NC_058101.1, forward strand.
TGATGTGCCCTCGGGGTGAGGTCACCTGGGACCCCAGCGGTAAGTGCACTCTCGTCCTCTCTGCCTGCGGTCGGAGCCACTGGTTCTGCCACAGATCTTTCTAATGGTTTTCTTTTCTTCGCAGGCTACTCACCCGAGCACCGTTTTCTTCGGTCGCTACCGCACCCATCTCGACCTCAGCGCACTGAGAAGCACTGCCACAGGAGCAGAAGAACATGGGCGGTTCTGTTACTGTTGGGCTATTGTATCAGGGTATTGAAAACTGAAATTAAACCTTATAAAATATTTGGTGTGACTCAGGTTTCTTTCTTTCTTTTTTTTTTTAACTTTAGCTTTGTGAAGGTGTAAGTGACATAAAATTGTAAGGAATGTCCGTGCACATTGTGGTGACCTAACATGCATGCACATTGTGACGGGGCCCCCACCGTCTAGTTGGTTGGCTTCTACACGGTCCCCTTGTTGGTGGTGAGGATGGTGAAGATCTTCTCTCTCAGCGAATTTCATTACGCATTAGTGCTCCTGACTGGGGTCACTGCGTTTCAGTGAGAGCTGTGGGCCGGGCTCATCCTATAGCTGAAGGTTTGTGGCCTTCTGCCAACCTGCGCTCACTCCCTCCTCCCCACTGCCGCTTTTCCTGCCCGCATTGAGGGCTTGGCCTCTGTTGTTCTGTTTTGCTTTTAGACTTCTCATATAGGCCATGCGTGCGGTATTTGTCTTTTTCCACCTGGCTTATCTCACGGAGCAGGAGGCCCTCAGGGTCCATCCGTGTTGTTGGTAGTGGTAGGATTTCCTTACATCTCCCGGGGGGAAACATCCCAGTGTGTGTGTGTAAATATACATATGCATGTTTGTGTATGTATCTACCTGCACCCCTCTTCTTTATTCATCTGTTGGTGGACACTTAGGTTGTTTTCCTAACGGTGCAGATTTCTTATTCAAGCAAAACAGCACATTTATGAATAAATCTTCATGTATAAAAAATCTGAATGTATAAATTAACATTTCAGTGTTAATCATGTATATTTATTCTTTAGGTATTTTATTTATGAAAATGCCCACAAGATTAATCACAAGTTTTAAAATGACATTGTGATTACCGCCCCCCAACAAATACATTCTCATTGTTCCTTATGTTTGAAATTCTAAAGGTTATCACTCAACATCGGGACTCTCTTCTCTCTTTGGTATGTCCATTGTATAAATGATTAAAAATCATCCATGTTTTGTGCTGAAACATTACCCAAGTAAGGATCGTACTGGAGAAGCTGGACATGATTCTCTTCCACATTGGTTTATGGGGCTGGTGTGTCTGTGATGGTCAGGACTCCTTATTTCCAGAATTTAGTTATGGTTTGTGAAGTGTGAGCTACTTCTCAGGGAAGGTAGGAAGGCAGGAGGACGTGAGACGTGGCCGTATGTGATCATGCCATGTCACGCTGGACAGCAGAATGACCACAGACCAGCATGCTGGGAGTGGTGCAGTAATTCTGGTGGGGTGCCGGTTCGGGGCTGGGCAGGGCTCTCAGTGCGGCAAGTCTCAGGAAGCGATGTGGCTTGGGACAGCGCCGTGGGCTTCCACCCCCACAGTAAGGGGCGAGGCTGAGAGCCTCCCAAGGCAGGTGAGAAGAGCAGTGCCCAAGGCTGGGGCGGGCCAGGTGACCTTGTCAGCCACCGGAGGGAGCTTGGGCTATGAAAGGCACAGGAAGGTCCTGGTGGGTCATTTACATGATGTTCTCTGGTGAGATCTGCGCTTTGGGGAGCTCCTGAGGCCATTGTGAAGAGGCTGGGCAAGAGGTGCGTGTGGATGACCAGGGAAGGGGAAGTGTTCTGGGCCTCACCCAAGATCTTGGCGGTGGTCAGCATTGGGGAGCAAAGAGCAGGTGGCAGGAGGTCATGGGAAGGTGGGCTGCCAATGGTGGGAGGGTGGGTAGTAGGAGGGATCCAGGGTGGCTCCCGGGTCTGGCTTGGGCCATTGGAGACTTGTGTTGCTTTCACGTGCTGACAGGACCCCAGCCGAGAGCTGGGGGTGGGGGGCAGGTGCACAGGTGACCAGGGTCTGGTGCTGGTGTCATGCTTATGGCCTGTCTCAGTCCAGGAGGCAGTCTTATGACGTGGTGGGGCAGGCATTGGCTGAGTCTGGGCTGGAGCCATGGTGGGCAGGAGCATCGGGGCGTTAACCAGGATGCAAGGGTGGCTGGGATCTTCCTGGAAAGCCCTCTGGTGAAAAGGAGAGCCCAGAGCCGAGCTCTACAAAGACCAACGTTTAGGGGCGGGGACAGGTGGAGGGAGGGAAGCTGAGAAGGAGTTGGGGTTTAGAGGACACGGGGCAGCGGGATGTCACGGAAGCCGCTGGTGGGAATAGGATGCTGTGGTCAGCACGTCCCACTGCGGAAAGGTCCGGTCCTCCTCTGTGGCTGGAGGCTAATGCTGGGCTGGGGGAGGTGGCAGGAGACCCCAGCACCAGCGGCTTCACGGATGCCACTGAGAATGCACTGGAGGGGATGGGAGGCAGGTGCTCAGTGTCACCTCTGCACACTCTGCTTTGTCTGTAAGGCGAGGAAACTCTTAGGGCTGGGGCAGGGTGAGTGGGGCGGGGAATGCGTTTCGGAGCTGGACGAGCAGGTGCTTGAGTCTGATGGAGGCCGGCAGGAAGACAGCGTGGCCGGAAGCCACAGGGGCAGTTGGGGGAGTCCCGAGAAGATGCCATGGGAAGCTTAAGGGTGCACCGTCGCTGGGGCCTAGCCCTTCATTTTCAGTGAACTTCAGAAATTTTTAAAAATCCACTTTTTTTTTTTTTTTTTCCTAAGAGGGATACTTGAAGAGCATGGAAGGGTTGTCTGCATTACGGTTCATCGTCCTTCTCTATGCAGTTTATACACGCAAACTGCTCGGGTGCAGAGGACTGGGGCAACAGCTTCCCCTGACCCCTCTTACGTCCTGTTGCCCCAAATCCCCGGCTCATTTCAGCCCTTCCCAGAGGCAGCAGGTGACGGTTATGTTTTCCATAGCTCAGTCTCTAAAATGCTTTAGTTCTGTTGTAGCTTTTCCCTGACGTGTTATGAAAGTATTTATATGTATTTTTCAAAGTGATTCTATTCAGAATTAAGTAGATGGAGCAAAATCTATCGAGGCTTTTGAAACTCTGGTGCTGGCTGCAAGAACGAGGGCGCCTGCACGCGGGCGGCTGGCGTTCCCGTGTGGGATCCTCAGGCTTCCGCACTCACGGCTGTGACACACTGTGTGTTCTGTCGTTCCTTAAACTCTAGACGAGAAGCACTATTTTTAAAGCATGGGACCTAAAATGTTCTTCCAAGAATATTTTTAATTTTTAATCTGTAGACTGTGTACTTTGAGTGAATTCATTTACATGTGATCGAGTATGTCCCTAGAATAATTCAGAACACATATTCCGGGTTCTGTTTGTTTGGGTGGCTTTGCTCTTCCAGTTTATGGACGCAGCTGTCATGCCGACGTCCTCCAAGTGGCCGAAGGCAAGATGCTCTGTAGACGGGCTGCGTTGTTAAGGTTTTGTTCACGGACCTGACATTGACCAGAGCTGTTAGCAGTGGCCGTGCTGCTGCGTGAGGCGTGTCCAGGCTGCCTTGGAGGGCAGAAATCCAAACAGAACCATGGGAGGCTCTGAAGACATGTCCAAGAAAGGGCCCGTGGTCTGAGAACCCCATGGCACCCAGGAAAATGAAAGTTGTTTCTGTTGTTTAAATATGGAAAAAGTTACTCAGCCCATGGTCCCGGGGTTCAGCTCCTGGTCTCTCAAGTTCCCCCGGGCGCGTGCTGGAGGGCCCATGTGTTTTCTGAGTGGATGCTTCTACAGCATCAAGAGTGCCCCCTTCCGAGTGACCCTGTGTGTCATGCCCTGTGTTTACCAGCCTCCCTCACCATGTGACATTCAGTGTCCTTCAGAGAAGAGTCTGAGGAAATCAAGACAGAGAGAACTCCTGTTCCTGCGGCGTCCGCTCAGGCGGCCTGGAGGCTGCACCCGGGTGCTCCCGGCCGTCTGCTCCTGCTCGCGCTGCTGGTCCCTCAGAGCCGAGCTGACTGAGGCTGATCGGGGGCGGCGGCGTGCCAGCCCCGTGCCAGCCCCGTGCACCGGCGTGCAGACCCTTTGCACTTGGAAGAGGCGGCGGGACTAGGTTAGAAATGCTTGTTAGTATGCTATTATGAAGAGTAATTGCACCAGAAATAAAAATCGTCACGGTTCCTACATTCCTCCATCAGATCTAAAACCAATTCTTTTATAAAAGAGCCCGTTACAATCCGGAATGAATTCTGGGTGGCCGCGATTTGTCAGACGTGGCGGCTCTTTCCCAAATCTGACCCTTCAACCCACAGTGAGCACGTTGGCTGGTCCGCTTCAAGTTTGTGCCCTTGGTGTGAATCTCCCCACGTGTCAGGGCTTCCAGTGCATGGCCCATCCGTGCAGATGGGGATGGCGTTGGTCTCCCGGGTCACCCCAGTCCGGCAGGTGCTTGGCCAGCTGCCGGGCTCGGCCCCCATGGTCAGCACGGGCTGCGCTATTCCTGCAAACAGGAACAGGCGTGTCTGTGGGCGGAAGAGTCCTTGCAGGAGCCCGCGGTCCATGGTCCTGGCAGGTAGACTTACTTCCATGCCCAGCAAAGGCCCAAGCAGATGAGTCTGTGCACCTGCGAGGGACTCCGAGCCGGACAAGGCGCCATGGCCCTACGTGCTGACACTGACGCGCACATTAGAAGGCTGACTGAGCGTGAACTCGCAGCACGGCTTTATTCTGTTGATGGAAACGTGTTCTGATCCATTTCTCTTTTAGGCCCGTGTGCGCTGAAGGTTTTCACGGTCGCCACGAAGGGCAGTGCTGGCGGCGGGTGGCCCACGCAAGTCCAGGCTGTGGCCTGTGCACGGCAGCCACGTGGGCTCCAGGGGTGCTCTCAGCTCTGCAAGGGGACGTGTGGTGCCTGGTCCGTGGAGGGTGGCATTTCTGTGCACCTTTCTTGGAAGCATCACGGTCCTGGGAGTCACACCGAGTGACAGCTCGGGTGCAGAGAGTCGACGAGCATTGCTCACCGTGTCGTGTTTGAGGCCAGCAGTGCTGCCCACGGTTAGAGCACGGTTATGCCTCCACTGGCTGCCCCAGGGTGTGCTCCGACAGCGTGTGGCTGGGGCCCGCGCTGGTAGCGGGCGACGGTGGTGCCAGGATTGGCAGTGGCCTGTCGGTTTTGTGTCGCAGGAGCCAGAGTGAACCGTGGAGCTCGCCGTCCCAGGGAGGGCCCTGCGTGCACACGGGGGCAGATAACGCCAGCGAGCCCGTGCAGGGATGGTGCCGGTACATCCCTGCGACCTCACGTTCTCCCACGGCCCGCTCCCATGGCCATTGTGGGGTTGGCATCCACCGATCACGGACATCCACCAATCTGGGGAAGGGGGGCAGGTCTGGCTGTCACCTGAGGTCGGGGGCCAGACCGTGCCTGGGGCTCGGACGCCACGCTCCTGTTGCCCTCCCAGCCCTGCCTTTGTTACGAGAGCTCCTGGACACTCTGGGGGCAGCCAGGGACGTGAAGATGCCGCCCTCCGCTGTGGGTCAGCTGTGGCAAGGGTGTACGAAGGCCATGGGCTCGGCGCCCCGGGGTCCTGACCCTGCAGGCTCGTGGGGGAGCAGTCACCCTTGGTGGAGGAGAGCTGGGTGCTGCAGGGCATGTGGGTGAGCTGAGGGTCTTACGTTCCGGGACTGACAGGCCTGTCTGGAGTGGCTCTTCCTGGCCTGGTGGGCTCGGGGAGGCCTCGGTGCTCAGTGCTGTAAGGAGCCGTTGACTGGCCGTCTTCCGTGGGAAGGGAGGGGCCTTCTGGTTTGGAAGGATCATCCAGGCTGAGAGGAGGCCATGAATTGGAGAGGCCTGTGGGGGACCGGGGCATTAGCCTGGAGGTTGCTGAGGACGTGTAAATGGAGTAATTGCCACAAAACAGAATAATTCTGTGACTGTTCAGAATTTCAATGCCGTGAAAATAACGGATTATTTGCTCCTAATTATCTGTTGAAGAGTGTGTCCCTCTATGGGAACCAGAATGTGTGCTGGCCTCCTGCGGGTGCCCCTGGCCAGCAGCATCCACGTCCTCATGTGGCTGGTGCATGGAGGGACGCCCGTGATGTCACTGTCAGCTCCCTGTCCTGCAGGTCCGGAGAGACCGTGCTCGAAGTGTTTGTTCCTTGGTGCCCTCCCGCACGACAGTTCCACGTCTGCAACGCCTGCCGGGCTGGAAGTTGCTCCAGTTCTCAGCGAGGAGCAGGTCTTCCCTGAAGAGCCGTTGATCTGTAGTTCAGCCAAAGTAGGGGAGGGGCACGCAGCCAGGGCACCTTTGTCGCTGCTCCAGGCCATTAAAATAAACAAGCCGTGGGCTCTCTGCTGGCCTGACTGACACTGATGTGCTTCTCCACACATCGCTGCTCCCCCCGCCCCACCCTGCATTTCTGATTCCACGGGTTTGGGGGGCCATGGTGGCAGGTGATGGATTTTGTGTCCAGTGAGTTCCCCGAAGACGCTGACATCGCTGGTGACCACAGTTGAGAGCCACGGGTCTGAGCAGAGTTTGCAGCTGGGCTGGAGGCCTGTTTCCGGCATATGCAGTCTTCAGTCAAGTCGCTTCAGGAACCAGGAAGGCCCAGGTGGGCCTGGGATAGGCCCCTTGGCTCTGTTATCACAGTGTGTCCACCGCTTGGAATACTCACATTTGCGACCCCGGGCTGCTCCTGTCTCTCTGAGGACACGGCGCCAGCCCCTGCACGTGAGGATGCCGCGCAGCAGGGGGCCCGCGTCAGAGGCTCGAGGTGGCTGTTGTAACTGGGTGATTTTGCCAGATAATATTGTCGTCTAAGAACCGTGGGGCTGCGTTCTGGACTTGTCTTCACGAATGGCCTTGGATCTCTGCTTGCCGGGCCAGGAAGCAGGGAGCTGAGGACCGCTCCCTAATGTTGAGGGAGAGAAACGGGAAAACGGCCCACTGCCTCCAGCGACTTCCCCAGGGCCCTTGTTAGACACCAGTTTGGAAATCAAGCGGCAGAACGAGAGAATTATTCAACAGCATTTTATAGACAATAAATAAATATTAATTCTCAAAAAGTAATCCTATTCGGAGTTCACTAATTTGGAGAAACTGAAAGTCCTCTGTGCTCCGTGGTTTAATTTCACCCTGTCTTGCCTCTGGTTTCTGCTCCGAAGAGGGTGTGAAGTCGGGCCTCGGAAGGAAGTCCGAACGCCGGAGCGGGTCAGCGTCCGTGCGGGCGGAGGGGACGGTGTGTGTTCCTTCATGTCAGCAGCTTCTCGGCCACAAAATCCTGCGGTTCCGTGAGAACAGGACGAGTCCCGTCGCGCGGCCCCGTGTTCACGGCGGCTCACACACCCTCCGCCAGAACAGGGCGTGCCGCGTCCCCGCAGGTTGTATCCAGCTCTGGCCCTGGGGACCGGCCTGGCGGAGCAGGCTTTGGGTGGAGGAACTGTGATCTTCCAGGGACCTGCCCCGGCCTGCGAGGTGCTCTGACCATGGTGCTTCCCTTGGACGATACCTGGGGGACTCTCCGTGTGGACGCCAGCCAGCGCGGCTCGGGGGTACCGCATGTCTGGGACGTCAGCCTCGGTCAGGAGAGACGTGAAACCCACGGGGAGTGCTGGTTCCTGTTCTGCCTGACTCCCATGGGCTTCCTCCAAGAGCCGCCTTGTTGTTGATCTCTGGACCCGCAGCACCTGGCTCAGCGGGGAGCAGCCAGGCCCCCCGGACCTGCTTGTGGGGGGTTCAGCTGGAGCTGCCGCCACGTGGCGCTGTCCCTGCACACCCCTGAGGCCGGCCAGCTCCTGGCTCACCCCTGTCCTGACACATGGACTTTTTTCGCTGTTTTGCTAAGGGAGTAAATAGCTCGCGTTGCCTGCGGAGGTGCGTTTGATCACCACAGGTGGGGACCTCGTGTGCCCTGGCTTTCTGGCTTCCAGCTCACACTTCACATTCCTTCTTGTTGCCGTCAGCGTGCTGAGGGACCCCCTCCCTCAGACAGTGTGCCCCGTCTCGTGTGCTCTGGAGCAGACAGCCGGCAGCAGTGCTGATTATACCTTCGCTGTTGGACTCAGGACGACCGCGGCTAAACAGGCCTGGGCTTGTCTTTGAGCTGGAGCACGGCCCGAGCGGCCGGCGCACCTGCTGGTCTGAGGTGCCCTCAAGCGATGTGTTGGGAAGAACTTGCTGGCAGGAGGGACCTCCTGGAGGGGGTTCTTCCTCCCTTGGGGGAGGGCTGAGTGCATTTTCGGCTATCATGTGGGTCCTCCCGAGGGGCGGGATACCCCAAGACTTTGCTGTAGGTATGGCAGGATCCTCACAAATAAGGGAGACTCTCAGTGAAGTCAGCGCCCGGCCTCAGAGTGAGCATAGTCTGGGGGCGGTTAGGGATGGAAAACAGATCCTCTGAGAGTTAGCTGCTGAAGCGTCTTTGTGTCCCCTAGATGGAGCCGTCCCCCTGCCTTGTGAGCACAGGGACCTACACATATCAGGCAGGGTCCTGTGGCCTGGATGTCTGCAGAGGGGGGCTCTGGGCAGACTGAGTGGGTAGACTGACCAGCCTGAGTCTGCACGCACTTGCTGTGAGGAATCCAGGGTTTCCCAGATGTGCGTCCCCTACACGGGCTGGTTTGTCCCCATCTACCACCTGGGGCTGACCACTCATCTGATGGGGGCTACGGATGTCAGCTGCCATTGCCCCAGAGCAGGGCCAGCGGGGAAATCAGTGTCCACCGTGTGCATCATGATTCTGCCAAGGTCGGGAGGCGTTTGGTAGCAAACCAGCCACGTGGCTCCTGGAAAACCAGATCTGGGCTGGGTTCCTTGGAGGTTTTAGGAAAGGCTCTTCTTGGCTGCACTGGATTTAATTTATGACCTTGAATCCTTGTCACATCACTTATTATCTTGTCAAAGCGAGCTTCAAAGGACAGTGGTGCCCCTGGCTCCTGTGAGCCAGATGAGTCAGTCTCCGGCTTCAGGTGCTGAGCAGGGCTGGGCCCCTCCTGCATCCCGCGTGCTCCTGCCCTTAGAAAGTGAGAGGCGGTGAGGCCGGAGCCCACAAATGAAGCCACGTACAGCAAGACACATGCCTGTAGTGGGGCTGAGAGCTGTTGGGAGGACGGGGCTGCCTCACCTCAGCTGGAGGGGCTCTGCGGGCAGTGATGTGACTTGGCTGTTTGTGCTGGTTCTTAGAAACTTGGGGAACCCGGGGCTAACCTGTGGGCAGCGCCGTCTGCTTGTGCTGCCGCGTCTCATACCTCATGGGCTCTGTCCCCGTGGGGTTTTAACCTCGGAGGGTCGGACTTGGTCCTGTGCATTGTCTGTCCCTTTCCCACGGGTACTTCATGCAGAGTAGAGGCTCAGTGTGATTTTGTGGGGATGGACCAGTAATGCTACAACTTGAAACACAGCACGCTGTGACGCTCGGTCGCTTAGCGTCCTCCTGGGAGAAAGAGTAGCTAAGACTGTGGAAGGTCAGACGTGTCCATGACAGCAAACGTGCCCATCTCTGACTTTGTCATATTCGCACAGCCTCTGCCCTGCCAGTATGGCCCCTTGTCTGCCCCTGCCCCACGCTGCTGCACACGGCTGGGGAGGGGCACAGAGCCTGGCCTGATACTGTGCTTCTGTGGCCCTGCGGAGGGCACGTCCCGGCCCCAGATCCCGAATGTCGGAGCCCAGCAGGTCTCTGCTTGTGAAGCGTGGATCTGTGTCAGTGCCTCGGCTCCCCACCCCCACCCCAGCATGCCCTCCGTCCCCCAGGACCTCTCTGTACCACGCAGCCCCAGCTGCCGCCTCTCTGTTTTTCAGGCTGCTGCATCACCTCCCCCGTGGGGTCGCCGTGGTCTCCTGTTAAATTCGGTGTGAACCGCAGTGGTTCCCACCGCTTGTTTCTGTTGTCACCCTCTGGCGCTCAGGGGGTGCCCTGGGCTCCAGCTCCTCCTGCCCGTCCCCTCCTTCGCTGGTGTGGCCTTGCTAATGGCTCCCTTCTCAGGGCTCTGCCTCAGGAGCCGACTCGCCCCGCTCCCCTCTCTTCCCACCTTCCCCTGTCGGGTGGGCCCAGCTGGGCAGCTTTAGTGCTAATCGGAGACGAGTCTCCCATGGGAGAGCCCAGCATTGGCCCGGCACGTGCCCTCCACACGCGACGTGGAGCCCCAGCCGAGACTGGCTTGGGGCAAGGCTGCCCCTCCTCTGTCTGGGCCATCAGCTGTGGTTGACGGATGTTAACTAATCAAGTCCAATTAAGTCAGTGAACCCCAGCTAACTAGCCATGACTAAGTTTAACGAGCATCAACTCTGGTTAGCCACGGTCAAGTGGTAAACTAACGCTAACTAACCAAGGCTAACTAAGGTTGACTAGCTAAGGTTAACTAAAGTTAACTAATCAAGGTTAGCAAGCAAGGACAGCCTGGGAGTCTGATGCCTCCACCCTGTTTGACCTAATTCCACCGTTGGTCTGTCTGCCGCTGGCCTCCCGGGGATCCAGGTCCCTGCTGCTGTCCTCCGTCCCCGGGCTTCTCTGCTTCCATCAGGTAACCCAGGACTCCAGGGATCCTTCCGTGATGTGACAGGTTAAACATGCCTTGGAATAGAACCCCAGGGGCTTCCCATCTCTCTCCTGGAGGAACCGAAGTCCCCAAGGGTTGCGAGGTTTGCACGGACGGATGCCCTGGCCCAGGCACCTCTTTCTCTCTTCACTGGGCTCCAGGCACCCTGGTTTCCAAGTCGCTTCCTCAACACGGTGCGCCTGGCCGGGCCCTCACTCCGGGGTTCCTGTAGGCGTCAGCCCGGCTCAGCCCAGCCCTGCAGGTCTTCCTGATCTGCACCAGGCTCAGCCCAGCCCTGCGTGCTGCTCACTGCCTCTTCCCACTTCCCCCTGGCCTGATTCTGCCGCTGCCATTTGACGTACCATCTCGTGGGTCACAGACCCAGCACTGCCACCTCTTTCTCCCTCTTACCTGCTCGCAAGGATGTGAACATACTGGTGTTGTTCCTTATTCCGTTCAACTGAATGTCACCTCCAGGGGATAGGGCTTCTCCATCGGCCTCCCTCTTCTGTCCACCACCCAGAAGACTGTCGAAAGATGAGGCACAGGACACTCTGAGGCCCTCAGAGAGAGCCTGCCCACCCAGGATTTTGTGGAGGGCCACGTGGCCACTGTCAGGCCTGTGTCTGTGGCCCAAGTGCCACAAGGCTAGGTTCCACCCAGGGTGTCAGGGTGGGGGAGGCAGGAGGTCAACCCTTTTTTGGTTTTAATTGGTAAAGGAGAGGGTAGATGAGAGTCTGCAAGACACATGCATTCAATTTTATTGGGGACTTTTTATTAGAAATAATGAAAAGCAGCCCAGCAGTATGAAAGCTGTCCACTTACTTGTAAATTACTGGCAAATAGAATAAAGCCAGGAATTTATTAACAGAAACATTAGTTTTGATGCATAATGTGAGTTTAATTACCTTTATTTCCCTACCGCTTTCATTTCTGTTTGCCTTTAATGCAACCTCTAATCGGGTGCAGTGGAGTCTGTACGTTATAAAAACATTTACTTTGCTGTTTCTGTAAAAATGTCAAAATTTGTATCTTACCACAGTGCACTCTCTATTTGGCATCTAGGCTGGAAGTAGTTTCTTTTTTTTGGTTTGTGTTTGTGACCTAACCGCCCCCCCCCCCCCCCAGTTTCCCAGCTGCTGTGCACTGAGCACTCTCGGTGTGCATGGACGTAGCGCCCACTCACTGTCCCGCCCTCTGCTGAAGGAAACAGTACGTCTTGGAGAGGCTCCAGGTAATGGCACAGTGACCTGCGGACACTGGACACCACTGTGCCTGCACGGTGTGGAGGCCCGCGAGGCACGCGCTAGTGTGCATGGTATGGACAGATGTGTATGCAGGCTGCTCCCTCTACACCTCCCCTTAAAATCTTGCCTGGAGCAGGTTTACGGATGGAAATGCGTTCTCACCTCCATCCAGCTCCTGATGAGCAGAGACGCTTGTGGAATGTGGGACATGTGGTTTGCCAAGTTCCCTGCCAGGTTTGGGGTGCACCTGCAGCCCCCATTGGTTTCCTCCAACCATTTCTGCCAGTGCTTCGTCCGCACAGTGAGGGTGCAGTGCCGTGCACAGATGGGAGACCCTGGTCGGCATCTGCTTCCCTCTTTATTAAAGCCCTACTGAGGTATAATTCACACACCATCAACATCACACATTGCACATCCACTGTCCACTGGCTTTTAGTGTATCCATAGAGTTGGCAGCCACCACCTCTCCAATTCTAGAACAGTCATCACTCACAAAAGAATTCTGGACCAGTAGTGGTTGTCCACTCTTCCCTCCCCCAGACCCAGGCACTGCTAACCTACCCACTGTCCCCGTCATTTAGCCTATTTTGGGCATTTGATCCAGGAGGCATCGTACAGCATGTGGCTTTGGTATGCCCTCTTTAACTTAGTAGGGCTTCAAGGGTCATCTGCATTTTTAGACATAGTAGTACTTCTCTGTTGTCAAGTAAAATTTATTGTATAGGTAATGCCATGTTTTGGGTTTCCATTTATTGACTGAAGGACATTGTGTTTCCAACTTTTTGCTATTTTAGATATTTTAGACAGTGCTCCTATGAACAGTGTGTGTGTGGACATGGGGTTTCCGTTCTCTTGGGTGATGTGAGGGGCATGTGATGGCTGGGTTCTAGAAGAACTCCCGTATTCTGGAGCCCCTGAAGCTCCTCCTACCATTTTACCTTCCCGCCAGCAACAGAAGCGCATTCTGATTCCTCCACATCTTCGCCGGTGCTTGCTACTGTCTGTCTGTCTTTATGCTATGAGTGCAAACAGACAGCTCTTTGTAGTTGCGATTTGCACTTCCCTGATGGTTGTCAGGTTAAGCATCTTTCCGTGTGCCTACTCGACATTTGTAGATCTTTTTTTCTTTCTTTTTAAAAAATTTTTAAAATTTTTTAATTTTTAAAATTTCCTTTCAGTGTAGCAGAATTCATTGTTTATGCAGCACACCCAGTGCTCCATGAAATCCGTGCCCTCCTTAATCCCCACCACCAGGCTCACCAAAATTCCCACCCCCCGGCCCTCCAAAACCTTTAGCTTGTTTCTCAGAGTCCACAGTTTCTCACAGTTCGTCTCCCCCTCCAGTTCTCCCAAATGCCTGCTCCTTTGGAGAAATGTCTATTCAGATTCTTTGCCCGTTTAAAATATTGTCTTTTTGTTATGGAGTAGTAAGAATGATTGACATATTCTGGATACAAGTTTCATACTGATTTCTTACTGGTAAATATTTGCTCTCGTTTTGTGGATTGACTTTGACTTTCTTGATGGTATATTTGCAGTACGGGTGTTGTGAATTTTGACAAAGCCCAGCTAACCTATTTCTCTGTTTAATCACTTGAGCTTCTTGTTTCATATCTAAGAAAACATTGCCAAATCTGTGGTCACAAAGACTATTCCCACACTCTATTCTGAGAGTTTTATGCTAGGCCTGTGATCCGTCTTAAGTCAGTTTTGCACAGGGTGTGAGGTACAGATCTAGCTTCATTTTTGTGCCTGTGGGTTTCCAGTTGTGTGAACACCATGTGCTGAAAAGATTTCTTTCCCCAGAGGACTGTCTTGGCATTCTTGTTGAAAACCACTTATAATGGCTTATTTTTGGACTCTCAGTTTTATTCCATTGATCGACATTTTTCTCCTGAGTCAGGAGATGTCATTTAACCTTTCCTTTGTGCTTGAGAATTGTAGACCCTTAAGGCGCGCGCGTGGGGGGGGCTCCATATAGTGACAAAGACTGTGTACGGTGTAGGGTTGGGGCCACCCACCTGCGTTATGTTTCTGTTAGAAACTGTCAGGGCCTGGGGAAATTGTCCTGCTTCCTAAGGCTCAAGTTCTCAACCTACAAAGTAAGATGCGCTGAACGGCGTCATCTTGACGTTTGAGTGAAATCATCCGCAGCATGTGCGGGTCGCTCAGCGGGTGCCCAGTACACGTTCTCAGTATCCTGGGTCACGTTAGGTCGTTATCTCTGTTTACCAAGCAGGACTCCGAGGCTCACAGAAATTCAGCCACCATCCTGGATCTTGCAGGAAGTTAAGTAAAGCAGGCAGAATCTGAACCTACTTCCACGTTATTCTTTCTGTTCTGCCCTGGACCTCTTCTTGTTAGAGGGGCCGCTGATTCTGAAGCCTCCAGTTCATAAGCCATGTGTCCCCTTAGTTGCCCTTTGAGCACAAAGGAAGAGCCACCGTTATCCCTGTGAGATCACTGTGCTGCTCCCACACAGGGGCCGCCTGCTCTGCTGGAAGTCAGAGATGGACGTGTTGTGCTTCCCCGGGCCGTGTGAGCTGGTACCCAGCTGCTGCCAGAGCAGCAGGGAGGTGAAGGCCCAGGTCCGGACTGCACAGCGGTGCTGGGGCCCTGCCGCTGAAGCTGGCAGCCCTGTCACACACCCCTTCCCCTCTTGGTCTCTCCCTCTTTCTCTACAAAGTGAATATCTCAAATTATACATTCTCTAAGGGAGTCTCTGACTTTGAAATTCAGCGCGCCCGTAAACACGAGTAAGCGATTTCACGACTGTATTAAAATGCCACGAGCAGACTGAAGGGTAGAAAGATAGCAATGCTGTTACTGTTGGAGTCACAACTGGAGCCCAGTTTTTCAGGAAATACAGTAAATTATAGAATGTTTCAAATGAGATTGATACGAGATTGACAAAGCTCTCCATCGGTCATTGTGAAGACATTTCCCATTTTAGGTTGAGTTCCCACGAATATATCCTAGGGGAATGATTCTGAGGAGGATATCAATAATTTGTTAAAAGACTGAGCGTCTGAGTTTTTATACTGTAAGGATTTTATATTCATTGTCTCTTAAATTACTGAGACAAAATTTGTGCCACCATGGGTAATATTACAAATGTAAACGTTGCCTGTGAAGGCCTTTTCTGCGTCTGTGGCTCCGGTCCCTCACAGAGGCAGGCATGCCCCTCCGGCCCGTTGCTCCCTGGCCTGCTGTACAGGGGCCCCGAGTCAGAGTCCATTGCCCCAGCTAATGCCACAGGACAATGGAACTTACCTTTTTGCTTTTGGGAGTCAAAGTTAAGTTAATTGTATTTGTCTCTCTAGTTATGTCAATAGTGTTTCCTTTGGGAAATATGGGATATTTAGGGAGAAGTGGGTCTGGCATCCCCTATCTGGCCGTCCTGAAACTTGCACTGTCTGTACTTCGCTGTGTCTGCTTCCACGGTGCACACAGCCACGGCCACACGTGGACACAGATGTGCGTGGGCATAGCCGCAGCCATGGCTGGACTCAGACCCACACACAGCCACGGCCACACGTGGACACAGATATGCGTGGATAGAGGTGTGCATGGACACAGATGTGCAACACAGCCAGAGGCCATGTAACACAGACCTGAATGGACACAGGACACAGATTCGCATGGATATAGATAGACCCACATGGACACAGACACACATGGACACAGACCCATGTGGACACTGTCATAGACCCACATGGACACAGACATGCATGGACACTGTCACAGATTCATGTGGACACAGCCACATGTGGACACAGACAAGTGTGGACAGAGACACACACATACATAGCCACAAGCATGTGTGGACATGGACCTGCACGGATACAGGCCTGAGTGGACACAGACGTGTGCGTGCTGACCTTGTCTACACACTTTCAGAAAGCAGACTAGAGTTTCTAGAATGCATGTGGTATTAACCAGTTTTTAAATGTGAATCATAAACTACAAATGTGCATGTGCAAATGTTTTAAGTGCTCCTAATAAAGGCATAGCATTTCATGTACAGACAGTATTTTTTCAACCCAGCCCCTATTCTTTTTTTTTTTTAGAGTAACTTAAAATTTTATTTTGATGATCCCTATTTTTTTACAGTTTTTTTTTCAATTTATTTATTTTCAGAAAAACAGTATTCATTATTTTTTCACCACACCCAGTGCTCCATGCAAGCCGTGCCCTCTATAATGCCCACCACCTGGTACCCCAACCTCCCCTATTCTTTTTTTTTTAAGATTTTATTTATTTTACAGAGATCACAAGTAGGCAGAGAGGCAGGCAGAGAGAGGGGGGGAAGCAGGCTCCCCACTGAGCAGAGAGCCCGATGCGGGACTCCATCCCAGGACCCTGAGATCATGACCTGAGCCAAAGGCAGCGGCTTAACCCACTGAGCCACCCAGGCGCCCCTCAGCCCCTGTTCTTGATATTTAAATAGTTTTCCATTTTTCGTTGTTCTGTGTAACAACATCTAAAAACACGTTTGTGCTGAAATCCTCATTCTTTTCTCAGAAACTTTTTTCCAGTGCAAGTTCTTGGGGACTTCTCGGTAAGTTGGTGGAGGCGATGGAAAAAGATGCATTTTTCTTGTGCTTCTGACAGTTTCCGTGACAGCCTGGGAGGACAGTGGCACCTCCGGCTTTACTGGACGAGGACAGATGTCGGAAAGTGTCCCAAGACAGGCGAGGGCATTGCGGGGGCCCGTGGTCGTGAGGGCGTCCGTGGCACCCGCACAGCACCCAGGCCGCCCGGCTCTCCTGGAGCGCTCTTCCCCCCGGGGAGGGCGGGCCTCCCTGGGAGCCGTTGAGACAGCTCTTCTGAGCGGTACTTGGAGCTGAAAGAGGCACTTGCCGGTGTCACGTTGGATGTGGCCTCATTCTCTCTCCCACGAGGTTCTCTTCCGCTTGACTAGAAGGTGGTCGAGTGCCACAGGCGCGCGCGGAGGCACCGTGGTTTCCACAGCGCAGAGGCAGGTTCGCGGACCGTAGCGCCGCGGCGAGGGACGGCGCGCCGAGAGGACGGAGAGGACGCGCTCACAGGACACAGCCAGGATTCAGGGCGCCGCTGTTGGGGGGAGGGCCCAGGCCCACTTGCTTAGCCACTGCCTGTGCCCCCCACACAAGCCGGCGCCTCTCTGGAGCCACTGAGCTGAGGGAAGCTTGCCGGAAGAGCTTGCACGTTTTCTCGTTTTCTGATTCCGATGTGCCGTGCGTCTGAGAGCAAGCGAGCTCCAGTGAGCCGCCCCGACATGCGTTTATCATGTTCGTTGTGCCCCGTGGGGCGCCAGCGGCTCACGTCCTGACCACCGTGGTCTCCCCCGAGGAGGCAGAGGGAGAAGCCATCCCCAAAACCCCAACACACATCATGCAGATCCCCGCAGGGCCCCCGGCCTCGCGCCTGGTGACGCAGCTCTGGAGTCCTCGTGGGGGGCACGGAGCCCCTGGGGAGTCCTGGCAGGGACATGGGGAGCACGGGGCCCCGGACCGGCTGCACTTGCTGTGATGGGCTCTTCGCCCCCCACCACGTTTGTAGGTGAGGCAGTACGGTGTGTCCGATGGGCCCTTCACTACCGAGGAATCGCTCTTCTCTGCTTCCCTCCTCCTTCCTCTCCTCTCTTTATGTCCTTTCCACAAACACGAGGACTTACGTGATGGAGGGGGCATGTCTGGTGTGGTGGATTGTCCCAGTCCAAGGACTCGTACGCCCTGACCTCAAAGATCGTCGGAGGGGGGTCGTGCGTGTGTCAGGCGACCATGGTGCGAGGCCGTGCAGGGTGAAGCGTTCGTGGCGGCTTCGCGTCAGGATGTGGAGGGCGGCCCGGAGAGAGAGGAGCGCTGCTGGCTGTGGTTACTCCGTCCCGGCTGTTGTGCAGAAGGAGTTGCTCGGGTCGAGGCATTTCCTGGGGGAGGCGGTGTTCTCATTTTCCCTGGAAGCAGGGCCAGGGCCAGGAGGCAGAGCTGCAAGGGGGCAGAGATCATGGTCACCTAGGAACCACTGTTTGGTTAATTGATTGACTTAGCTGGGGAGGTTTGCCTGTTGTGACTGGCCTAGTAACATGGCTAGTTTACCTGGTTCATTCTGGGGCTGGCTTACGTATAATGGGCTTTCTCATAGTGTTGCAATGCTATTTCCAAGAGATGTCCTCTAAAACCCTGTGTGCTGACAGTCACCCAGAGATGGGAAATACTGTAATCCATCCAGTTTCACTGTTCAGACTCCTCGTATTGCCCCAGGTGCCCGTCTGTGCAGCAAAGCAAGGGATGCCCGGGTTAGGCAAATATGCGGACCTATTAGGAGAAATGTAAATTGACATTTCATTGTAGAGTGATTATTTGATCAGACCTCAGCCTCCTCTGTGTGTGTATTTACAGACACAAGGAAAAGTACATAATGTATGTTGCTGTTTGCATTTTTGTTACAGCAAAGTGATGCTCTAGGTTTTGTTTTGTAATTTTGGGTTATTCAAAAAAGTCAGAACAGAAACGTGGATGACGTGTGATCACATCACCTGTGGTGTGGGGTCTTCTCTCTCCCTGTTGACCAGCTAATCACTTTGAGCAAACTACTTCATGTTCTCTGATCTCAGGTTCCTCATCGACAAACTGCCTTCCTCCAGCAGGTCTTGTGAGGGTTGAGCTGACCTGTGGGACTCTTGTGTCCTGCATACAAGCTTGCACACTAGCTTGGGGAGGAGGGAACGTGTGCAAGTCTGACCTGCATGGGGACAGTCCGGTAGGGCGAGTGTGAGCCCTAAACTCTGCTCTGCAGGCCCCTCCTGGGAGGGATGGAGACTGTCTCAGAAAACCAGTCCATGGAGCCTCGATGACCCAGGGTGAGGGGAGCACCTAGTTGAGCCCAGTGCATCAGGACACGGGGCGGCTTCTGGATCAAGCTGGAAAGGGCGCACGGTCTCACTGCGGACATACTGGAAGCAAGCAGGATGTCACCATGGCAACCAAGTGAATTGCCCTAGCAGGCTGGCAAACAGCAAAAGATCATTACAATATTTGAGAAACAAAACTTTAATAATTTATTTGGATTATTGCTCCTGTCATTTCTCCTTCTCGGCAGATGGCTTCTGGTTCTATTTATGGAGAACTGCTCCGCCGGCTTTCAGAGCACGTGCTTTTGGGGTGGTAGTTTCTGAAAGATGAAAAGGGTCCTTTTGCGGAATTTAACTTTTATTTGGGGTTTTCTGTGCAAAGAAATCTGTGGTTAGTGCTACAACAAATTTGGTGTTAGACTCGCTTGTGTTCCTGGTTTCAGGTCTAACGTCTCACTATGGGGAGCTGTTCGTCATCAGAAGTGCCGAGGCTGGAAGCTAACAGTTTGCCACAAAGTGTTTCTTGGAAGGTTCCTTTATTTATTAATTTTTTTCTTTTCGCGGATTGAGAGCACACACAAGCAGGTGGAGAGACCCACAGAAACCCGTGCTCAGCTCCCCAGGCTCCGTGCACATGTTCCCAGGCAGGGCGTCACGGTCCTGCCGCTGTCGTCAGGTCTGTAGTCAGTGACCACGTTTCGTTCTTAGACGAGAAGCTTGGGTCTTCAGGGGTTGTCTGACCATCAAGTACTCCTGAGGTTTGATCGACAGTATCATTAGGTGGCCCGAGTCGCTGCGGACTAGAAGATGTAGTTCTGCAAGTATTTATGTTTTTCCATGGGATTCCTTCACAAAATAAAACACAAAACACACACGATATTTTGCCCCTCCCCTCTTGGGCTGCGCACCCAGGAATTATCAGATGATGACTGCTTACTTTAAATAAAATAAAATGGCAGAAATTGACTAATTTCTCCTCAGGCACTAAAATTGTTTAGAACGCTTGGATTTATGGTTTTATGCTGTGTTCGTTTAGTGCTATTCTATTTATGGTCAAGATTTTAAAAGTCTTCTGGAAATTGAGAGCAAACTCCTCCCAAATAATCCAATTGTAAAGAAACCCCATAACTTCCCTAGAAGGATTCTTTCATGATCAGACGTTTTCAGTAATGTTTCTTGTTTTCTAGGGAGCATGAGAACCTCCGAACAACTGCCTTCTTAGCGCATGACGCACAGACAGAGCACAGACAGAGCTCTCCCTCCCTGAGCGTTGGCCAGGGCACACGGGATGGGGAGCGGGCACCCACGGCCACGAACAGCTGGGCATCATGCTCTCAGAGACACAGTCGTGCATGTGTGACTTCCCAAAACATGTCACCAAGAATCTGATCTGCAGAATGTGTGACGGGGCTGCTGGTGGAATCTGTTACAGGGGCGCCTGCACGTGGCCGCTGTCTCAGATCCTGTGGTCGTTTTCCTCGCGGTCTGGGACTGACGAGGTCTGTTTCGGGGGAGGCCGGGGAGGGTGAGCTCATCGAGGACTTTAGGTCAGCTCCCTCAACTGGCAAACCGGTGCCTGTCTTCCATTTCATGCCGTGAGGGCATGGACGTCGCGTCCTCCGAGCTCTCCGCCTCCTCTTCCTCCCCATGCGTTGAATGGCGTGACCCAGTCCTCTACTGTGGTATGTCAGGGCTTTATCTGACTTCGTCTTTGGGTGAGACAATGTGTTTTCCCACTTACGCCCTATATTTATTGCTAAGATTCCACGATGCATAATTTCCTCATCCTGTTGGTGGACCTTCCGTGTCAAAACTCTGAAACCGAGTGCCTTTCCCCCGTCCACACCAAATGTGCCCCTGCAGCCCTCGGAGATCACCTCTCCTGCTGGCGCCTTTGGCTGGCCACCGTCCAGCAGCTCCATGAGCCCCAGTCCAGCGTGGCTCCTGTGTGGGACATGAAGGCCAGCCAGGCCTACCAGGCCAACCCAGGGCTCGGCACGGAGGGAAGGACACCATGGTCTGGCAGAACTGGGTTTGAACCCGGATTCTGACCTCATGGACTTACTCTGTATAGACCTCAGCTCCTTTGTGTTTGCACGGGAGGGGCAAGAGTGCCTGTCATTGTGCAGAAAAGACTGTGCGTGGCGCAGGCTGGGGAGCTGTGAGCTGGGGTCAGGGCGCTGAGGGCCAGGGAGGCTGTGCGGACCTCGCGAGCTGTTAGATCGCTTCCTCAGGCTGCTCAGCACCGTGTTAGAGGTTTTTGGTTTTTTGTTTGTTTGTTTGTTTGTTTTTTAAAAAAAAAAAACAACACAAACCAAAACCCTCTAATTGGCGTTTTAAGGGAACCTGCCCATACTGTTCTGCGTTGTAACTGCGGCTGAAGTGGCCTCAGTGAGATGTGCCGTGCCGGGTTATTTTGCCGGACAGTCGCTCCTGCAAGTACGTGTCGGCTGTCGGCTGCACTCAGCTGCCCAGTGCCCATGGGGGGACTGGCCCCAGAGCCTCGTCCGGGCTTCTCTGTTCTGTCCACTTCAGCTTTCCCCTTACCCTCTCTTCTTTCTCTTTTTTTAACTTATTTTTAAAATTTATTTGTGTTTAAATTTTTGGTTTAAATTTTAGGGTTGTTTCATGTTTTGATATGTACTCCAAGGAGTTATTCTTTGCTCTCTATTTGCTACAGAGCTAGTGCAGAGAACTCAGTGGTGATTTAACCACAGGAGAAATAGCCACGTTGGGTGGACGATTGTGTGTGTGTTTTCCCCAGATGAACTAAATGTGCTGTGTCTGTATCGTGAAGATGATCACTTCCCAGTTATGTGAACAGTGGAAAGTAGACTCTGTTTCCAGGGCGGGAGAAAAGCATTGCATTTCAGCAGCCACCAGGAGCCTGGGTGCTGCCCCAGGAGATCTGACGGCCGTGCACACGCGGGGTTCCCCCTGGGAGTCCCAGGAGCCTTGTGCTGGCGGCCAGCGGAGTGGCGCCCGGGTTCCGACCCAGACGGGCAGGAGCTGCAGGAGCCACCAGGTGGACCAAGCTGGGTCTGCGTAGCTGCAGCTCCGGGGCAGTTGCACCTCTGGGGGCGTCTGCTGGGCGCGCGCGGCCATGTCCCTGAGCCCGGTAGCACCTGGGATGGGGAGTACAGCCCCCAGCTCGCCCTCGCTGCCTTCGTGTTCCACTGAGAGCGGCGGAAGTGTGGAGCTGGAATCCCCTTGCAGAAGCTGGAGATACGTTTGTTCCACCTGAGACTCCAGGCCCCGGGAGGCTAGTCCAGAGCTGTGCAGGGCTGCCGGACCCCCCCGGGACTGCAGAGTGCCGTCCCTCAAGCCCACGCGGGCCTTCAGCCTGAGCGCAGCTTTGACCCTGGGGCCGCAGTCTGTCGCCGGGGACCTGGAAGATGGGGGCGTGCGTTAGCCTCGGTCACAGGGTACCGTGAGGACGTCGCAGTCCTCATCCTCCCCGGGCACTGCGGGTGGCAGTTTGTTCGTGTTCCTCTGGGCAGTCCGAGGCCGCCTGCGTTCTCGGCTTTGCTGAACTCTCATCCGTTGTGACAGCGTAAATGAGGGATCGGCCGCTCTTCCCTTCTCTAGGTAGAAGCGACACTGCCCCTAAGACCCCGTGGTTTCCTTGCTGTCCCTGGGTGTCTGATGTCTCCGTCTGAGAGAAGACGGGAGTGTTTGTTGTCAACCCAGCAGAATCTTCTGGGGGCTGCAACCGGGACCGCACACGGGACAGCCTCCGCGTCACCCTCTCAGGCTGGCTAGCAGACCGGTGGTAGCCGTTCATCTGTAAGGGTTGTGACCGTTGCTTTGACACCAGGCGCGCAGGCTGAGAACAGAGGAGAGCCGCACTGTCGTCTGATGGTGAAATACGGTCCTTGTGACGCTTTGCTGTCGAAGGCTGGAGACACAGAGAGGGTAGAGGGATCCAGGCTCACCGATTTCCCAGTTCCGACCTCCTCCGCACGGCGTGGGGACCGGATGAAAAGCTGCAGGACCGTGGACACGTGTTCTCTTGTCCTGTGGCTCTGCAGGTGTCTGTGATCGTGGAAGGGCACCCCGTGATGGCATGCCTCGGGCAAATGCAGCAGTTTATGGGGACAGATGCTGTGCACGGGGCTTTGCTGTGTCCCTGGTGATGGTCCTGAGGAGCCGGAGGAGCATGTCAGGGCAGCACTGCCCTGGGGGCATTGGCCTGATTTACTAATACTGGGTCCCATGTTTGCTGTTTGGAACTGAGATGGTGCTTCCCAGACAGGTTCTTGCTGACCCTGTGCTGTGGGAGTCGGCCTGAATGCCCACATGGACCCGTGAAGGTGAATGTCTGTGTCACTGGGAGGCCCAGAGAGCTGGTGAGCCACTGTTTCTGGGGGTGAGCTGGGAAGGG
This sequence comes from Neogale vison, assembly GCF_020171115.1. Classification (NCBI taxonomy): domain Eukaryota; kingdom Metazoa; phylum Chordata; class Mammalia; order Carnivora; family Mustelidae; genus Neogale; species Neogale vison. Next base: position 207,972,644 of record NC_058101.1, read on the forward strand.
TCTACAGAGGCTGGTGGTGTGGGGTGCACAGAGGAACGGGGTGTCTCCATGTCTCTCAGGCTGAGACACCCACCTTCTCTTGCTCTCCCACAGCGTGGCTACAGGTTCCGGGGCCTTTGGACTCGGGCTGAATGCCGCCCCTGGCAGATGCTGGGACTTCCTGGCCGCCCGAAGCACCTGAGCCCTACCCGTGTCAAGTCTGCTCTGGTCTGCCTCTGTCTCTCCCTGCTTCCTCTGTTTCTGGACAACGCCAGCTGACAGAGGACCTAACACCGAGCCACATGCCGCCGCCTGGCAGCTTGGCTCCCGTGGCCTAGACAGAGCCACCCAGCACCACGAGACTCCATGCTCTGAGATCCACACCCTGCCGCGGGGCCTGTGGCCCTAGTTCTCATTACGTCTGCACGTACGGCCATCCTCAAATCCTGGGGGCCCTGGGACAACCTAGGTGGCTGTGTGGTTCCACAAGATGAATATGTGTTGGCGGAGACAAGGTCCAGTAGAAAAATTGACGTCCAGGTTGGTAGTCCTTGTGGGCCGTCTTGACCTGTCTGTGCCGTGGTGCCTCACTGGAGCTCCTAGTTGCTTCTAATGAAGTCTGGGGTTCAGATAAGAGGCAGAAGGTGGTGTGGTCGAGAAGTGGCAGTTAGGGGCCAGCCCTCGCGTCACAGGCTTGGGAAGAAAGAGGCACTGTGTGCGTGACTCAGGTGGGTGACCTGACACCTCGAAGGTCAGTTTCTGATGATCAGAGCACCCACTTGTGTCTACCTCAAGGGACCTAATAAAGTTAGAAAGTAGAAATTCAGTTCAGTGAACCTTTACTGAGCGTTTAAGGGCTGTACTTTTCCTTCTGAGGACACACACGGAACTCCTGTTCTGGGGAGGGACCCGGCTACCGGTGTCCCGATGCAGCCTTTACCTGCCCCGAGGCCCCAGGACTTTCCCCTCCCAGCCTCAACCCTGTCTGCACCTGTTTCTGGAGACGATGTGTCACACTGTGCTGCTCCCTCCACACACCTGCTTCCTTTCGTCCCAGCACTGTCCAGTGTCTGCTCCCGCCAGCCTGCTTGCCTGCGGGGGACATGACTGCCCTTCTCCCTGCGCGTGCGCTGGAACTGCACCCCAGCAGACCGCATGGGCTCACTCCTTGGTTCTTACCCTACTCCTCATGTCTCTGTTTCCTCTGTGCCGTGGGGACACAGGGAGCACCAGCCTCATGGTGGTGGGGGTCACCTGAGCTAATGATGCACATCTGTCCTGCTGTCCATCTACAGGCTTCCCAACACGGGGTATCTGTGCCGCTGACCCTTGAACAGCGCATGGCCTGGTACGCAACAGCCCTGTGCAGTCAAGCTCTATGCGCAACTCATACTCCCCAGCATTTACCCCCCAGCGTCCACCACTGACCTGAGGTCTGGCCGAGAACGGTCCATTACCACGTATGTGTTCTGTCTGTTCTGTTGTCTTACAATAAAGTGAGCTAGAGAAAACACCTTACACAGTTGTGAGGAAGAGCAGACACGTTCACAGAGAACTGTAGAAAGTCCGTGCACAAGCCCATGCAGCCCACGCCTGTGCTGTCCACGGATCCACACTGTTTGCCCTCTTGCTCCTGGCTGCTCCCTCCTTGTCCACACCTGTCCTAGCACACCTGGTGCCCTCCATAAACGCGTGTTGTGGGCCATGGCGGCAGACCCTTGCCCAAGTGCCACGTGCTTCCCCGTGTTGGTGTGGGAGCCGTGGACCCACCTCTATAAGGCGAAATGCCTGGCGGGGGTCACGGGCTGGGTGGACTCATGAACGGTGACCATTGGTCACCGTGATTCTGCTGGCATTAGGAACATAGTAACACTCACGAACAGTGGGAGGTTCCGATGTGCTTACAGACTCTGGGGGTGTCAGAAAAATGCTGGGAAGACACCTGCAGAGCTGCTGGGACGGCTGGGGACCCAAGAGGCAAGACCTCAGGGACCTGGATCTGGGCCTGGAAAGTCCCCAGGACATCTGTGACCCATGCTCTGGGTCAGGGACCTGAGCCCTGGATAGACCCCGAGATGCTTCAGCACATACGTGGTTGCATTGGCTTCTTGGGCTGCGCTAACAGAGCCCTGAGATGTGGGCCATAAAGCAGACATTTATTGTTGGCGCCTCTGGAGATGGGAGTCGCCGTGTGGGTCCGGGAGGGACTCTGAGTCTGGCCATCCTGGCTCCTGCATAGACAGCACTCCATGGCCTTCCACGGCCTGTCCCATCATTCCTGCCACCTGGCCTTCTTCTCCGGGGCTCTCTGGCCTCTTCCCTAACAAGGATGCCTGCTGTTGGATGTTGCACTCTGTGGGTTTGAATACACAGTGACTGCATCTCAAGATGTGTCTTCTGAGTGTTCAGGTGGACGAACATCTGGAGAACACTGTCCACCCCACCCTCTGGTGAAGGGGACAGCCCCCCAGAAGTAGACCCCTAACGCTTACGTAAGTGGTGGTAGGCCTCCCTCTGTCCGTCTGTGAGGGCTCTGCCCGCTCCAGGCCTCCGTCTGCATACAGCCCCAGAGGTCAGGCCTGGTGCCGACCTCGAGGTGTTCCGACACGATGTTGGTGTGGGATCCAGCGGGTTCACTCACTGTGGGTTCGCTTGTGCTGGGAAGGAGAGTCTGAGTCCTGATCTGCCTGGATCGTCCTGCTGGGCCTCATGGACTGGGTGTGTATTCCAGCCCACAGACCCCCAGTGTTCTGGGATCCTCAGCAGTGACTCCCAGGGACACAGGCGAACCCACTGCAGGCTCGCCCCACCTCCGCCACTGCAGACCTTGGTCAGGAATTGGACAGAAGTCCTCGACTCCCCAGCGCATGCACGGCTGGCCCCCAGGCACATTCTGCAGTAATGCGCTGGTATAACGTGGGAAACCTGAGGTCTTCCTTCACTCATCAGTCTTCTTTGTGGTGAACAGTGTGGCGGAAACCCTGCATTTTCCAAGTGACCTGTTCGGGTCTCTGGAGTAGCGCAGGGGGAGTTTCGGGAGATTTTGTTATGAAATCTGCCCTTACTATCTTCATGTGGAGATTCCGCTTCGGGCATCTTCCTTGCACTGGATTCTTGCCATTCTCTTTTTTCGTGGGCACACATGATGACGGAGCCAAAGGTGTTTATAAATAGTCTCAGCTCAGGGGCGATTCCAGACGTTCCCTTAAAGACAGCTGCTCATCAGGATGGCAGCCCGGCTGTGGAGACATCATGGCCATTCATGGGTCCAGGAGGGATGTCCACGTCCCCTGGGCACCTCATCGCTGGGCTGTGGTCCCGCCTCCAACTAGAGACTTGGGCTGTGGTGTGTCCAGGCAGGATGCCGTCCCAGTGCCGTAAAGAGCAGCAGCCCTGAAGCCCAGACCTTCACGACCGCAGGGAGCACCCCACTCCTCTCTTTCAGGGGCTGTCACGGAGTCAGGTGCAGGGGTCGCATGGCAGGTGCCTGTGGGTCCCCTGCCATGCTGACCCCTCCTGTCCCTGCTGGGGCTGGCACTGTCCCCTGGGAGGAGGTGCCTGGAGGCCACATGAGCTATGTGAGGGGAGGGCTCTCCTGTCCTGCTGTAAGTTTTCAGATGCTGGGGAGCTCTCTGCATCAAGAGTAGAGGCTGCCTGGCGGACGGGCCTCCGAACACCACGCACACTCCCGTTTATAAAGACCCGTGTCGCCAGAGCGGTGACGCTCCCTAGGAAGTTGTCCATTTATGGCTACTAGAGCAAATGATATCATCACAATAGGTGGCTCCTGTCTAAATAGGGATCATTTGTGAAATGAGATTATAGACATTTATCTGAAGAAACAGGAGGTAGAGGCACCTGCTTTCTGTAATTGATGTCCTAGGGGACAGCAGTGCACGGAATTAAGGCATCCGTCTCCATGGCTAATTCCATTACAGGGAGAGAGCCTCCCTCTCCAGCTCAGAGCCAGGCGGCCCCCACGTCCACACGGAGTGCACTCCAGATCCATGTTTTCCGGTGAGCTTGAATATATGGGACATGCATCGCGAGCCTCTGCTAGCGCGCTGCGGTGCACTTGTGTGCCAGGGCTCGGTGGCCGGCCGGCTCCTCGGGCGCGCTCCGTTGGCCCTGGCCTTCTCCCGGGGCAGCGATTTCGGACGTCTCTCGGGGCGCACGTCTCCCTGTCGGCTGGGAAGCCGCCTGCTCTCCGCCTTTGGATGCTGCCTGCAGGGCGGCAGGACTCCTGCCTCGGTAAGTGCAGAATGACTCATTTCTGACTTTTCCTGCCTCGGTGTGTGCTTGCTTGGATGTGGTGGCATCAGTAGATCGCCGCGGCAATGAGCCCCCGCCGGCCCACCTCTGGGAGCAGCTTGCCTCTCCGTACTTTGCACCGTGGGCTGTGCTGCCCGCCCTCCCAGCCATGGGCTGCACTGCCTTTCTAAGTCCAATGCTCCTCCCCTGACGGACGCTGGGGCAGCAGCTGGGGGCAGAGTCGCTGCCATCCAGGGGGCATCTGAATTGCTGTGGAGGACTGGGGGGACCAGTCTCCCCTCGCAGTGCACAGCTTTGCTGCCGTGACTCTGCGAGCCTGAGTTCAGTCGCCACTTAACCATTATTCCGATCATGACTGAACACCGGAGCGGCTTGTAATGCAGGAACTATTCTGGTCGCTCCCGTTTGTTTCAGCAAAGACGCAGCAGCAAGGCAGCTGCCGCCAGCATCCCAGTGGGAACGAGGAAATCCAGGGACCGCAGTTATCAAAACCCATGTTCTGATATGCAAGCCGGGGAGAGGGAGAAGCCCGTGGAGGAGCTTCCTTTGTGATGCTGAGCGCAGGGTGTTTAGTGCTGCTGATCAGCTGCACTGGAGGGGCTGGAAGACAAGGAGGAAGCTTCTGGCGGAGGTGGTAGGCAGCTGCCCTGGGTGCCATGAAAACCGAAGCCTCTTCAAAGGCAGGAGACTTCAGCGCTTCGTGCCAGGCACGTCGCTGTCCTCTGCTCCATCGGGGCTGACAGAGGTGCAGGGTCTCCATGAGGCTGTGCAGCACACATTCTGTGGAGGTGCCCAGGGAGCCTGGGGCCTCCAGCTCTGACCCCCCTGGGGGCCTTATGGGAGGGAACTTTGTAGCTAGGGACGAGGTGCACTGAACGGGGGCACGAGCCGTTCCTCAGGGGCTGCTTCTCGGGCTGCTTGTCTTGCTTTGCCGGCGTTTCTTTCGTTCTTTTTTTTTTTTTTTTTTTTTTAATTTGCTTTATCTTGTGCAAAAATGTGCACGCTTCTGAAGAGTCGGGACTAGCCCCGTTCCGATGAACAGGAATGTCAGTAAAGGGGTTTTAGCGTGAACTCAGGCATCTACGTAGTAGCTGGTTTTAAAAGTTCCTGTTACAAATGCCCAAGACGCCTTAGATGTGGGTGTTCTGTGGATCCACCAGGATTTATTGGTTTGCCCATATGTAGGCGAATATTGACTGTTTCATTCATAATTCTGTCCCCAGAGCTCAGCCGCATCTCCACAGACGGTCTTAGCCTTACAGTGGAATATTTTGTGGCCTTTAATTTGATCAGAAAATAGAACAAGTCAGTGGGACTTTCCTCTCTTTTGTGACTCACGCTGTACTTAGCAACAGGTGCTCAGCCAGGACCACTCATCACGAACGCCCTTCCCTACACGGGGGCTTGTTCGAAGCCTGGCATGCTCCCCCGACACGTCCAGGCGTGCCCCCCGGGGGTCTCCCAGAGAGAGTCCGCATGTGTGGGGAGGTCTCAGGCCAGGGAGAGCAGATGCCTGCCTGGTGGCAGCCTCATTCTCTTCCACCCGCAGCCTGAATCTGAGAGCTGTTTGCAAGCAATGAATCCTGCATTTTTAAACAACTTCCTTCATTTCATTTATGGCTAAAGCCAAAGTGAATAACCTAAAAATAAGTGGTCAGGCAGTGTTCAGATTGGAAGCCTGTCACTGCGAGATGAACACACAGCGCTCTGGGGCGACAGCATTGCTCGTCCCCAGTCAGCCCGGGAAGCCGGGGGAGGCTCCGGTGCACCCGGCAGACCGGCTTGACTTGTCCACGCTCGTTCTACGAAACCTGCACTAGGAACGTCGGAGCGCCGTTTTGTTTTTCTGAAGCAATGTCATTTTTGCTTAAATGATACCAGCTTTTTCTTAAATGAGTGAGTCTTTACATTAGTGGCTTTTGCTGACATTCTCCAAAAAATACAGTGTTGATGCAGCCCAAGTGGGAACTCTCAGCACGCTCTCCCCACATGGACCCTGAGCTCTGCCAACTATGGAGCCAGTTCCGAGGGAGCGTCCCCTCGCTCCCGTCGGCCCCCGTGTGCTGCAGCGGCACGGTGCTTGTTAGGAGGAACGAAATGACCACGCACGTGCGTGCGCGTGCACACACAATCACACACACAGCTGATGCGGAGCCTCCGCCCCCGGGGCCGCGGAGGGGGAGGGCCTGGGGAGTGATGCACGTAGCATGGGAGCTACAGAAGGCAGGGTCCCAAGGGTGCTGTGCGCTCACAGTTTCCTCGGGGTGTGGGTCTGGAGATAAAGCCAGACACCTCCCCCCAGCATGCCTTTCTGACCCGGTGTCCAGCACGCACAGGGTGTTTCTGAATAAACACCCTCCGTACACTAGCTGGGGCTTCCTTTATTTACTGTCTGCATTTAAAATACAGAGTTCCTCACCTCTCAGCATCTGTGCACCTTCCCAGCATTCAGCAAGGTTTGTGTCTGAAACTCTGACTCATTAAGTTATTTTCAAAAGCCTGCAGTTGCAAGAAATTTGGTCATGGGTTCATTATCTTATTTATGATTATTTCAAGATAATAACTGGTAGTAAAATTAGCATTCTTCATCTGACTAGCATCAGGAGAAAAGTCAACATTTCTATTTAGAGGCAAGTTATTGTGAAATGGCCTTCTGGTCCACGTAGACTTGGTAAAAAAAGGCACCGCATTCAGCAGGGACCAGAAGCAACTTATTTTGGCGGAATCGTGTGTTTCTGCCATTTATCAGAGTGCACAAAGTAGTTTGCTTCTGAGTTTAGTGGGAGGGGAGCAGGCTCCTGAAGGCTGTGCTTCAGGCCTGAGGGATGGCCTGGAGCTCTTGAGGGCTGGTGGGGTCACGGAAGACTCTGTGTCTGCCTTCTCCCATTGGATGGCCTCGCGGACATGCATAGCCATGTGCGCATTCGTCCTGTCCCTCGGCCTCCGTCCGTCCTGTCTGTCCGCGTGCTGAGACTTGGCGTCCGCGTTCTTGAGCACTCTGCGGGGCTGTGAATCCAGAGGGTGGGCTCCGAGCATCCCCGGGGAGCCCTCCCGAGTCCTGTGCTTTTGCAGCTCACCAGCCGTCCTTCTGGCCCATCAGATGGCAGGGTGGCACCTTGCAGAGTTCCTTCCTGAGACCCCAGAGGAGGCAGACTGGCTCAGCAGCTGTCTCCCAGCTGCCTCGGAGGTCCCAGGGGTGTTGCGTGCCAGTGGCATCCGGCGCCGTGGTTGCTCAGGGCCTAATCTGTTGGTTGGCTCCCACTGAGGATCGAGTGCAGAAGGACACTCACCCTGCCTGTGTGCCCCCTCGTCTCCAGGCTGCACACGGTTGTGCGGGATGCCCACAGCCAGGACGGCTGCAGCCCCGCTGGCTTGAGGCAGCTGCTGTCCACAGCAGCAGGAGGTGGAGGAAGGAGACTGACCCCAACAGGTCCTGCTGGGGCCGCGCTGAGCTCCGACCCCACCTGTCCATCTGCTTTGCTCTTCTCAGGTGATCTGTGAGACGCGCACCTGTCCCTTGCTTCGCCTGCACTAGCGTCCCGGCCGTGGGCTCCACACGTCCGTGTCATGCCCCATGCCAGCGTCTCACTGTGAGGTCGCGAAGGTGAGCTTGTCACGTCTTCCCCTTACCATCTGTCCCATCCACAGTGGGTGGACAGCTCTGATGCGGCCTCCCTGTCTTTCTGGGTGTCCTGCCTCCAGATCTTGACCCAGGCCACCCAGACACTGCCCCTCAGTATTCTCAGAACAGACAAGGGCAAGGCGGGCCTGAGGACAGGACACTGGCTGTGAGCACATGGTTGCCGAGTCCAGCTCTAGCCCCTTCAGCTCAGGCTTTCCAGTAAGTTGGTGCTCCTTGGCTGCACAGGTGAGAGCCTGTGGGGTCCCTCCACGGGGATGCTGCCTCTCGTGGCCAGGCCAGTGAAGCCGCACGTGCCGTGCTGTCCCCCGGCGGCTAGTACTTGGGCTCTGCACACTCCCCTGTGCTTTGTGCTGATGAGAGAGCCTCACTCCTGTCTCCGGACCCCATGCTGCCTCAGCCCTGCTCCTTGAGGAGGCACTGGCTGGCTGGGAAGGGCAGGAGATGAGCGTGGGCAGATGGCGGGGTGGGGGGCACAGACAGGAAAGTGGGCCCTGCGGGGATCCTGCTCGGGCCGTGGCTGCCCCCGGCCCCCCTCCCCAGGGTGCTGGCTTTCCACACACGTTCCACACCCTTTTGCCACCCCGAGCTTATCTTTCAAGATGGTGGCCCCAAGAAGGAGGGTTCTGGAGAGGGTTCTGGAGAAGAACATTCTGTCGGCCACTACCGCCACCCGTGAGAGCCGAGGACTGGGAGTTTTGTATTTTGACTCTCGTTTTCTGGAGAGAATGATGGGATCGACATATCGGCGAGACTCAGAGCCCTGTTCTCTCCACATGGATTTATTTTACCTCCGCTGAGGGCTCGTTTCTTGTTAGACATAGCACTGTTCATGGGGCGATACGGCGTGCGGGGAGCGTGACATTTAAGAGGTTTCTGCGTCTTGTAAATATAATAAACACGAGAGTGGCCAGCTCTCCCCCAGCTCTCCCATAGTCTGTGCTTGGTTCGTGCCAAGTGCTGCCCCGAGGCACCGCCCACGACCCTGCCTGCGTTCTCATGTAGGATCAGTGGGAGCCAGGACGTGGCCTCGGGCGAGTGGCTGCTGCCAGAAGGACCCCACCACGTGGACACGCACACGATGCACAGACACACGGAGACGCACACACAGTTGTAGCCACAGGAGGGAAGCAAGGGTTTCCAGTCGAAGTACAATAAACACATTGAGTTTTGCAAATGTTTTCTTCCTGTGCTTGAAAGCCTCTTCCTGATGCTGCGTGTTCTCCCATATTCTTCACAAATCCTAAAGCTGCTCCCTGAAGTCGCTTGAGGAAAGTGTGCTGGTTCTGGGACTTCTTTCTCATTACTTGGCCCTGCTGTTTGCATCTAAGCTGATTGCAGATGAGCACAAGTCCTTCCCTGCTCTTTCTGGCAGCTTGTCCCCTTGCTTTGGGGGAGGAGCTGGTGTCAGGGCTCGTGGGGACAGAGCTTTCTCCTTCCTCATCCACTGGTGGTAGATGACGGGCAAGAGAAAGCACACTGCCGAAATGAGCCTGTAAGCAGAGACGTCCCAGCAGTAGAAGGCCTGGCTCAGCCCCGGGGGCCCTAGAAGCTCCAAGGAGCACAGGAGGCGCGTGGATGTCCCACACTGGTGTCAGCAGCGACCCCTCCTGGGCTGTTCTCTGCCAGCGAACACCCCGGAAATCTGCAGGGAAGACATGGCTTTGGGGCTCGTGTCCCTGCAGAGCTATGGAGGCGGCGGGAGGGGAGGTGCCCCTGGTCCGTCCTACGGTCCCTCACATTCCCAGCACAGAGCTGGTGAGAAAGGCACAGGTCTCTTCTTCTTCTTTTAATTTCCCTTCGTTCACAGAAGAGGACGTGGGGTGGGGGAAGGCTGGCCTTTCACCACGCCCAGCTGAAGTTGGGTGAAGGAGTTTGTCCGTCCGGGGAGGGCTGGGGGGACGCTCTGCTGCTCCTGACAGGCCAGGGTGGGTGTCCGTGTGTCATCGCTGCCAAGGCCAGGTCCTGCCGGGTGCTGTTGGACTGCATTGGCCTGGCACCAAGAGGCCCCGTGGGTGCCCCTTTCCGATTTGGCCGATACTTGGAGGGATGCCTGGAAAACCCGACCCCTTCGGCAGACAGTACCTTGCAGCTGGGACCCCGGGTGGGGATGTTGTTCCCCCTGTGAGCTCCACCATGGGCCCGAGAGTGAGGCACTGGGCCTTCCCCTGGGTGCCTTGGGCTGGCAGTGTGTGGCCCGGCTTTGCCACTCTCTGGGCCGGCTGCAGAGCGGGGGTGGGGAGGGTACGAGCAGCGGTCTGCCACTCGCTTTGGCGTGGTTACACTGCCGCTGTCTTGTTGAGCTCCCTCACCGCGCTGCGTGCTCCGGTAGCTTTTCCTCACGGGGGAGAGAAGCACCCGCACTCTGCTTGAAGCCTGAAGAACCCTAACACGAGTCACCACTTCTGCTCGCTCAGCTGCTCTTGACCTCCCCGGGCAGCTTCTCTGGTGACACCCGTTCCTCTGGAGGTGGGCGGGCCCTGTCCTGGCTGCTCTGACCCACGTGCAGCTGCTCTTGGAGACTGCGAGGCGTCGCTCGGGCTGGGCACAGGGTGCCCAGGATTCAACCCAGCAGAACACGTGCCCCTGGATGGCCCAGCGGCAGGGGCTCTCTGGATCCTCTTCCTGCTTCCATTCTTCCTGCAAATACAGCCACGTGCCTCCCGTTCTCTCCTCACCACGCCTCGCTTCCCTCGTCCCTTATCCCGCTGCCTTCCCGTCTCCTCCGGTTGTAAATTCATCCTTCTTTAATGCATCTCGGCCTCCCGCCCGGCTTGCTGGGGTGGCGTGGGGCACACAGGCTCCAGGCGTGTGCATGCGTGTGTATGTGACGTGGGTGTGTTTTCCTTACTCACCATCCATATTCATGCCTATAGCAGCACAACTGTCCTTACTCACCCACTTGTTTAGCCAAGAAAGGGACTCTTCAAAGAAGCAGTGTGCTTTTCCTTTCTTTTTAAAGGTTTTATTTATTTGATAGGGCGGAAGCACAAGCAGGGGAAGCAGCAGAGGGAGAGGGAGAAGCAAACTCCTCACCGAGCAGAGAGCCCGATGTGGGACTTGATCCCAGGACCCCGGGATCGTGATCTGAGCTGAAGGCAGAGGCTTTAACCCACTGAGCCACCCAGGCGCCCCTGCGTCTTCCTTCTTGAAGGAGGTGGTAGGCCCTGGGCTGGGTGTGTGGAGGACACGGTTGGCGCACTGGGTGGGCCGCCGTGCAGTCTGTGGACCCCGGACTTTGAAATTTCCCTGGATGCGTGGCTCCCATAGTCTGAGACAGGGGCTCAGCGCACGGCATTACAAATTCTGAGACCCACCACTGTTTCCCGAGGCCCTTTTCCGTCCAAGCACATAGAACATCCTATCCGTCGGCCACACCCAGTTCTCGTGTTCCGCGCTCTTCAGAGGACAGAGCACAGCAGATGCGTGGCCAGGGTTCACCATCACAGACAGTGTGCAGTGCGGCAGTGCGGGGGGCACAGCGTGGTCACTGTTTGACCACAATCTGCCGGCCGAACTTCAGAAACATGGGGTGGATGAGACCCTCCCAGTCTGGGCCAGGCTGCAGTTCCTGGCCCCTGGTCCATCTGTCTTGGCTCTCTTGCCACGAGGAAGCCTGGGTGGGTGCCTGCCCCTGACTCCCTTTGCTGGAATGAGCCGCCATGCGGAGCAGCATAGAGGACATGCTGGTGACCTGTGGGAAATGGGCAGCAGGCCTCCTGTTTCGGGAAAGGAGGGAGGTTCCCAGCATTTGTCTTTCTGGTAATCAGATGATTAAGGCATGGGGTGAGTTTTGACATGGCCTCTGGTTTATTCGTTGGGATTACCTTAACTCGGTATAGTTGCATCCGAGAGAAATCAGTGCCCTAGAGCGAAGGGACCACAGCCTCCAGTGAACCGCTGGTGGTCACTGGGGTCCTGCATGGACTCAGAAGGGCAAGTTGCACTTGACAGCTTGTGCTCGATGCCCTGGAAGCCCTCACCCTGCCGCTGGGCATTGGGGCACCCGGAGACCAAGCACATCCTTGTCTGTGTCAGAGAGCCGCTGTCATCCTCCGCCTCTCCCTGACCATCTCTCCCTGGTGATGCCCTCACTGCTGAACCACATCATTCTGTTAGGACAACACCCAGGGGTTCCCATGTGCTGCTTTCTACAAAGGCCGTGGGTCCTGGTGGGCATGGCAAAGAGACGAGACCCTTACTCCAATGATTGGGCCATGCAGCACATTGGGAGGGTCTCCAGCCTTGTTCATCAGTCAGGTTGATTTGAAAGTTTGGGCCATCTCAGCTGGGTGTGTATGGGAGGGGAGGCCCAGGCAATGTCGGTGTGGCTCGTGTGTGTGGAGCCACCCCCTGGCACGTGCTGGAGGCCATGGGCCGGTTTCCTGTGGGAGCCACAGTCCTGTGGGTTTGCTGCACCTGTGACCCGGCCATGTGGTCTCCTGCCCATCGTCCTCCTGTTGCCGGCTCACCTCCGGTGGGGTTTGGACACCAGAAGCTCTGCACACAAGCGAGTCGGAGGGCCGCGGGAGACGTAGCAGAGCCGGTGAGCTCCTGCCCCTGCTCTTCACGCACATCGGCCACGGAACAGCTCAGTTTAGCTGCAGCTGAACTTTGCCAGTGCTTTCCGGAGGCAGTGCCTGAGCACCTGTGGAAGGCTCGTCCCTGGCCCCATGGGGCAGAGCCGTCCTTTGTACAGCGCCCACAGTGAGGGTCTGGGGCTGAGTCCCGAGTCCTGCATCATGTCTGTGGAGGGGTCACCCAGAGAGAGTGCGGTCTGAGGGCAGGCCTCACCAACAGGAAAGGGCTTCCTGCAAGCCGAAGTGCTCTCTCGAAGATGTGCGAGCGGCCTGGAGAACCCAGGGCTGCTGGGCTGTGTGGGGAGAGCAGCCGCCAGGCCGTCCTGGGGAGGGGAACTGATGCCCGTGCCTTCAGCAGGCCAGCAAGCCTTCCAGCCGGGGAGGAAGTCAAGAGCCATGTGTGCTCCTTGTCTTGACCTGTCTGCAGTTTTCAGGCTCCCTGCACGTTAGAAGCTTTGTTGCCTCCGTCCTAGCAGTTTGTAGATTTGGGGAAATGTAGCTCATCTTCACTGTGAGAGGCCTCAGCCCTTTGTGTGCTCTTCTCCCAGGGTGGCCGTGGCAAAGCCCCGCTGTCCCGGGCTTGAATAACGGACTCTCTTATCTCCGATTCCGGAGGCTTGAAGGCCAAGATCAGGGTGTTGGGGTGGAGGGTGGGTGGTGAGCTCCTTGTGAAGGCTGGTTCCGGGGGTTTGCTGGCATCCTTGGTGTGTGAGGCATCACCTCACCCCTGCCTTCACCTTTACTCTGGGCATCAGTGTCTGAATTGCCCCTTTCTATGCGGACACCGGTGGCTGGCGGGGGTCCGCCTGACTGCAGTGTGAGCTCGTCGTAACCGTTCTGTCTGCAGGGAAGGGCACATTATAGGGTACTGGGGGTTCAGACCTCACATGAATTTGGGGGGTACGTCCTGCCCATCATGCTCAGTAAGAACTGGTCTTAGGATGCAGTCGTGATGCTATGTCCATGACTTTTCGGAGCTGAGTGGTTGTGTGGGGCGGGGTCAACCTTTGCTGTTACAGAGAGTCACACTGTGGATTCTGAGGGTCACTGCAATGTGACACTTTTGGCAGAAGGTCATTGGGTCCAAATTCAGCCCTTGGATCCACTTTTTCCCAGGCTTGCGGTATCTGATACACACGTCCTCCCTCTCAGGCCCCCTTCCAGTTCTCCAAGGTATGACCATAGCAGTGAGAGGCTTGCACGCTCACATGAGGCTCACGAGCGTGCACACTCAGGAGTTTTTAGACTGACAGTTGTGGTGCAGCCTTTATGGGGAAATCTGCCAGCATTCCACATCTAAGTTTTATATTAAATTGGCCTCATGGAACCTTCAAGATATTTGTTCAACTGTTCCTGTGGAGACGTTGGCCTCACACAGTGGCTACTTAGCTGTCTCCACAGGATTTACTGGATCAAAGCCGCCTTGTCCACAAAGGGCGAGCATGCGGTGCACCCTCGTGGGCACTTCTACCCATATAATGAAAGCAGGCCCGTGGCTGTTTCCCCAGCTCCCCCATGCAGCGAACTCATTCATAAGTCCAGTAGCCTTCTTCCGGGCTGCTCTCCGCTTCAAGGGCTGGATTTGAATCCACTGGGTCCTTGGGCAGGCGATTCTCTGTGCATCTTTTCCTGGACTTTGAAATGGGGACGATTCTAGGTTCCCACCTTGCCAGCCCCCTCCACACACTGGCTCACCAATTTCTCCTGCTCCAGAACATCTTTCCTCTAGAATACTATTAATAATGTTAATAAGCAGCCAGCATTGGTTTTTTTTTTTAATTAATAGAGTATTTTCAAGAGCAGTTTTAAGTTTATGGAAAGACAGAGCAGAAAGAGCCCGGTTTCCGCCTGTCTCCACCCCCACGCCCCCGGTTTTCCCTGTCAACACATCTTGCGTTGGTGCGGTCTGTTTTGTTGCAGTGGGTGAACCAACACTGCTACATTATTGTTGACTAAAGCCCATAGTTTACATCAGGGTCACTCTTGGTGTCCCTCATCCCATGGGTTTGGACAAATACATGAAGACACATATCCACCACTACAGTATCACAGAGCAGTCTCACTGCCCTAAAAGCCCTGCATGCTCTGCCTGTGCACCCATCCCTTTCCCAACCCGAAAACCACCGACAGATCTTTTTCTGCCTGCGTAGTTTGCCTTTTCCAGAAGGCCGTAGAGTTGGAATCACACAGCGTGTAGCCTTTTCAGACTGGCTTCTTTCACTTTGTGATGTGCAGTTATATTTCCTCCATCTCTTTTCGTGGCCTGAGCTCATTTCTCTTGAGTGCCGCACAATATCCGTTGTCTGGATGGACCCCACTTATTTACACAGTCACCTACTGAAGGACATCTTAGTTGTTTCCAGGTTTTGGAAATTGTAAGTAAAGCTGCTACAAACATTTGTGTGCTGTTTTGTTTTTTTTTTTGTGGACATAAGTTTTTAGCTCATTTGGGTAAATACCAAGGAGTGTAGTTGCTGGATCCTGTGGTAAGAGTATGCTTAGCTTTGCAAGAAACTACCAGGCCATCTTCCAAAGTAGCTGTATGTCTGATGTTGGCATCTTTTCATATGCTTATTTGCCATCTGTATGCATTCTTTGGTGAGGTGTCTGTTCAGGTCTTTTGTACATTTCTGAATTGGGTTTTTCATTTCTTGTTGAGTTTTAAGAATTCTTTTGATATCAGTCCTTCATGAGATTCATGTTTTGTAAATATTTTTTCTGAGTTTGTGACTTGTTTTTTTCATTCCCTCAAGTACTATATATATATATATATATATATATATATATATATGAAGTAGTAACACTTCAGTTTCTTCTAGATTATTGAAACTTTCAAAAGATATAAAATCAGGTTAGCAAAAGTTATCAATCACCTACTGAGTAACAGACAATATGTTAAACCCTCATTTGTCCTTTATAAGCTACTGTATTCCATTATTTGTGATTTTATTCATATAGCTAGAATCCCCAACAAGGGTATAAGTTCTAATAGTTATGCATTTATTTTTTGAACATTTACTATGAGTCTGAATTTGGAATCCTCCTAGGTGATGGAGATACAGAGACAATTAAAATATGATTCATATGTTGAATGAGGTTATAATCCAGTTGGGAAGATAGTCATAGACATAAATAGCCATACACAGCAAGCAAGAAAGTGTTCCTAACAAAGTCCAAACACAGTGCAACAGAGACATGGGACATGAAGTCAGTTTAATCTGGGTCTGAAGATCGGTGACAGTTTCACACAGGGAATAGTTCTCGATTGGACTTTCAAGTTCAGTTGGCAGTTTTATGCCAGAGTTGAGAGAAGTCAGTTGAAGCTGAAAGACAATGGGGAAGGCGTTCACTGCTGGCTGGTGCCGTGAAGGTCTGGGAGGTGGTTAAACGACAGTTAAACATATGCGTGTGTGCGTCCTCTCTTACCTCATGTTAGCGTGGGTGGGCATTATTGTTAATACTGTTCATGCTGCATTATTGTTATCATTCTGGTTTTATAGGTGGGTAAACAGGGTCTATGGGAGAGAGAGACTGGTTAAGAACATGGGTTTTGAACTTGAGTGCATGACAATGGCCAGAGCAGGATTCAGCTTCTGCACCTTATTACCATGTGGCCTTGAGCACTTCCTTATGGCAGCGTGGCACCTGGATGTTGTAGGTGTGGATGTCCGTGTTCGAGCTTCTTGTAGCTTTGTTTTCCACCAGATGCTGAGCTTGCCGTTCGGCATGTGGTGAATACTTCATAAAGTCTATCAACTATTGAGGCAAATGCCTGATCTGAGGAAAGCAGAGCTGTCCTCCCCTGGGGCTACCTCCTTCCTCAAGTGCCCTATAAAGCTCATATGGCCGCTATCCATGCAGGGCTCTCATGAAGGGTGTGTTTAGGAAGGTGGACTCATCATGCTTGGGAAATCACCATCAGTTGTGGGGCAGCGTGCTCAGAGTGAGATAGATACTAAGGAGGTGGTAACTCCTTGTTGCCTATGAAACGTTAAGGCTGAAGAGAAAGGTCAGGTCCACTGAGTTCTGTCCTTGGTGCTGATCACATACTGGTTGCTTGATAAAGGCCCCTGGAAGTGGGTGCTTGTTTAGCTCACCATGCATCAGGGATCCACAGTTCCAGTGACCAATGACAGATGATAATATTATCGAGTTTGAAAAATATAACTCCTAAGTGGCAAATTTATTTTAGGTCATGTCCACTTATGCCGCACTCTGAAAGATGGACCGGTATTTTATATTACTGGATGTATATTGTGTTAAGTATTACCTTAAGGGGATAATGTATGACTGAAATTCTAAATACCTAGATCAAGAATGTTTTTGTTTCTATCTTGGTAATTTAGCAATGTGAACTTATATTACTTTAGTTTGTATATGTAGATATTATGTTTGCTATATTAAAATTCTTTTTAAAATAAAACTTTGTTCAGGAAATGATTATAAAATTTAATTAAATTTGCATTAATATATTACAGCACTTGTTTTCTCAATTGGAATAATAAGGTTTGAACCTGCTTCATTTTTTAGTGTTTGCTAGCTCTTGAAATAATTATAATGACCATTTAAATAATAGCAATAACATGCATCTCATAGGGATATAGATAATATTAATGTTAATCCATGGGTACCCCTCACAGATTCCCTCACCTAGTAAAAGCTCAGTAATCGTGTTAGCCATTGCTACTTGTTATGAAGTTTCCGATTCACGGTAGGATAAATTAGTATTTCAAGAAAAAATTGCTAATAGTGTGTTTTTTTCCTTACTGGTTCCATTCTCTTCATTCATGCCTTGTTGAATATTTTCTGTGTGCAGGCTGCTCACTGCACTAGGAACTTTGTAAAACTGGAAATGCAGCCACATGTCCTGACGTGGATATCATCCACAGTGTCAGAGAGAGAAGGAATAGTGAGCAAAGATGTTCCAGCCTCAGCAAGAGTGAACGATCCCAGAGACTCTGCTGAGCTTTCCAGTCCTAATCACGATGACAGGAAAATGCCCACTGACCTCTAGATTGTGTCGGAAGACAAACTTCCGAAGAGCAGATGACAGTGGGACTTGCTTCCCCCCTTGTGGAAGGGCAGGATGCCTGGCAGGTGCGGGGGGAGGCGTCCTGTGTCGGGAGTCGGCTACGTTGGATGCAGCACGCCTTTTACATACACGTGATCCTGTTGCTTTTTATTTTAATCCTTTGGAGATAGTACTCAACTAGTAGATTGAAAAACCATACTTGAAGTGTGTTATGTTCATAATTCAAAAACAGTTTCATAGATGTTTTCCTAAAATAAGAAAAAATATTTTTAAACTAATTTTTTTCTTTCCATTCTTTGATTCTTTTTGGTCTTCACATTTCTACATTCTCTTTATTTAAAAAAAGTATCTTTGTAGTATCTTTGCTAATAGTATTTTCTGGATCTAGTTAAGGGTGGGAGCAGTAATCTGGGATACTAGTGGAGAAAATATTGTATCTGCATTGAGGGGCAGTGTGGGTCTCAGGGGCAAGCTAATAACTCGTGGACGATTACACTCAGAAGGAGAAGCACATGCCTTTGGAACACACTTGCCAAAGAATCAACATTTGGCACATGCGAGGCTCAGCCCAGTGTCGGCTCCATGCTGTGTCAGGCTGTCTCCATCCATGGGCTATCTCCTAGAAAAAGATTCAGATGGCTTATTTAAGGCCTGCCAGGTAACCAGAGACATTCATCATGCAAGAGGACTTATGTTCATACTCTTGTTTCCTTTTTGTAAGATATTACCTAGATGGAAAAAAAAAAAAAAACCCTGGCAGTAACAAAATTCCACTTTGGGGAGATAAACAGTGGTGACTAATTTGATTTGGGAAAAGCGGAATTGAAAGTAGACAGTTCTCGGAGCCGTTTAAAATGAGGGCAGGGTAGAGTCAGGTGGTCGTTCCTGGTCTTCTTCATGTAGACTTTTTTTTTAAGTAAAACTTATTTTTTAAAGACTCTGTTATGGGCATATGGTATATTATATTAAAATGTTAAAATACATATCAAAATGCATTAAAAAATGGAACTATCTCTACCACAATTGATTACTTTGGTTTTTTTTATTTTACTGCAGGTTTACTAGTAGAATTGTAGTCAATTATAGAATTCTCTCTTCCTCAAAGAAAGTCACTTTTGGAGGGGAGTATGCTAAATTTTAAAAGAAATATTCCACAAGGGAGCTGTATCAGGGAATTTAGGCGCCATAGACAAGGGCAAAGGCCATGTTCTCAGGCCCGTGACTTCTAAGACCCTCGGCAAAGGCTGGTGGGGGCCACACAGCTCCTCCTTCCGTGAAGGAGGAGCGTCCCCCAGTGGGACGCTGAAGCCCAGCCGCTGTGGAAAGCCTGTGACCGGGGCAGCAGCATGCTCTAGCGCTGACTCTGCTTTGCTCCATTGTAGGAACCACCAGATATGATGGGGTTTTGAAGTCATTTTAGCTCTTGTATAAAGTTTCATTTTTGTCTTGACTTCATTACACAAATTTATCCTCTGAATATTTTGACTTGAACTCATTTGTTGCAAAAAGTATGCCTCTATTAATGTCTTATGAATATCTTAAGTATGAATTTAGAAATGGCCATTTCCCTCGTAATTATACTGACATCACGAATCATTGAGGATCAGATTTTCATGGTTGACTAAGCTGGGGCAATTTATGTGATGTTTATTCGTCTTTTGTGGGGGCACACATTTCTAGAGTAGGTCATTAAAGAGAGAATTTTGGAGCATTAATCTCATACAAGCAACAGTGCACGACTTCGCAGTTACCCCGAATTCTGAAAGTTAGAAATCAGAACTATGAATGTACCTTAACAAAAAAAAGAAAGTCTTATTTTGTATCACAATGAGTTTTTTCCTAAAATAGAAAGTGACTCATGCGTCTCAGTGGCTAATAAAGAAGTGTGCTCCAGGCAAAATGCAAACTCCTAACGCTGCCCGTCTCTCTTCTTCACCCTAATGGTCTGGTTTCAGTAGAGGGGTAACGGGTTGTATTGGGTTGTGAAATCACACAGCATTTCTACTTCTTGGAGGGCTCCTTGGGCTCAGGAAGGACTTGACTCCCTGGTTAACCACTGGTGCTTGACTGTGTGTTCATGCCATGAGTAGGAAAGTGCTGGAAAGGCTGCACGCATTCCTCCCAGAGCACTGGGCCCTGTCGCCTGCTGCGTAGCCCTTCTCCCCTGCAGCGTGGGGGTCATGAGCCTCAGAGGCTCCGTGTTGGTGTTCCAGTCCTTCCTTCTCCACCGAAGAGTGCTCTGCCCTTGCGTGCACCAGCTCCTTGATTCTCTCCTCTGATTTGCTGACTTCTGCTACGAACTTGGCCTGCCTTCCCTCCCCCGCTGGTGGGGCGTGGACCCTGCGCACTTCTCCTTCTCCCACGAGCCTGCCTCCCTGGCCGCGGCTCCCCGCTCTGAGCCTGGTGCAGCGGGCTTTCTGTGGCTTCCTCGGCCCGCTGTGTGCCTGGCCCCTCTTCTCTGTGCGTTGGGGACGGAGGCCTTTCTCGCCGTCCTCTCCGGCTCTTCGGTCCCCTCTTCCTCTTCGGTCTTCTCGCTCTGACTCTTCTATCTGAGCTAATTTCTCCCACTGTCACCTCAACAAAGCCTTGCGTGTGTCCAGCTGGCCAGAGCTTCGCTCCCAGACCTAGACATGGTCACCTTGGCTCCTGGGCACAGTGGGCTCGCAGTGCGAACTGTCACATCCTGTCTTCTGACCCCATCTTCCGGTCTTCTGTTTGTGGCTCCATCATCTTCCGACCCTGAAGCTCAAAACCCTGCCTTTCCTCTGCTACTGTGCCCCTGCATCGCCCTTCCCCTTGCCCTCTGCCACCATGCCCCCAGTCACCGTTGCCCTGCCCTTTGCCTCCGTGCCCCCTGCTTTGCCCATTTCCCTGCCCGCTGCCACCGTGCCCCCCATGTAGTCCATCCCCCTGTCCTCTACCACTGTGCCTCCTACCTTACCCATCCCATGACTTCTGCCTGCGGTCTGTCTCTTGTCTCTGCTCCTTGGCGACCGTGTTACCCAGCCTGGAAAGAGCCACTGGTGTGTGGACACCCCTCAGCGCCGGCCCCCCAGTCCAGCCCTCCCCATGATGCTCCAGAACTGGTGATGTTATCCATCAGGACCTGCTGTGAGGCTTCCCTGGTTCCATGTCAGCAGCAGGAGGCATGGGGGTGACAGGTAGCTGTGGCCCCAGCCTTCCCGCACTCTGTCCCGCTGCTGTGCGCTCACCATGATGTTCAGCACCCATCTGCCTGTCTGTCTTTCTGCAGGGTGGTGGGGGGGTGATTTGGGATGGCACACGGGCCAGGAGGGGCCATGCCAGGGAGAACCCTCCACCCCAATGTGAAAGCTTGTTTTCTCCTTGTCTGTGTGACATGGGCTTATTTCCACACCACGGTGGCTGGCCAGCGACCCTGCTAGGCGGTCACACGGTAGCTAGATGTGAAGTGATTACGTGACTGTGTTCTGTGCCTGAAAATACAACGAAGGGGCGAGCGCTCTGGCGTGTGTGCACCCTTGTGGACTGGGAGCACTCAGTCCCGTCTCCCCCACAGCCTCTGGGGACAGAGAGCTGCGGACCCCTGCTGGCTCCACTCAGCCCTCCTCCGGGGACACCCTAGTCAGCAGTCTCTGAGCCGCCCTGGCCTCCTTTGCTCTGGGTCTGGGGCTCTGCCAGGTCTCATGATGGAAACAAATGTCTCTTTTTCTCGTGAGCCCCTCTAGGGTGCCGTCGCCCGGAGGAAGGTCGCCTTCCATGATAACCATGGGCCCTGGGAGAACTGGGGCACATTTCCGCCGGTCTTACCTGCCGTCCGTGGCATCCCCTGCTCACCTGCTCACCCAGACCTCTGTGGCTGGTTCTGCAGCACCCGCCACTGGCTGTTCGGGCTGTCTTGGCAGGGAGCACTTGTGGTCTTTGCGCACTTGTGGGGTTAGAAATGTGTCGAAAGATTGAGGATTTGTACTGATTCCAGGCCCACAAATGCCGTTCCTATTCATGCTGTTAGCGGAATGAGGAAGAGGAGAGAGGGCCCAGAGGGAAAGAGCTGCACTGTGTTTAGGACTTGACGCTTCTCACGGCCAATTACAAATAAGTAAATATATACCTACATGTACACATGCCTGTTGTACCTGTGAATGTATGTGTACATGTGTGTTTGTATCTCTGTATGTATATGTGTATGCGTGTGCACAGGTGTATATGTATATGTGTGTATGCACGCACACGTGTGTATATGTGCGTGTCTGTATGTGTACGTGTGTATATGTGTGTGTGCGTGCACACGTGTACGTGTGGCATGTCTGTATGTGTATTTCTATGTGTATGTATATGTATATGCGTACATATGCACAGGTGTGTATGTATGCGCACACGTGTGCACATACATGTACAGGTATGCACACATGTACGTGTATGGTCGTGCACGTATATATAAGTTTGTGGTGTGTGTGTGTGTGTGTGTGTACGCACAGACATACAGAGGCCAGAGCATTTGTCTGGAGCTGCTGGAGAACACCCCGCTGGTTCTTGTCCCATGATTCCTGCCTTACATTGATCCGCGACCTTCCAAAAGGCCTGGGGGCTGAAGATGTGGGATGGTGAAGGCTCTCCCTTCAGGAGCACAGGCCCCGTGGGCCCTCTGCTCAGTCCCAGTGGCTTTGCACACTTCCCTGGGGTGATTTGGGGGGTAGAGGAGGGGTGTGGGAGGGGGTGGGCTGGGCCTGGGGCACATGCAGGCTGCCTCTCTGCCCTCAGGTGTCTCCCTCCGGGCAGGGTCCGCAGCAGCAAGTGCAAGGCGGTCCCCAGATGGACAGACTGGAGGGTTTGGGGGTCTGCGGCCAGGCACAGTGCGGCCCTTTGCTGGAGCACTTGGCAGCTGTGGAGACCGAAGCTGGGAACTTTGGCAAAACGTGTGGACTCCAGGGCATCCTGGAAGCTGGCTCTTTTAGTTTTGTTCTCTTGATTGGTGTTTTTAGTTTTGTACAAAAGCTGAACATAGAGAACATAATTCTCTCTTTATTGAGGGCTCCTGTTAATGAAATTCTGTGTGAAAGTCCGTTCATACTCCTATTGAATTCGGTTTAAAATTAGTCACCCCAGTGACCAGGGTACAAATCTGAACGATGTGCCTCAGAAGGATATTTTCTGTCCTTTGGAGTCCCAGGCCCCCTTTGCCAACACTGAGGTTGGGGCTTCAAGGCTGGATATGGACCAGACTCCCCTTAGGGTCTCCCACTCATCCTGGCACTTGCAGAGCTGGGGCTCTGGGCAAGCGTGGGAGCCAGACCATCCTGACGGACGGTGAGCAGAGAGGCGGGAGCCCACGTGGGCAGTCTCTGAGAGCCAGCGCATCTGCATCCGGGCTGGTAAGCATCTCGTTGGGAAATACTGGGGCAGCTGGATCGCTAGAATTCTAGAAAGGAGGCTTGGACAGTGGAATTCTGACGCTCAAGCTTGGGGACACATGTTTGTGATAAGCACACACAGATTCTCCAGAGTAGCACTGAATCTGAAGCCAGGAGAAGGTTCCTGGGCACAGAGTTTATTTCCTTTCTTGACTGTAATCACAGCTAATTATTACAAACTATAACCAGTAAAGTCATCGGGAAAAACAAGGAAACTCATCTGTCATTGTGCTGCCCAGACCACTGGCTCTCAGATGTCCAGTCTTGCTGTGTGTGCATACACATGCGAACACTTGTTTTTCAACAGAAATTTTGAAAATTTGTCAAACTATGTTGGGGGGTTCCCCTCCCTTCCTCCCTTCCCCCTTCTTTCCTTCCTCATTCATTTTTTTCTCCCTCCTACCCTCCCTTCCTTCTTCCTTCCTTTCTCTCATTTTCTCTTTCTCTCTCTCTCTCTCTCTTTTTCTTAAGAAAGTAAGAGAGAGTGAGCACAAGCAGGGGAAGCAGCAGGTTGGGGGAGAAGCAGGCTCCATGCTGAGCAGGGAGCCTGATGTGGGGCTTGATCCCAGAACCCTGGGACTGTGACCTGAGCCAAAGGCAAAGGCTTAAAGACTGAGCCCCCAGGTGCCCCTGTAGGGCTTTTTCTTGCCTATGTCATCGCTTGCCCTGTTACGTGGGCTCTGCGTCAACATTGAGACCAGAGGGAAGTCATGCTTGTCGAGCCTGCTGTCCGCGTGGGGTGTGAGGTCACGGCTCCACGTGCATCTCTCCTGGAGCAGCTGCTGTCTTGTGCCAGGGCTCCGTCCTCTCCACCCTCCTCATTTCCGTGTCCTCCCCTTGTCTTTTCCTCCTCCCCCTTCTCTTCCTTCTCCTCCTATGACGCCTGAAACCCCAGGCCTCACACGAGAGGCTCCTGGGGGGCTCTTTCCACCCCTCGCTCCCCTGCTGAGTTTCATCTTCCGGTTGTTCAGCTGGGATGACAGAACGTACGTGGCATCGGGAGCCGTGTGTGCATTCCCACGCCTGGGGTGCAGCCCTCTGTGTGTCTTGTTTCCTTTGAGACGTGCACAGCCAGCTTCATCAGACTAGCCACATGGGGTGGCCAGGTCCGCCCGTTGGCCCCTGTCCCGTGATGCTGACTCTGCCTGGCTCCTGCCATCCTTGGGCTCCGCTGTCACCATCTTAAACCTCCTAGCATCTTTCCCCAGAAGGAGCTCCTGCATTTTCATATTTCCCAGGTCACCTGCATCGTGTTTTTATTTTGCAGAAGTGCTGTTTCGTGTCCCTGTGTGGACTGTGAGCTGGCCTGACCCTCTGAGGCCTATCAGTGACTTTGGAATTGCCCTGCCTGGCGGCTGACCAGGCTTCACCCATCTGTCCAGCTGTGGTGTTACAGAGGTTGAAAAGAAAGAAGTATGGGGTTGAAAAAAGAGTTGAAAAGCTAGAAGTATGGGGAACCCCGGGCTCTGGCTCTGGCGAGGGGGTTCCCTTCAGAAGGAGGGTTTTGTGGCCGGCCACCTGTGCCAGCTGTGCGCCACACATGGGTGAGCAAGTCCTTGAAGGGAGGAGGAGGTCAGGACTTTTCCGGGGACCCCACTGTGGAGGCCACGTCCATCTGAGCCACTGCTTGAATCTTAATGCTGGTGTCACCCCAGCTTACACGGGGACCAGGTCTGGAGATAGAGCTGGAGCAGAGGGATTGAAGGCCTCGAGTGTGAGAGTCTTGGGTCACTCCCATGCAGCGGACTCAGGGCGGGCTGCAGTCATGGGGCATGGATGTTGTAGAGGAAGGCAGCTGGCTCTGGGCACGTCTTCATAAAGGTCTTGGCTGGTCCCGGCCCTGCTCAGCCAATCCTGCTCAGTCCCTCACTGTGCAGCTCGGGGCCAACAGGTGTGTGTATGGATGACAGGGTTATTTAGGGAATCATGGAGTGGCCAGTGCTCAGTGTGCAGGCCAGCCTGGGAGCCCTTCCGCAGAAGAGCTGGTGTGGCCGTTGGAGCCTAAGGCCGTCCAGGGAAGGACTCTCTCTTCCTGGGGCTCTCAGCCTTTTCTCCGCCCCAGCCTCAACCGACTGGATGAGCCCCCCTGCATTGGGGGAGGGGAACTGCCTTACCCAGGTCTACGGATTTAAATGTGAGTCCCCTCTAAGCAGTCACGTTCTCAGCAAGTGTACGCTGGCGCTCGAGGGGGCGTCTGGCTCCGGTTCCCAACCACGCGGACACGGAAAATGTGTCATCGTAGGCCGGCATGTGCCCCGGGCGTGGAGCGCTGACACTTCCCATGAGGCTGGACGCCCAGTGGTGCCTGAGGCCCTACGGACGTGAGGGTGGGGAACTGCAGTTTGAGCCTCTGAGTGGACACCTCTGAGCTTGGTGGAGCTCGGCAGAGTCTCGTCCCTGTGTGGGGAGATGGTCGTGATCTGGTCTCCGGGCCAGCGGGAAGGGTGGACCTTTTCAGCATGATCGAGACTGTGTGCAGTTGAAGGCTGAATCATTCCAGGCATTTTCCCTGGAATTACGCTGAGAAAGGATTTCTTCCCAGGCCGCTAACCACGCTTGGGAGTTGAAGGTCCGGATGAGTCGGGGATGGTGGAGCCACACACTTCCGGTGCAGAGAATGAATAATTCACCTTGTTTTCTGGGCTAAAAAAAAAAAAAAAAATCTTTCAAACGCTTTTCTCTGTTTTTTTTGCCGAGGCTTAAATTTTTCAGTCCTTTGATGCTATCCCTTCTTCCAATAAGGCTTGTTTCTATGGAGACACGAGTGAACCGCAGCCAGGCTCCGTGGTTCGTCACAGAAGGCTCCTGGAGGGCTCTCTCCATAGCCTTCGGAATATGCTCGGCCACGTGTGTTTCTGGGGTGCTGGGGGCCCTGGGGGCTGGGCACCACACTTGCACGTGCCCTCCCCGGCAGAGCTGCCACAGCCCCCTCCGTGCAGCAGACACTGGGCACAGAGGGCTTCTTTGAGGACGGTAGAGCGTGACACACAGTGTACAGAGTGTCTTCTGAGCATAGTCTCGGACCCTCCGGCGAGGGTTTCTGGGGTGCTTATTGCGGTCATTGCTGTGTGAGTGTGGTCGCTGCTCTGAGTGGGGAGAGCTGACCCAGGAGGGGACAGGAAGACAGAATCACTGTTCCCTTGTGACGCCCCAGGGATTCCGCAGGCCGGTTGGCCCTGATTGGGAGCCACCACGTGAGGACATATCTATAGACTGCTGTCCTAGTCTGTCGAGGTGACCGTGGACACCCCAGGCAGGGGCTTTTCATCACCAGGTTCTTCTCGCCACGCTGGAGGCTGGAGGTTGAAAGTCAGGTGCCAGCGCAGGCGAGTTCTGCTGCCCTCCTCTCCGTGGCGCATTTGTGCTGGGTCCTCGTGTGGGGGTGGGGCTGGGAGCTCCGTGGCATCTCCTTGACAAGGACACTACCCCACTCCCGGGGGCTCCACCCTTACGAGTTCCTCACTTCCCGAAGGCCCCTAACTGATCCCAGCACGCTGGGGGCTAGAGTCCAACATATGGATTTTGGGGACACAGATATGCTGTCTAGAGCAGTAACCTTGACGTTCCTTCAGAGGAGGGACGTGGGCTCCTCTGTCCTCCTTTGGTTGGTGTTTTCTAGGTGATGGGCCCCAAAGCCCGTGAATGGAGGCCGACTGACTTTGGACCAGCTTCAGGAAGGAGCAGTCCTCCTGTGTGGCTGGGGTTCATCTGTGTGGACGCACTGACACGTGCGCTGTATCAAAGCTGAGGGCGCCGCCCCGGCCGTGCGTGCCCCCAACGTGCCCGCTGCCCGCACGCGTGTCCCCACTGTGCCCACTGCCCTTGCACCCCACGCCGCACCCATTGCCTGCGCCTGCCTTTCCACCGTGCCCACTGTCCGCTCATGCCGCTCACTGCTTGCGCGCGCCCCACCACACCCACATTGCATCCCACGTGGTTGGGGGTCAGCCCGGTCGTCTGCCAGGGCAGTGGTGCCTGGTGGGACAGTTCTTGCTGTCGGCACAGCGGTTACCGAGTAGAAAGCAATTTGGAGCTTATTTCTTGGTTGCTTACCTCGGTGAATCTCACGTATTGCAGTAATGGGTCTGAATACCCACCTTTGAAGGTAGCTGTGCAGGTCCAATGTTCAGAGTAACATCATGTCAGAGGGCATTCGGAGCAGGTGCATAGCATCTGGGATTACTACTGTCATCGTCCGTTTCAGCAGCCATCCGGGCAGGATCGTCTCGTGCTAAGGAAGAAAACTCAAAGGGCTACATTCTTAGATAGTCTTTTCCCTTTCAATATTAAAAAAAATAATAAAACAAAAAACCTCATAATTCTAGAAATGAGAGTAAAAGAGTAATAAAGTAATTGCACATGTTAATAAGAGTTAACTCATTTTTCCTGATGGATCGTAAGCCCAAGATGTCTAAGCAATGTCTGTGGGGAGAATGTTTTCTCGCCTTTCCACAGAGACTGCTTCCATCTGAATGTGGTGCCAGGAATGCCTGATGACTTTAGAGTTTATTTTTCTGCAGTCAAGATCTGCAAGTTAAATGAAGAAAGAGCTTCATGCAACACTTTTTAAAAAATGGGTTTGTTGGGGTGCCTGGGTGGCTCAGTGGGTTAAAGCCTCTGCCTTCGGCTCAGGTCATGATCCCAGGGTCCTGGGATCGAGCCCCGCATCAGGCTCTCTGCTCAGTGGGGAGCCTGCTTCCTCCTCTCTCTCTGCTGCCTCTCTGCCTACTTGTGATCTCTGCCTGTCAAATAAATAAATGAAATCTTAAAAAAAAAAACAAAAACGGGTTTGTTTGGAAATGATGTCACCCTGAATCTTTTCCCTAAGAATGCGGAAAGTACGGTGGACACTTGGGTTCGGGGTGTCTATGGGCGTGTGTTTGCATTCTGCCTCTGTCTGGCTTTTCTTGTCTGCTTCAGACTACTAGATTGGTTATTTCCCCAGCTCCCACCATAGGAAACCCACACCAGTGTGTTTCCAGCAACATTCGGAAGATTTAGGAGACTAACGTGGAAGTCAGGCACCTCAGGTGTGAAACAGGAAACAAGGTGCCAGCTCGGCGTTCCCTGGCCTCTGGCCTTGGAACAACTTGTGGAACATTGGGGTGTGTCTGGGTGCCCTCGGGGCTTGCCCTTCCTTCTTCAACGGGTTTCTCACACAGGATGCACTTTCTCAGCTTTGTGGATGGATTTGAGAACTTTTGCCAAGGCCCAGAAACAGTGGGTGCCGCCCAGCTGTGTGCTGGCCGCGATGGACAACGGCCTCAGTGTGCGGAGACGGTCCTCTGCCCCGCTGGGACCTGCCACAAGGCCCTGCAGGTGGCGTTTTCTTCTCTTGCTCTGGACGTCGTAGGTATCACCAGTGCGATTCTCGTGGATCACTGTTTACTGAATGTGCTGAGTGGCTCCTGGCAGGTGGGTGAGGCCTGCGGTTAACAGCTCATTCCGGGGCACAAGGGAGCACTTTGTGACTGTTTCCTCTGCGGCTCATGTACATTGTAGAAAGCACTATTATTGTGGCCTTCTTAGAGAAATTCGTTGATGGAAGGAAGTTACAAAAGTTCTCAGCACTGTTAGCATTCCTGGTATCTAGCTTTCTAAAGCTCTTATGTGCCTTGAAATTTTCATTAGATTTGTTCTTCCTTTTCAGACCCTTGTAGTAGCTGCCGTGAGTGCTCCCGGAAGTGCTCCCGGAAGTTGGCGCTTTCTGTGAGCGGCTTGCAGAGCTTCACCGCAGCGAGAGGGGAACAGGGAGTGCTTGGTGTGTCGTGCAGAGAACCCCGTGTGCAGAGCTGAGTGTGTGGCCTGTTCTGACGCTGCCTGGAAGCAGCTTGCGGGCAGCGTGGACAGCGGCAGGCAGAGGAAAGACGTTGTTGTGACGCTTCTGTGCGAGGTTTTGAGGCAAGCACCGGGGAGCAGAGCATTTCTGCCACGGAACTCCCCCCAGGGATGGAGCGGCTTGTTTGACCTCAGTTGGTTCCCTTGCTGAAGGTGTCCTGACGTTCGGACATCGAGGGTTCGTGAGCACCGTGTTTAGAAATGGTGCAGGTCTTGTGTCATTACCCAGTCTTGGGCATTCTGAAGATCATTCACTGAAACTTAGCTTATTTCTGTTTAGTATGCACTGATTACGTGCAGGGCCCTTATTTCAATAAAAGTTCGTTGCTTCTGCTGTGTCATAGGGCTGACGTGAGGGGCGGAGCAACAGTCGGTGCGAGGGCATGACTCCGAGGCTAGCGCTCAGATGTCCCCGTTGGCGGGCGTGGTCAAGCCTATGGCCATCTGCTCGGTAATTCCCTCCCCAGCACCTCACCCTCTGCCCTTCCGTGACCAGAGGAGCAGGGGAGAGCGAGGCCACAAAGATGTGCATTTGAGGAATTCCATGCTCTGCAGAGACAGTCTAAATTTGGAAATGGGTTTAAATTTCTTAAAGGCAGTAGCATTTAAAAATCAGTTTCTTAAAGCATCCCATTTTATTTTATTTTTAATTTTTATTTATTTTTTAGATTTATTTTCAGTGTTCCAGAATTCATTGTTTATGCACCACACCCAGTGGTCCGTGAGATACGTGCCCTCCACAATACCCATCACCAGGCTCACCGATCCTCCCAGCCCCCCCCCCGCCCCCACACCCTCAGTTAAGCAGCCCGTTTTAGCAAAAATATTTTAATTGCTTCCAACCTGTGCCGGTGAGCACCAGGCCGTGTTGGTTATCTCACCTGCCAGCTCCGCCCGCGGCTGGTGAGGGCGCGGTTTCCCTGGGGGCTCTGCATCGGGGGATCTTCCGCCCTCCCGTGTCAGCACACGCGCCTCTTGAGGGCTGGGAGCACCAGACGTGGACCTCGCCGTGGCGCTGGCGGCTGTGGTCGGCCTTGCTTTGCTGGGCACGATGCGCGTGCTGAGCGAGCGGACATGTGCGCGAGGGGCCGGCCGCAGGGCTGCTGCGGCGCAGTGGGCGGGGCGAGGGGAACTGTGCGGCCTGCGTGGACTGCGCACCTGCTCTTGCAAACTGAGTGAGCGGGAGCCTTGGACTGTCAGCACATCCCTGGGGGCGGACGCCCAAGACTTTGCCTCCTCTTCATGCTTTTGTGAAGTGATTTCACCAAACGTTTAATATTTGTGATTTTCAAAATGGTTCCATTGGGAAAGAAAGTGGCACATCCATGTCTATGGAATGGGTATTAAAAGCCAGTCTTGGGGATGCCTGGGGGGCTCTATCGGTGAAGCGTCTGCCTCCTCCTCAAGTCATGATCCTGGGGTCTCGAGATCAAGTCCCAAATGGGGCTCCCTGCTCAGCGGGGGGCCTGCTTCTCGCTCTCCCTCTGGCTGCTGCTCCCCCGCTTGTGCGCGCTCTCACTCTCTCTGACAAATACATAAAGAAAAATTTAAAGAGCCCGTCTTGACAAACAGGACATTACTCAGCCTTGAAAAGGAAGGGGATTCTGACAGCTGCTGTCACAGGGATGAGCCTTGAGTACAAGATGCTCAGTGGGGTACACCAGACAGGGGCAGACCAGGCGGAGGAGGACAGGGGTTCTCCAGGCCCACTCACTGGGGTCCCTGGAGCAGGCACATCTGTCCACAGAGACGGGAGTCGGTGGCAGGAGGGAGCACTGGAGAGAGGATGGGGTGAGAATCTAATGAGGACAGAGCTTCAGTGTGCAAACACAGAAAGTTCTGGAAATAGATGCTGGTAGTGGTTGCACAACTGTGTGAATGTACTTAATGACCCTGAACTGTACACCTAAAAATGGCTTAAAATCATAAATTTTGTTATGCATATTTTACTACCTGCACGCAAAATGTTCAGGAGCAAAACCAAATAAACAAAAATAGTGAACAAATGTCGCAAGACAGAGGAACATTTAATTCTTACATAAATTAAGAGAAAATATAATAATCATATTGTAACATAATATAAAATCATTTTTATTTTAAAATGGTATATGATAAATCTTCTTGCATATATATGTATTTTTTTAAATTTAATTTTATTTTTTCAGTGTTCCAGGATTCATTGTTTATGTACCACACCCAGTGCTCCATGCAATACGTGCCCTCCATAATACCCGCCACCTGGCTCACCCAACCTGCCACCCCTCCCCTCCAAAACCCGCAGTCTGTCATGGTTCACCTCCCCTTCCAATTTCTCCCAACTCCCTTCTCCTCCCTAACTCCCCATGTCCTCCATGCTATTTGTTATGCTCCACAAATAAGTGAAACCATATGATCATTGACTCTCTCTGCTTGACTTATTTCACTCAGCATAATCTCTTCCAGTCCCGTCCATGTTGCTACAGAAGTTGGGTATTCGTCCTTTCTGATGGAGGCATCATACTCCATAGTGTATATGGACCACATCTTCCTTATCCATTCGTCCATTGAAGGGCATCTTGGCTCCTTCCACAGTTTGGTGATTGTGGACATTGTTGCTATGAACATTGTGGTGCGTGTGTCCCTTCTTTTCATCACATCTGTATCTTTGGGGTAAATACCTAGTAGAGCAATTCCTAGGTCGTAGGGTAGCTCTATTTTTAACATCTCAAGGGACCTCCATACTGTTTTCCAGAGTGGCTATACCAGCTTATATTCCCACCAGTAGTGGTAGAGGGTTCCCCTTTCTCCACATCCTCACCAGCACTTGTTTCCTGTCTCATTAATTTTAGCCATTGTAACTGGTGTAGGTGGTATCTCACTGTGGTTTTGATTTATGTTTCCCTGATGGCTACTGATGATGAACGTTTTTTTCTTGTGTCTGTTAGCCATTTGTATGTCTTCTTTGGAGAAGTGTCTGTTCAGGTCTTGTGCCCACTTCTTGACTGGATTATTTGTTTTTTGGGTGTTGAGTTTGAGAAGTTCTTTATGGATCTTGGATGCCAACCCTTTATCTCTAATGTCATTTTCAGATATCTTCTCCCATTCTGTGGATTGGATCTTAGTTTTGTCGACTCTTTCCTTTGCTGTGCAGAAACTTTTTATCTTGATGAAATCTCAAAAGTTAATTTTTGCTTTTGTTTTTCTTGTCTTTAGAGATGTGTCTAGCAAGAAGTTGCTGTGGCCGTGTCAAAGAGGTCACTGCCTATTTTCTCCTCTAGGGTTTTGATTGATTCCTGTCTCACATTGATGTTTTTCATCCATTTTGAGTTGATCTTTAGTTTAATTCTTCTCCATGTGGTAACTCTTATTTTTAATTTCTTAAGGAGTCTTCACACTGTTTTCCAGAGTGGCTGCACCAACTTGCATTCCCACCAACAGTGTAAGAGGCTGCCCCTTTCTCCACATTCCTTCCAACACATATTATGTTTCCTGTCTTGCTAATTTTGGCCATTCTAACTGGTGTAAGGTGGTATCTCAATGTGGTTTTGATTTGAATCTCCGTGATGGCTAGTGATGATGAACATTTTTTCTTATGTCTGTTAGCCATTTGTATGTCTTCATTGGAGAAGTGTCTGTTCATGGCTTCTGCCCATTTTTTGGATTTGATTATCTGCTTTTTGATTGTTGAGTTTGCAGAGTTCTTTATAGGTCTTGGATATCAGCCCTTTGTCTGTACTATCATTTGCTATATGTGCATTTAATGGATTTTTTTTAAAGATTTTATTTATTTATTTGCCAGAGAGAGAGAGAGAGAGAGAGCGAGCACAGGCAGGCAGAGTGGCAGCAGAGGCAGAGGGAGAAACAGGCTCGCCTCCAAGCAAGGAGCCCGATGTGGGACTCGATCCCAGGACGCTGGGACGCCTGGGTGGCTCAGTTGGTTAAGCGGCTGCCTTCAGCTATATGTGCATTTAGAGAGAGACCGATCAAGAGAGTCTTAAATCAGTGTGATGGCTATGTCTTCCCTAATTCAGGGAAGGGAAATGAAGTCTCTGGAATGACAGATGTGAACCACAAGTATGATTTCAGAGTGGATGAATCACTTAATACTGCGATATTGTTGCAAAGTTTTGTAGATATTGAAAGCTTGTAGACATATGTTCTCCTGAAGGGTAGCACAAGAAAGTGTTTGTTCTGTGAGATCCCAATGAAATTATTGGGGAATTGGGACCGGGTGATCTGAGTGATGCTGTTTTTTTGTATAATCTGTCTGCAGAATCTGAGTCCTTTGAGTCCCAGAGCTGCTTCTATAAGGCTGCTCAGAGGCCCTCAGAGCTGAGTCAGGAGGCCTGTGCCCTGGCCCCTGGAGCCTCCTCCCCTTGTCCGCAGAGAGGATTGTTAGGGGTATAGATGGGTGGATAGAGCCCGTGTGGAGAGGAACACAACATGAGTCACAAAGTAAGCAGCAGTAAGAACATAGAATGTCACAGTCACAGGCCCTGTGACGCAGTCAGGCCTATTTCGCTGCTGAAAGGGGAGGTTTGTGCTCTGGCTGGTGGCAGGGTCCGTGCAGAACCAAGGTGGGCTACGTCCCATTCCCTGCAACTGCCGAGGCTCGTGGTATATGTGGGGGCAGCAGCTTTAGGGGTTGAGAACATTCACAGAGGGACCCGCACCCTCACTCAGCGGACCCCGAGCCGCTTGGTGTCTGCACCGCATGCTCTAGACTGGCCAGGCCTGTGCATGCTCGGTAGGTGATGACCCAGACCCCCAGGAGGATGTCACCCATGGGCTGCTTGTCAAGGGAGGCCACTCTGCCTCAGAGCCGGCTGGCAGCTCTCAAAGCCCCACGGTTGCTGGGCCGTGCTGAGGGCCTGGGGTCCAGGCACTGTGGATCCCAAAGGCCCAGTGGCGGCCTCCTTCCGTGTCTTGCGGCATGTGGCCCAGGCCTGTTGGTGAGGCGGCCTCGGGGGTAAGCAGTACCTGCTGCTGGTTAATTAGTCTTAATTAGGCTGCATCCCTTGCCAGAGAGTGAGAGAGATGTCTCGTGCCCCTCCATCTGCAGGATCTCCGAAGAGCCGTGAGGACTCCTTCCTTGGCTGAGGGAGGATCCCTGCCATCAGCTCCCCTAGGAGAACGGGAGAGGAGGGCATGGGGGGGCCGAGGCAGCGAGCCTGCCGGCATCCCGGCGTGAGGGCCACAGGACGGGGTGTGCAGGAGGGCTGCCAAGCGCGGCTTGTGTCAGCATCAAGCCCTGAGATTTTTGAATTCCTGTGTGCGTGCCCGCGTACCCCCACCTGCACAAGGGAGGCCTTCCATGTGGGGACCATGCCCTGCCCGTCACCATGCGGAGCTGGGAGTGACATGTGTCCTGAGTGTGAAGGAGGCACTGCGCTCATTTATCTTGTGCTGAAAAGCCGAGGGAACACTCATTCCAGGCACTTTGCGGCCGGAGGACGGCAGTGCTGAGGTAAGCCCTGCTGCCCTCTTGAAGACATGCAGTCCAGAGATGGAGGGAAGGGGTTTAGCTCCGGTGTGGGGGCTGCATGGGGGGCTGTTGCTTCAGGGCGCACGAGGACACGAGGAAGGAAACTTGATTCCATAGGTGCCGCTAGGGAGATCTTCACACGGAGCGGACTGTCTGTATTGGCTGAATTCAAGATGGGCTTGTGTGGTTGTTGAAACAAGCCCACGCCCCAGCAGAGAGATGCTTTCCTTTCCCCAGGCGCCTGGGCTCTGTCCTCCCCACTGCTGTCCAGGCAGTGGGGTTCCCCTGGAAGCCCTGATTGCGTCTGCCCTGGAACCCAGAGATCCCACTGACTTACCCTCACCCTGTCCACGGGCTCTGCCTGGGGCCACCGTGACTTCCCCGGCCCTCCGCATACGGCCCTGCAGCGGAGACTCACGTGGACCAGGCCACCTTCTGTGGTCTCCGGGCTCAGTGTCAAGGTTGCTGACTTCAGGCGAGTCCCCAGCCTCTGTGCAGGGAGGGGGTTGTCCCTGTATCAGTGGAGGCCACCCGTGAGCCATGCCACCCTGCCCAGTTCCAGAAGGTGACTACCTTAGGGTTGATGGGATTAAGAGGTTTTTTTCCTCCAGATAGAGAATAACATGGAATTGGAAATAATGTAGAAAGTCAAACCACTGTCTGAGGTCCAAGGAGCGAATATAAAAATGCTCGGGCATTTCTAATTTATCGGTGAATAATAGGTACAGATAGAACTGCCCTATGGGCTTCCCCCTGGGGGTCGCCAGAGCCTGTGGGACAGACGGACAGACACATCTGTGGTGTGTTCCCTCTCAGCTCCAGAGTCTTCCAGGCACTGGCTGTGCAGAAAATCACTGTGTCCGTGGCACAGTGTTGAGCAGACGCAGAAGGGCTGTGGAGGGCAATAACACAGCGTGCTCTCTGGACGAGCGTGCCTGAAGTCGGCTGTCCGTCGTCACTTGTGACGGGTGTCCTGGAGCAGCCCGTGCAAGGGGAGACTTTGGAATGAGAAGACAGCCACGGGGGCTCCTGACTGAATAAGATGCTCAGGGTCCTGCGAGCAGGTGTTCTTTCCCGTCTCAGACACATTTCCTTCTGGCAGAGCCTTAACCCACGAGCAGAGCCGTGGCGGTGCGTCTAGTAAACTGGGTCTGTTTCTAGCATTTAGGAGGCAGCATTAGGTGCTTGGAAAATGGATTTTCCTTCCTAGTGAAATGTAACTTTCTGTGCATGGTTCAGTGTGGGGAGTTACTACACATGCATCAAATACGCCAACGTGCTGGTACTGTTACGCGTGGTGACACAGCAGACGGGCTGCTTATTCATTCTGCGGCTCTGGGTCTGCTCTCTCATCCGCGAAGCGAAGATGGTCTGTGACCGCAGGCTCATTGGCGGGAGTGCCTGGCACGGGGTTGGCACTGGACTGATGGCCCCTGTCACTGCAGATGGCCAAGAAGAGGGGCAGAGCTGGGAGACGTGTGCCCCGGGAGCCTGGTACTGCACATGTGGCTGGCATCCTTGGCATTGCTGAGACCCTATCAGGTGGGGCAGCCTGGAACATGGACACCTGCTTGTTTGGAGGCCAGCCAGGCTGGTAGGGGGGCCACGAGGCATCGGCCTGTCATCCTGTGTGGGGCCTGAGCTGCAGTTCAGCCACGCCACAGCCCTGCACGGGATCAGAGTACCGGACTCCACTCTTCTTCCTCAAACAAGACATGCAGTGGAATGAACACGGAACATATCGGGGCTAATTGGAATCCTCTAAAGAGAGCCATGAAACCCAGCTTGGTGTTTGTTGCCTTTTTATTGCTGTGTTTCAGGGAAGCCGTGCCCATGTCAGGACTCCCGGCACTCATGTGAAAGGGTAGAGGTTACACCCACGCCCACGGCCACAGATTCACAGAAGCTGAGCGTGGAAGCAGGGGTGTTGACTCATGGGTGCATGGGTGTACTTGATGCATTTGTACACACCGTGGCATAGTATTCAGCCCTGAAAAAGGGGGCGGGATCCTGACACCTGCCACAGTGTGGCTGAACCTCAAAGCCATGATGCTGAGGGAGATGAGCCAGATGCAGGACATGCTGTGTGGCCTCTGCAGGAGGCACCCACAGAGACAGAGTGTGGATGGCGGTGCCACACTGTGGGGGGGTGTTCCGTGGGGGCACAGTGCTAGTTTTGCAAGATGGAGAGTGGTGGGGACGGCGTTGCTGGAGGCGGAGGCTTATCAGTGTGAGCCCCCACTGAGATGGGGGCTGAGATGTGGTTCGGGCGGTAGGTTTTCTGTTGGCTCTGTGTTCCCACAGTAAGAGAGGGGGACACTGATGTATGTGGCCACTGTGAACACTGTTCAGAGCAGGACCTTGGGGAGGATGAAGAGATTGAAGAGTTTTCGGGAAGAGTCTTTGCTGAATACTCAGTCTAATCATTACATATGTCTGCAGAGTTTTCCCGGTGTGGTCCCCAAACTCTGAGATGTGGGGAGGTTTTCTGGCTTTTTACTAGTCTCTCAGGAAACGGGAAGAAGAGAATATAGTGAGTTTTCCCAAAAGTTAAGTGTTTGAGTATTTTTAAAAAGTCCTTACTGGTTGGGTGTGACCGGGATTTTTGTGATGGACGGTGACAGGGTAGGGTGACTTTGTGGGCGCGTGGCCACCAGCAGTGCCCACTGAGGTGCAAGGGAGCCAACAACGGTGCTGTCTGGATTAGGGGGACGTGTGACAAGTCAGACATTGGCAGGCAGCGGCTTTCAATGTTCATGGAAGACTTTTGGCTGAATTTCTCTTGCTGTTCCACATGCAGAGGAACCTCCTCGTGGCTGTGGTCCTGAGGGGGGCTGGGGGCTGGGGCACAGCCACCCGTTGTGCGCAGTCCGCCGGCTCAGAAGGACTTCCCCTGGAGCTGCCAGTCTCAGGCAGGTTCTGGACCCTTGTCCTGGCGTGCGCATCCGAGCGTGGTAGGGCCAGCCCCTCCTGGAAGGGGAGCCCCTTGGATGAGGCCCCGTGCCCGCCCACCGCTTTCTGTCCTCCATGCCTCACAGATCCCAGCACCCACGTGTGGCAGGGGCTCGGGATGCAGAGTGATCAAATTGTGGAAAATAGCTTAAGCATCAAGAAAACACATCAGGCTTTGGCTGAGTGTCTGGCCAAGTGGCATGTGCTTCCCCACAGCAATCCCGAAAAGCATTTCCCTCCGTTCTCTGGAGAAGGAAGGGCACAGATCTTGGGGCCAAGCTGCCTGGCTTCCAATCCTGCTACCAGTCCCTTGCCACGCGACCCTGAGCAAGTTTCTTCATCTTTGGGGACTCTGATTTTCTGTGTGATATTTGGGGTAATAATAGTAACCTATAGTGGACTGGGTGTGTAACCCCAAGGGATGGTGTTTGGCAGGGGATGGCGTCACAGGAGTGCGGTGCCCGTGACGGGATTGGTGCCCTTCGAGGAGAAACGGCACAGAGCACCCAGCCCCTCCTGCATGCAAGGACACAGCCCGAGTCGGCCACGCGGATGAGGGTCTGACCGCAGCCACACGGGCACCTGATTGAGTTCTTCCAGCCCCGAGAACTGTGAGAAGCACAGCTCTCTCGGTTCTGAGTGAGCCAGCAGGTCTCAGGTCCTGCAACAGCTCCGGTGGACGAAGACCTTACCTTCAAGGCTGTTCCGTGCACAGAATGAGCTCGTGTCTGTAGGCAGCACCTCACACTGTCCGGCTCTCCAAGATGTTGAGGACAGGTGCCAACACGAGGGACTTCCGCGGAGTCCTTCTTCAGCTCAGCGATAACTCCAATAACGAGGACACGGAGTTGCCGCGATGCGGTGCGTGTGCTCCCTGTGTGTGAGCACGGACCTCTGGCGCGTGCGGCCGGGACCTCGCCCCTCGCGCGGGGCCCCACCCCAGTGGCAGCCTGGCGCCTGAGATCTGAGACCGGCCGGTCAGAAACAGAGACCCTGGCCGCTCTCTGTACACGGACCCGATGTGGGCTCTTGTCTGGCCGTAGCTCCGTCCTGCGTACCGGCTGTGCCGGGGGTGCTCAGCGTGCGGTGTGACGGGGCTCCTGTCCCCGACCTCCCCAGGCAGGGCTCCTGCCTGGCACTGTGCCAGGGAGCCACCGCATGGCTCAGTCCCTGGCAACCCTGGGCAAGAAGGTGGGGGAGTCTGCGCAGTCTCAGGGGGCCGGAGACACGTGTTCTCCCGAGGAGCTGTGGCGGCGAAGGGCGCGGCCGCCAGCGGAGGGTCTCTTACTGGAAACAACAGGCATCCAGTGATGGACTCCAGCCTCGGGCCTAACTGGAGAGAGCTGAGGAAGACGTCTGGGCCATCTGAGTCTGTCGGCGCAGGGTCCTGCTGGCTGCAGGCCCAGCCCAGCCCGGCGGGCGGAGCACCCCGGGCGTGCATGCAGAGCATGGGACCGGCGGGCGCCGTGTCTTCTGCCGCGGGTCCGTGGGACGATCCCTCCTCACTCATCACACACGTTCACGCACACGACCCCGCAGCTCTCTCG
This sequence comes from Neogale vison, assembly GCF_020171115.1. Lineage (NCBI taxonomy): Eukaryota > Metazoa > Chordata > Mammalia > Carnivora > Mustelidae > Neogale > Neogale vison. The sequence continues at coordinate 208,011,338 of NC_058101.1, forward strand.
GTTCTGTGAGTCGGCGGTCATCCTGACAGGCTTCAGCTGGGTTGGAGTCAGAAAGCAATTCTACCATCTGGGGACTGTGCTTCCATACAGGAGGCTCTGAATATTCCCATAGTCCTGCCATTTCCTTATCTGCTGTGAGAAAGGGGCAGATAATATGTTTGAAAATATCCAGTAAATATCTGGGATGCGGTAGGAACTGAGTCTGTTGATTCAGTTGAATCTGAACCCAACCGAGGGGAAGACACAGAAATCAGAGCAAACCACACCAACAGCCAGTAGCTTTTGGCTTAATATGCAAAAGGGAAATGCCAGCATTTCTTCTGCCAAAGGAAAGCTGAAAGGAAAACGTGCTGTGTAGTCCTCAGATAAACCCAGAGCTTCCTGGCAGACTCTGAAAGGTTTCGTGGGGTTTGGAGACTTGAGCATCCATCCTCCCTTCTTGATACCCATCAAGAGAAGAGATTTGAGCCAACCTGACATCATCTCTTTGACCTGTTTTCTTGAAGGAGGCCCATGAACAAAGCATGGCAGAGCCGTGGTGCTGTGGGGACGTCCCCGGGCCTTGAGCAGGTTCATGACAACAGCCTGCAGCAGGGACGGACCTCCGCTGAAGGTTTCCCGTTGCACGGTGTGCGATCTACCAAGAAACATGTAGTAAAACACGGATTCCCAGGGTCAGACCCAGAGAGCATCCGGGTGGGCACAGAGGCTGAAGGTGGCAGGAACGTGCCCTGGAGACCTGGGCCGAGTGGGTCAGAGTGAAGTCAGAAACTGGCATGACGGACGGAGGCTTTGTAGGATGGGCTTGGGCTCGGGTGGTTTGTGCGGTTGCCAGAGTGAAGCAGGATGGCCCCAGCAGGAGCCGGGTGTGGGCCGCGCCCCCCACACCCACAGGCAGAGCGCCTGCAGGACGGCAGGCGCACCCAGGGGTGCCCCGAGCCTCGCCGCGCCCATTCAGCTCATACCCTCCCAGGCCCCCTCAGGGGCAGCTCTTGCTTCTGCTCAATTTTCAGGTTGTTCTTTAGAAGAACAGACATAAATATCAATCATGTACACATGGGGACAAACATTTTAAAAATCAAGGTTAATGAGTACATATCTTTTTCCAGATGGAATAGACCCAACAAAATTATAAAGCAAATTCTCTAATCTTGCTGTATGTTGAAAGGGTTTATGGGTAATTTGATCTTCCGTGGCTTTGCCCTCCTTGCTGTCTCTCAGCCGTCACCATTAAGGCTCAGCTGACCGAGGAGAGGGCTTGGCGTGCAGTCCCCAACCATGATCCGGCAGGCTTTGCATTTACCCTGAGACTCATTCCTGACACGTACGGGAGGACAGTGGATTCTGAGGAGAGGTTCCACGTGTACGGACTGTGAGCCGTGCAGGCTTGGGTCCCTTAGGGGGCCTGGGGTTGGGGGGCAGGCCTCGGGGAGCTGCTTTAATCTTCTGTTCAGGCTCTTCCCCAGCTGTCTGGGGGCAGTGAGGGGAACCCTGCCAGCCCACAGTGCTCATTCAGCTGCCAAAAAAACCCAAATTCATTCCAGGGCAAAACCCCTGCCTGGGACAAATGGCTTCAGTAGAATCCCAAAGCCGTGTCAGGAAAACACTACATTATGCAGATGGAGGTGAACACAGCTAGTGTTTCCTGCTCCTCCCAGGAGGCTGGGACTCTGAGCCCCAAACGCAGGTCCCCGGGGACCGCACAGGAGCAGCTCCATGGGCCCGAGGTCACGCATCTTGGACACTCTTCCAAGCAGATACACTGTACTCGGGGACCGTCACAAATGGAGGGGGATGTGCCTGGCCTGGGGATTGAGACCCTTAGAACCTTAGCTAGATGAAATGGTGGGAACCAGCCCTGGGAGAGCTCACCATGGCATTGCTTCCTGTGACCATCAGATCCTCCAGAGCCGTTCATTTCCTTCCGATGACACTGACATCTCCAGTGAGTTTTATTTCATGACTTAGGTGTCTAGATTTGTGTTACGTAGACTGAGTGTTAAATACTCGTGAATACAAGCATCAATCTGAGACCATGAGCGCCTCTGCAAGAACCCAGCAGGCAACTGTACCTAATAGAGTCTGTGTCAGAGACGAGTGTGCAGCCGGCTGTTTTCCCAACACTTTGTGACTGATTCCATTAAAAAATATGGGATCCTTCCCATGTAGGGGCTGGTTGGCAAATTAAAAATGGGTTTGGTCTATATTATTTTGTACACATAGGTGGCCTACAGCGGCATGTCCTCCTGCAGAGAACTTCCATTTCCAGAAAAGGACTGAGCCTTTGGGTTTGCAGTCTCTTGTGGAGAGTTTTACTTGAAGCCACAGTTGCTGAAATCACAAAAGTTCTTCATTCATCTGCAAACTATTCTAATAGTATGAGGGTTTCCCTGGCAGGGATCTTCACGTATCCCCTGTGCAGCCCTGGGGTGGTGCCTGCTGACCCTGTGCTGAGTGTGTGCTAAGTGTGCTGGGTATGTACCAAGTGCCTGCTGAGTGTGTGCTAAGTGTGTGGAGTGTGTGCTAAGTGTGTGCTGTGTGTGCTGAGTGTGCCGTGTACCAAGTGCATGCTGAGTGTGTGCCGAGTGTGTGCCAAGAGCATGCTGAGTGCCTGCTGAGTGTGTGCTAAGCGTGCGGAGCGTGTGCTGAGTGCCTGCTGAATGTGTGCTGAGCGTGTGGAGCGTGTGCTGAGTGTGTGCTGAGTGTGCAGAGCGTGTGCTGAGTGTGCGGAGCGTGTGCTGAGTGCCTGCTGAGTGTGTGCTGAGCGTGTGGAGCGTGTGCTGAGTGTGTGCTGAGTGTGCAGAGCGTGTGCTGAGTGCCTGCTGAGTGTGCGGAGCGTGTGCTGAGTGCGTGCTGAGCGTGCGGAGCGTGTGCTGAGTGTGTGCTGAGCGTGCGGAGCGTGTGCTGAGTGCGTGCTGAGTGTGTGCTGAGTGTGTGGAGCGTGTGCTGAGTGTGTGCTGAGCGTGCGGAGCGTGTGCTGAGTGCCTGCTGAGTGTGTGCTGAGCGTGCGGAGCGTGTGCTGAGTGCGTGCTGAGTGTGTGCTGAGCGTGCGGAGCGTGTGCTGAGTGTGTGCTGAGCGTGCGGAGCGTGTGCGGAGCGTGCTGCCTTAATTCCACGATGTCTAGAACATTCCTGAGCTTCTGTATCATCAGTTCCTGAGTCACGGGTAATCCTTTGCTCATCACGGCCCCACTGTGCTCTTCATCTCGAGCACGTCAGGTGGGAAGGGCCTGACCTCCCTGGGCCGTGGTGCGGACTTGCCGGGTGCACGGCTCGCCGTCACAGCCCCTGCTGACTTCCGTGAGTGACGCTCCTCCAAACTCCATTTCCCCAGGCTGGGCCAGCTTCTCCACCCCCTCATAGAGGCTCTGCTTTGAGGTTGAAAGGCAGCCTCCCCGTGTCAGCGCGGTCCGCGGGAGCCCAGACGGGACCTGCTTCTACTTCACAGAGCGCTTGGCCCCGAGACTGGAACCAAACACGCTGGAAGCCAGCGCTCTGTGCTGCGAGAGGTTGGTGCTGGTCCGGGTCCAGCTCCCACAGCGTCTCCAGGAAGGCTCCACTCCCCTCTTCCCGGGGCCGGGAATCGCTGTGTCGGAAGAGCTCCGTGTGAGATCGTGGGGATGAGATCGTGGAGATGAGAAGGGGTGGGTCTGTGTTCTCGAGCCGCGCTGTGCAGTGAGCCTGCTGCAAAGGCCCCCGTCGAGCTAGATCTAACAACCGCAGGAACTTGCCTGCTGAATCGCAGCAGGCTTGGAAATTCAAAACATCCTCACAAGTCAGAGACTTCGGGGCCGGCTCAGGCAAAATTGGCACCGTATGAGTGCCGGTCCCCAAGGAGGGTGGGGATGGGTCCCCCACACACTCTGCCGGGGGCGGGCTTGGCCACCGACCGTGGGGTGCAGAGCTCTCTGTGGGGACACTTGTCAGGTCAGTCTGCCCAGACCTGGGGGAGTCTGACAGGGACATGGGAAGTACAGACCCCTTGCATTGGCTGACGTCCTTTCTTGGCAGCCACCATGCCTCTGGCCAGGAGCATGATAGCTTCCCTCCAGAATCTGTTAACGGTCGTCCTGTGTTGGTGGATCACCTAGATTTGTGTTACAAACCGGCCTGACCTCCCAGGGGCAGAATGCTCCTTTTTCAACATGACACCAACCATAGGGCCACAGGCTAAGCTTTGGGTCAGACACGTGGTGGCCCGAGTCTCACCATCAGTGCCCCCGCTGATGCTCCCTCGTACACGGAGATGCTGGGATGGAGGCCTCTGCGCTGGATTTGCAGTTCTCGGACGGAAGAATGCGGCGAGACGGCAGATGAGCCCGCCTTGTCCCTTCCGTGCCATAAGAGCCCTGGGTGTCAGCAAAATGTGCAGCTCTTCCTACTGACTAGGCCGTGCGTGGGGTGGGGGAGAATCATTTGCTTCACAACTGAGTTAGCCTCCCTGAGCACCCCAAAACCCAGCTCCGTGCCCTCTCATGCACATGGGTGCAGACCAGCTTCTCTCCAGAAAGGGAGGAAATTCTGGCAACAAGGCAGCGCATTCTGGCCTCTGCTCCCAGGCTGGGAATCTGGGGTCAGGACAGCAAAAACCCTGGGGTGGCGGGTGACGTGTTGGTTTCCGATTGTTTCCCCGAGTGGACTGGTGCTCACCAGTGGGCTGTTGGGAAGACAACCAAGACGGCCACTGGGGACATGTTGCTTCCGCCACGCCCAGCGGGGACGGACCGTGTGGAAAGATCACACCCCCTCTCCCACAGTGGATCGTGTGTTTAAATTGCATTAGGAAAAAACTTTCTTCTCCTTATCATAAATAGTTTTGTCATAGTAAATGTTTCTTACCGGAAAAAGCGTTCGTGTTTGTTTCCCTGATTCGTGTGTGCCCCCTCAGATGCATGGCTGCCTTCTACCTCCAGCCAAAGTGCTCACCCTCAGGGGAGACATGTTTAGTGGGTGAAGGATGTGGGAGCCCTCTCCTGCCCCTGTTGTTGAGAAACTTTTTTTTTTTTAAGTTTAATTCAATCTTGAAAACAGAATTTCTCTGTTTCCCCTGACCAGCCATTTCCTCACTTTTGATTACCAAGATCTGTCAGGCTCTAAATCGAATTGGAGGAGCCCCAGGGACACGTGGGACACTATGTGTCAAGGACATGGTACTCTGGGGCATTTGACGAGGTTCAGGGACAGAGCGTTACCAGGAGGGGCGCTTACACACACATGGGGGGGGTGGTGATTCAGGTGGATTTGAATCTTTTCTGTGCAAACTGGCCAATAGGAAAAAGATAATTGCCTTGGAATCTCTGGTTGAAGGCTTTTGATGGTTTTAGGAACTATAGACCAAATGGCGTCCCCATTCATCTACTTTTACGGCACTTCAATTCAGAGTATCTTTTGTATTGAAGAGCATAAAGAAAAAGTAAGCAAACAATGCTTCTTATTAGTATAACTCTCCCAGGTGCTTCCCGAGTGTTTGATTTCAGTCCCCGTGGGGTGAGGGACCGTGTTCGAATTTACTGAAGGGACACCTGAGACTTAATAGTAAAGTGTCCTCTGGCCAGAGCAGGACTGGGGCTTAGTGGGCAGAGCCTGTGCATGCGTCCCCACCATCTTCCCAGAGGCTGACCAGGCAGTGCCTGGGACCTTTGCTGACTTGGAGGCAAAACGTTAGGGAGTCATGTGTTTGGGCTGAGACCTGGAGGAGTGACCATCATAAAGTGGAGTGAGGCTTTCGGAGAATTTGTGGGTTACCTTTCGTTTGTTCCTAGTGAAAAACAACAGTAGCAGAGTGCTGTATTTGTTCTCTTTCCCTCCTCGCCTCGCCCCTCCGTCTCTCTGTCTCTGTCTCTCTCAGCGTCTCCCCTTCTGGAGTACAACCTAAAATGTGTTTTTCTGGGAGACTTTGTCAGTGTCATTCAGTATCATCACTTCCCTCTGGAGCCTGGCTCAGTTCTCTCCCACTTGCATAAAATCATTTTTTGTAAGAAACTTCCTTCCTCTAAAACAACATGTAAGGAGCAATTGTGTGTTCTTGAGTAGCTCCTGAGAGCAAGTCAAGGTGCTGCTTCTCTTGTCTTGTGGATGGAAGTCACTGTGGGTGCCGGAGCCAAAGAGGAGCCCAGTCTCAGTGGACCCTGCGTGTGACTGTCTTTCTCATGGGTGTGCAAGCATCTGTGGGGTTTTTGTGAAGGCACAGCTCCCTGCTCTGGGGTGAGCCTGTCCAGGGCCAGGCCTGGCCACTCTGACAGGCAGAGGCTGCCCCTACTCTCTGTCCAGTTGCCTGGGGAAGACACAGGACAAGGTGAGAGGCCTTGTGGCCCTTGGTGTTTCCTTTCTTTGAGCAGGAATCCAGCAGTCGAGTGGGGGCTATGAGGATATGAGGATGGAATCGAGCTGATTTGCTGTGAACCTCTGAAAACGCAGCTTCCAGAAAAATGTGGAAGCCTCCTGCAGACCTGGTCTGAAGAGCCCAGCTCAGGAGCGGTGTGAGTGAGAGACATAGATGAACCCAGCCCTTTCAAGCGTTGAGGGCTCCATCCAGAGTCTGTGTGAGTTGATAGTCAGTAGATATGAATCTCTTTTTGACTCTTTCAATGATGAATAGATCATACAACATATTTTGATATGTCCTTATCCTTCTGTTTAAAAACCAGTTTCTTTATTTTGATATCTTTGCCTGTGTTGAAAGAAGCGGCCACAGTCGGAGTGTTGGGCCCTTTGGCTTTACACACGGAGCCTGTGTTCAAGATCTTGGAACACTAGGATTTCGTGAAGTTTGCCAGAGTCCCAGACACCCCACATGCCCGCATTGTAGTCTGATAAAGGCTGTGTTAAGAGCTCCTTGTTGGACAGAGTTGGGGGAAACAGCCTTTAGTACTTTCTGGACAGTCAGTGTTAGAAATAAGTCCTGAATGCAAGCCGTGCTTGGACAGAAATACCGCACATACCACAGGTCGGGCTGGGCCGTGGGCAGGGGAGCGAGGCTAACGCCCCCATGTGCAGTCGGAATGCTTTGCAAGGGACACAGACATATTTCTAGAACCAGTGATCTGAACAAACTCAGAAGTCCATCTACTGACCCATCTTGTCTTGGTGTGTGGCCTTGAAAATTGGAGTCAGGCATCTAGGATGGTCTTAGAAACGAAAAGTGATTAAAAATTAAAGACAATTTTATGCTTTTTTAGAACGCAGGAACCATCACTAACATTTGCACCTATAATTCCGTGAAATTTCCTGAAATACTGCAGGGAGCCATCCTGTTGACATTTTCACTGCTGAGGGCCCTGACTCGCAGCGGCGGACATCATCTGTGCTCCTGGGGGACTCCCAATGGTGTAGCTGATTTCATCTTTCTTTGTTTCCCCAAATCCGCAAAACAGTTGTGTCTGGAGTGAGGAGCTGGTCAGGTGTGGGTTTGGGCGTATTTGGATGTGTTTTGTGTGTCCTGTGTGCATGTGTATACATTTTTTACGTGAGGACAGATGTCCTGCCAGTTTCCTAGGCAGGAAGCCCCTCTCGTGATGGACAGACACACTTCACCAGCACAGTCTACATTTATGGTTAAAAGCACTGACCCTGAAGTCAACAGGCCAGAAGCTCCCAGACGCTCAGATGCCCCCACTTGTAGAATGAGGGAAGGATGTCCATCTCGTAGCTGCTCATTAGAGCTGTAGCTAAGCAGTCCTCCGCGTTTCCCGTGCACGGACGTCTTCGTACGGATGCCGGGAGGCCCACGGGGAGCAGGCCTGCACCCGGCGAAGCTAGTGAATTACCTGTGATGAGTATCCCTCGTCGACAAGGGTACCCAGCTCTCCCTTGATTTAAAAAGACTTATTTGCTGAAGTAGGTTTTCTAATGATGGGAATTTTCATGTTCTACTTTGTTTCTGTATGTATGTGGCTTTACTGTATTACTTATGTTTTAATCATTCCTTATTCAAAAAGTACTAAGGGACACCCCAGAGAGAGGCGTTCACATTCAAAGTGAAACAGAGTGGAAGACATGAAGTGACCTCGCAAGACAAAATGCTGTGCTGGCTTCAGACGAGCCAGGCCCACATGGGGGGTAGGGGTCAAGTCCATGATTCCCGGTGCCCCCAAAATAAAAAAGGTGCTGGGACTCCCTGAAGAGCAGCCACTGCTGGCCCTGAGGTCAGAAGGGACCATCCCTAAGGGGTTTTCACTGGGAGCTCTGCAGTCCTGCGGGGCCACATCTGCCCCAACATCGCCGTTACCATGGCAACCAGGAGGCAGGCATCTTCTCTGAGCTGGTGCCCGGTGATAGGCTGGGGACATCACTGCAGCCACCCTGGGGGAGAGCAGGGAGGGACAGCACCCCAGGCCCGTGGAGCCTGGAGATGGACCTCCACTGGCTGTGGCGGGGTCCGTGGCCCTTCGGAAGAGCTCCCTGCAGAGTGTCGCCCGCAGGCACTCTTGGTGGGTTGTGAGTCCAGCTGCGCCCAGGGCGCTCGGGACCCTGGCCTACTCAGAGCTCCGTGGGACCTGTGCTCCCCGTGTTTCCACGGACATGTGATTTTCCTGAAAAGGATGTACACAGATTTCCTTCCTTTCAAGGCAATTTATGTCTTTTTAATTATGTGAGAAATACAAAATACATTAGTATGGTAGAAGAATAAAAGCAAGAATCCAACCTTTGAAGGGAAAGTTAGACTCTCTTGAGTGCTACCCGTGGATCTCAGAGGTCCCTCAGCGCCGCTGCTACAAGTGAGGGGTGGTGTGTGTGCACACACATGCACACGTGTGTGCTGCTAGGGAAGTGAGTAGTTTCCACAAAAGGACTGATGGAATACTTGATGGGGGTTCCGGCCAGATGTCCATATGTCAAAGACATTTCTTCTGATTTCTAGTTGTGAACGGTTTTCAGGACTATGTTTGAGGGGCGCCTGGGTGGCTCAGCGGGGGAAGCGTCTGCCTTTCGCTCAGGTCGTGATCTCAAGGTCCTGGGATGGAGCCCTGGGTTGGGTTCCCTGCTGAGTCTGCTACCCTCTCCCTCTGCTGCTCCCCCTGCTTGTGCACTCGCTTTCTCGTTCACTTTCAAATAAGTAAATGAAATCCTTGAAAAAAAGGAAAATTTTGAATTTTATGCTTCTTGGGCGAGCATCTATTATAATAAGCATGTTTTATCCCCTTGATTTATCAATGATGCTGTTTGCTTGTTAATGCCACGCCAGTCTCCTTCGCGGATATACCTGACGTGATTATGATGTTCCTTTAAGAGCCACTGGTTTTGATTGATGAATATTTTATGTAGAATGTTTGCATGTTTGTTCAGAAGCCAGACTGTTGTGGATTTGAAAGTATCAGTTGTATCTAAGCTTGGCCAACAATTAAAGAATATTGGTTGCATTTAACTGTCAACATAGACTAAAACAAGAATAGAATGGCTCTTCCCAGAGGATGTGGGGAGGGTAGTGCGGCATCTCTTAGAGTGAACGACAGCTTTTGATTATATGTGTTTATTGCAACAAGCAATTTGCCTTAGAGTAGAAAGCTACTGTAGTATCTAACAGAGACACACTATAGAAATAGAAGGCAGGGCTTTTGACAATTGACTTAAATTTCATAGATGTTCATATTCTTCTTGGTAGTTTTTATTGCAAAATCTCTGAGATAATCAGCTTACTTTGTCGCCTGTACCCAATACTAGACCTCCTTCTAGTATTGGAAGAGTAGATTGGTGGATAGATGAACCTAACTGTATCATCAGGCTCCTGTAATATTAAGTTCCTTGACATTCCTGGTGGTTCAGAAAGCAGTAAAAGTGGGTTAATTGCCATCCAAACAATTAAACACCTCCAGGTTTCAGCAATAAGTACTGAGTTTTTTGAATTTTTTTGAGAACACATTTCTTTATGGTAACTTATACTCATATAGCTCTGTATAATACTGTGCTTAGAAGATTATTAAAAAATTCATCTTTCTGTAAAACCAGGAAGCTGAGCTAGGATGATCATGACATCAGCTTTGTGTTATTGGTGGGAGAAATTATCCTGAGAAATATGTGTTCATATATAAACAAAAAATTGTTTTATTTTTTTCTTGTAAAAGGGATGTAGGATGACACCTAATGGATATTCATTTTCTGGAAAAACGAAGTACCAACTTTATAAAAAATTTAAAAAATGACTGTGACTCTTCCTCCCAAATTAGAAAGCTGATTTGGGACTAAGAAGGGCCTGGACCCAATCGCTCTGATAACCTGATCATATGGTCTGTAGGTCATCTTATTCCAGCATCACAAAGGCCAGAAATACATGTAAATATCAACCATATCACAGTGAGCAAAGTACTGGAGGATAATCCAAGGTAGGATTTTAATCAAATAAAAGGAAAGACATCAGTTAGATTGCAGTTTGACTATGACTTTTTGGACCAAAGAACCTTCTGGTACAATTATCCTGTAACTCTTAACTTTAATTTGCTGGACACCATTCATTGCTCCTAGTGCAGCCGTGGAAAGAACTCCTTTCCCAGTGGCTTTTAGCACCTTCACGTATATAGTTTCCTTGAATTGTCTTTACAGTTTTATTCCTACTCTTGGTTTTATAAGCATGTGGTCTTGACACACAGTGGAATATTACTCAGTCATATGCAAGAAGAAAATCCTGCCATTTGAGACAGTGTGGAGGGACCTTGAGGGTCACAGTATGGGAGATCGGAGAAAGACGAATGTTGTGTGATCTCACCTACACACGGAACGTAGAGGCTGGACTCCCAGAAGCAGAGCGTTTCCAGGCGCTGGAGTGGGGAGAGGGCAGGGAGGTGCTGGCCACAGGCTGCAGACCTCGGTAGGACGGGACTGAGGTCTGGGGACGGAGCGCACAGCGTGGGCTGTGGCCGGCTGTGGTGTTCAGTCGCACGTTGTCAAGCGAGGAGACGTCCCGTGCAGCCGCCATGACGAAAAGAGCCCGGAGGGTGCTGGATGGGCTCATTGACCTGGCTGTGGCGGTCACCTCGCAGTTACATGCCTGCTAAGGCGTCCTGTACGCTGTAAATACACGCGATTTTGTTTTTCAGACATACCTCAGGGAGCTGGAAAGCAACCTGAGTGTGGGCCCTTCTTGGAAAGGAGTGGGTTGGGGGTGGGCCACGCTGGGCCCCTCCCCATGTGAGCAGCACCGAAGGCCTGCGTGCCGTGGCTGGCAGACGCACCTTGCCAGTGCCGAGTACCCCGCCAGCAGGTAGCTTCATCCCCTGACCCAGCCTGGGCGTCCGCCAGAGTCAGCAGACTACTCTTGAGAACTTTCTCAAGGTTATCTTCCCTGGGTGTCACTGCTGCCAGGCCACATTTCATGGTCTGGGGAGCGGCCTGGTTCTGAAGCTCTTTTAGGTTCTCAGTGATGCTTCATCTCCTTATTCTATGTGTTTATTAGTTCATTTCCAACTTACCGATAACCTTAGCCCCTTGTTACTTACACTGTTTTCTACTAACGAACTTGGAATGCTTCAGGCTACAGCTTTTGCTCTCACACGAACAGATGGCAATTTCCTTGTGAGGCTTCATCACCCACCCCAGACCCGCAGCCCACACTGGCCACCGGGCTTTCCCTCTGCCCCGGCACCTGCTGCAGGCAACAGATCCCGGAGGCCCCGGCAGGGACGCCCCACAGATTCCACCCCACTCCTCTGCCTGGGAGCTTCCAGCTCTGCCTTCCTGTGTCCCGCTGTCCCCTCCAGGGGTGGGTACTGGCCTCCAGAGTCCTTCTCAGTGTTCCCTGGGGGTCCGCTTCCCTACCCCAGACTCGCGGTCTCTGACACAGTGTTCCATCAAGAATCAGAAACGTTCCTTCTTCTTTATAAATACTCTACTTTTTCATGGATAAGTATGACAGAGACGTTCCTCGATTGCATCTGACCCTCTTTCCTGAGCAGTGGAAGATCTTGCTGGGGGCTCAGGATGGAGGTGGTGGGGATGTGTGGCCGCCTCCAGAGAGGCGGCTGCTGTGGGGCGTGCTGGGGAGCTTGAATCTAGACACGGTGGGATGGCTGCTGGAGGAGACCCAGGAGGACAAGGAGCGGTTACTGGGATGGGGGCTAGGCGTGCCCATTTTAACTGGGACCGGAAAAACTAGAAATTTAAAATTTCTTTAAATAATTTAAGATGTCACAACTGAATTTCGGCAGAAGGAATCCAGTATATCTGATTCCTCTTGTAGTTTCTAAAGCTTGCCGCCCGGGCACGCGGGTCAGCACTGGCAGATGCGAGGCGTGCTAGCCTTCAAAGGAAACGGACGTTCGACGGAGCTCGGGTCCACGCAGAGCGCTGCTGATGAGCTCTGCTGGGGCCTCCCAGGAGCAGTGGGGGTCTGGTTAGCTATGACCTCTGTAAGAGACCAATTCCAGAATACTTTTTCTGCGGATATAAGCAAAGACACATATTTTATCAATATTATCAGAAATTTGGCAACAACCTTAAACTTTTAAAATAGAGCACTGTTAAGATGAATTCTGTGCCGGAGCTTGACAACTGGGGCCGTATTTTTGGATGGTTTTTAATAGTATGAGTAAGACATGTAAAGGTACAAAGCTAACTGAAAAATATAAGCTTTAAGCCTGAGTGGGAATAGTAATACAGAAGACTGATACTTGTGATTCCATTTTAAATAGTTACTTTGTACTTTAAAAACTATTCCCCAAACTTTTCAAAATGAACAGATACTAACCTTATAATTAGTACGCATCCTACAGAAATTTCATATAGAAGAATTTGTAAATAATTAGCTTATTTTCATTTGTTTTTGAAAAAAGATCTGAAAAATATATCTCCAAGTAATTTGCCATTGCCTAGGGGATGAGTGCATTTCCATTTCCTGCCTATGCAGACAGTTTGTTTGCCGTGGTCTCACAATTCAGACAATACTCCTCCACACTGAAGGGCTTCAAAAACTTGGACTAATAGCTTTGCTTTTTTTCTCTTTTAATTTAAGGATCCAAAGATCTCTGAAGTTCAGGGGGTTGCTATGGAGATTTTTATAATAACTGGATAATGAATTAAGAATTATAAGGTGGTTCAGCAGTAAGTTGAAAGGTTATATAAAATTTTCTTTCTTTTATGGAAAAAGTACAATAAATATGTCACGGGTTCTGAGCTGTGGATGCCTTACATTTTAAAATCTAATGGCAACCGTGTTGGCGGGGTACTCAGCAGTGCTTGCCCTCCAGAGTGCCCCGAAGCCAGCAGAGCGGGATGTGAATCTGGAGAGAGCCTGAAGGGGGGCTGGGCTCTCTGCTGACCTCAGTGGAGGGTCTCTGCGTTGTTCCGGGCAAGCGCTGTTCTGCGGGAAGTTGTGTGAGACCATCTGGCGTGACACGTGTGCCTCCTGGAACCGACAGGCAGAGATGAGGATGCGCCGTTTTCTCCGAGCTGCCGTGCAGCTGTGATCGTCGCGGTGTGTGTTGGTCCTTCACTGGCCATGGGAACTGCTTTTTCCAGACAGTCGGGGGCTCAGGAACATGTGCGTCTGTCCACTGGGGGTTGGGCAGCTTCTAGGCCGGGCGCAGGTTGTGGGGGATTCACAGACAGGGAGCTGTGGTGTGCGGACCACCACACCTTCCTCTGAGAAAGAAGCCCACCCAGGAGGCCACTGGGGGGTTCTCAGGCCAGCCACCCCTCCAGATGGTTCCTCCCTGCCCCCTAGAAGTTTTCTCAAGAAAGTGGAGATTCACAAGAAGGAAGGGCTGTTTCTTGAGCTCATAGGGACACGCCCTGGAGTGTGGGGTGCAGGGCGAGGTTCCTGATCACTTTGTCTACCTCCCACCGCCACGAGATGGGAGCTCTCACCACTTTTGGGGCTGGGAAAAGTAATCTCTCCTGTTCTCTGCACGACGTTGCTCTGAGAATGAAATGAAAACCTCAGCGAAGGTATTGGAAGTGCTGGGAAGCCTGTAACGCATGAGAGGGCAGCCCCGCAGCAGGGCGTCTCCGTGGCCGGCGGTAAGGACAGCGTTCTCCCACACCCCCGGCTTCCCCTTTTTATCTTACGGCCTTACCGTTGGAACTCTTCGAACGCAATGTCGTCACCAAACGACTTCTTGCTTTGTGATTTCTGTCCCAGAAGTCGCGGCAGGGTCACCTGCGGGGTCTCTGCGCACCGTCCACCTGCCGCGGGGACCGGGGCTCAAGCAGCACAGACACTTGTGTCTTGCACCTGTGGAGCTCGGCGTCTGGGCTCAAGATGCTGGCAGATTTGGGGTCGGCTGAAGACCCCTTCCTGGGCCACTGATGGCATCTCCCGGCTCTGTCCTCCTGTGGAGAAGGGACTGGGGACCCCCTGGGGTCTCTTCCAGGAGGACGCTAACCCACTGTGGGGCCCCACGCTCACGACCTCATCACCGCAAACCCTCCCCTTCTGACCCCACCACCTGGGTCAAGATTTAACGTGAATGTACGGGGGACGTGGACGTTCAGCATATGTATAGCTTGTGCCTCTGACTGGGAAATTTTGGAAGAAGTGTGCAGGTGATTTCAGTCAAGTCCCCAGACTGGAGGTCCCTGGTATCATGAGTTCGCGACAGCACCTGCAGCTGGACAGTGACTCCCGGCCTGGCAGCCACAGGCTGCCGGCGTGGCTGCTCACCCACTCTGCCGTGGGGGCCGGCCTCGCGCGCACTTGGGGTGCCTGTGTCTCATCTCGCATGCTGTCCCAGCTGCCGCTCTGCGCACACCCTGTGAGGGGTCCCCGGAGCGTCGTGGCAGAGCAGTGCACACGCCCGGCTTTGTGTCTCCCGTTCCCAGCCCAGGGACGAGGGCTCGTGGAGCAGGGAGCACATCCTTCTGCCGTCCGCACTCTGTCTGGGAGGGACGGACAGACAAAATGCAGATCGGGGAGCAAAACCCACAGGAGCTCATCAACACGCGCGTCACACACACGGGGGCTGCCGACGGCGGGTGGGGAGCCGCCTCGGAGCGCGTCTCAGCAAACCACACTGAGTTCGTGCGGAAGACACAAGACAAAGCAGAGGACCCTGAGCCGCTCCGTGCCAGCTGTGGGAAGGCAAACGCACACAGGAGTGCCGGTGGGTCAGGGCTGCACTGAGCAGCCTTGTTTTGTGGATTCCGGCTAATAAGGGCCTAGGGTGTCCCTGGTGATTGACTTCCGTCCTTCCCAGTGGCGGGGAGGGGCGGCCTTGACCACATTTACTGCTTCTCATTTCTCTTCGGCCCAAAGCAGTCCTTATGCCGAAGTGGTCCGTTTGAAGGGCATGATCTCATCCCGTGCACACGGGGGTCGTGTGACCCTCCCAGCAGCTGTGGGAAGGGGAGGTTCTCGGGCAGAATTTCAGGGTCCCGCGTCTCAGGGCAGTATTCCACTGCCAGCCTTTCTCGGAGCTGTAATTGCCGTGGCCGGCATCCATGCTCTCTCCCAGACGTGCGGAGCAGGAGCAATTACATCAGGCTTATGCGCGAGGGAGGTCCTGGAGGAGCAGAGGCGAGGCGCGCGGAGAAGAGGGAGATTATTTCCAGCGGGGCGCAGTTCTGCGGCCGCGTGCAGGGAAGGCGTTTATGAAGCTAATGAATATAGACTTAGACTCTCCGAAAACAGATAGAAAATGCAGCAGAGCATTCGAGTGGATGATTAAAGAGAAAAACAAATCAGAAGGTAAAATTACTGTTTATGGGGCCGGAGAGGCTCGGCGGTGAGGTTTCGCAGGACACGTTCGGAAACGCAGACGCTCTTACGGCTGGCAAGATCCACCAGGATTACAGAGGCCTTCACGGGCTGCTTTTTTCCCGGCTTCCTAGCGCCGCTCCCGGGTCTGAGTACGCTTTGACTCCGTGATGTATCTTTAATCCACCCCTGGGAAGGCTTCTTGCCTTCTCTGGCTCTGCCCGTGGGGCCAGCTCCCGATGCCACAGGAGACAGACCCTTTCCTGCGGCTGGTCCTCCTTCCCGCAGCAGATACAGAAACAGTGGGCCCAGATCATTTTAGTTTCCACTGTTTCTGTGTTTCTTTCCTTTCTGTCGTAAATACAGGCGTCATCTGAAGGGCTTTTATTGTCAAGGCGTGATTTCAAATTCCACATAGTTCCACACAATTCCCAGAATTTCCTTCGCTGCCCGAGAGAGAGATGGGGCGTCACAGCTCCGCAGTCTGCACAATGTGTCAGGAGAGCCTTCCCTGTGACGACTCACAGGTAGTCTGTTTGGAAGAGATGCAGCTTTTTCTGTCTTCACATTTTTATTTCTCTCTAGTCTCAAGTAGACGTTCCGGTGAAAGGCACCTGTGGAAGAATTCACACATCCAGGAGTTCTGACAAAGCCAACAGAGCCATGGAAGCACCATGTGAACCACAAACTAGAACTTCAAAAAAAAAATTTATATCTATCTATATATATATATATAGATAGATATAAATTTTATAGATATAAATTTTATAGATATAAATTTTTTTTTTGACAGAGAGTATTTGCAGGTGGGGGAGTGGGAGAAGGAGAAGTAGGCTCCCTACTGAGCAGAGAGCCTGATGCGAGGCTTGATCCCAGGACCCCGGGATCATGACCTGGGCCGAAGGTGGACATTTTACTGCCTGAAGTGTCCAGGCATTCCCATGAGCTAGAACTTTATCAGCATCCCCCTGTCACTGCCCCCAAGAGTAGCCACTATTGTAGTTTCTCTCCTATCAGTTGTGGGGGTTGTTCCCTGCATTCGGCGTGTGGCGCGTCAGCTTCAGTGTGGCCACGTGCTGCTAGCTCGTCCACGCCCTTGTTGTTGTGTGGCTACACCACCACTTGTCACCCACCGCAAGGTCACTGGGTGCCTTTTCTTCTCCTCCTGCTCTGCCTTTTCCCCTCGTTTGGAACGCTTGCAGCTGCTCCCACTGGGCCTGCCTTCGATGTGCGTCCAGGCAGTTGCACATACGCTCTGGGGGTTTCTGCGTGTCGACCTCTGATGTCCAGCAGGGTCTGGGGGTCAGCCGCACTCCTGCATGCAGAGGCTGGAGCTCCTGCCCTGCTCCACACGGGCTCCAGTGCAGGTGCTACCCTGGCCCATCAGGCCGCCCCATGCGGCATTTAGCGGCACCCCATTGTGCCATCAAGATAAAGGCCCGCCCCCAACGTCAGTCACACTGAGTTCCTTTTTCTGCCATTATCAGCCGGAGCCGGAGGGACAGCCTCTTTTTTTTTTCCTATATATAGAATATAATTCTATATTTATTGGGCTCCTTATAACATGATACTATATTTATTAAGGAAATTGAATTTTTATTTTTTCTTTAATTTTTTATTTATTTTCAGCATAACAGTATTCATTGTTTTTGCACCACACCCAGTGCTCCATGCAAGCCGTGCCCTCTATAATACCCACCACCTGGTTCCCCCAACCTCCCACCCCCCATCCCCTTCAAAACCCTCAGATTGTTTTTCAGAGTCCATAGTCTCTCATGGTTCACCTCCCCTTCCAATTTACCCCAATTCCCTTCTCCTCTCTAACACCCCTTGTCCTCCATGATATTTGTTATGCTCCACAAATAAGTGAAACCATATGATAATTGACTCTCTCTGCTTGACTTATTTCACTCAGCATAATCTCTTCCAGTCCCGTCCATGTTGCTACAAAAGTTGGGTATTCATCCTTTCTGATGGAGGCATAATACTCCATAGTGTATATGGACCACATCTTCCTTATCCATTTGTCCATTGAAGGGCATCTTGGTTCTTTCTACAGTTTGGCGACCATGGCCATTGCTGCTCTAAACATTGGGGTACAGATAGCCCTTCTTTTCACTCCATCTGTATCTTTGGGGTAAATACCCAGTAGTGCAATGGCAGGGTCATAGGGAAGTTCTATTTTTAATTTCTTGAGGAATCTCCACACTGTTCTCCAAAGTGGCTGCAGCAACTTGCATTTCCACCAGCTGTGTAAAGAGGGTTCCCCTTTCTCCACATCCCCTCCAACACATTTTGTTTCCTGTCTTGCTAATTTTGGCCATTCTAACTGGTGTAAGGTGATATCTCAATGTGGTTTTAATTTGAATCTCCCTGAGGGCTAATGATGATGAACATTTTTTCATGTGTCTGATAGCCATTTGTATGTCTTGATTGGAGAAGTGTCTGTTCATATCTTCTGCCCATTTTTTTGATATGATTGTCTGTTTTCTGTGTGTTGAGTTTGAGGAGTTCTTTATAGATACTGGATATCAACCTTTTGTCTGTATTGTCATTTGCAGATATCTTCTCCCATTCTGTAGGTTGCCTCTTTGTTTTGTTAACTGTTTCCTTTGCTGTGTAGAAACTTTTGGTCTTGATGAAGTCCCAAAAGTTCATTTTTGCTTTTGTTTCCTTTGCCTTTGGAGACATATCTTGAAAGAAGTTGCTGTGGCTGATATCGAAGACGTTACTACCTGTGTTCTCCTCTAGGATTCTGATGGATTCCTGTCTCACGTTGAGGTCTTTTATCCATTTTGAGTTTATCTTTTTGTACGGTGTAAGAGAATGGTCGAGTTTCATTCTTCTACATATAGGGGACAACCTCTTTTAAGAAATCACCTGCAGATGTTCTACCATCTTATATGATACGTTCTCTGACTACTTCTTTCTATAGTCTAGATATGAGCCCTTTTAAAACACGGGTTTTGCAAATGTCTTCTCCCACTCTGTGGGGAAAGTGCTAATTTTTCTTCTCCCACTTTTCTTCTCCCACTCTGTCTCTTTGTTCTACCAGCAGAATCTTGGGTGGCCTGAGTCCGTAAAGGTGATGCAGCCCCACAGTACTTGTGTTGTCGTCTAGCATTAGCATAGAGGCTGTGTTCTAGAAGCTTACAGTTTACCTTTATATTAGATCTGTAACATGCCTGAAGCTCTGTGCACGCGTGTGTGCACACGGGGTGGGGTCTGGGTCTAGATTTATTCCCTTTCCAAGTGGATATCCAAATGCTCCAAGTTGGGGAGGGAAAAAGTGTTTTACCTCAACATCTTAGGTTCTCCAGCTGAGGGCCTGTGAAATTAGGCGGGTGAAAGGAAGCTCAGGAAGAGGAGGACAGTCAGGATTTTCCAGTATTGCATCACGCACATACACACACGTGCACTCGGGAGTCACTTGCAGGCATGGCGGGAACCTGGCCCAGCCCCGCATCCGAGCACAGGGCAGTGAGTGAGTACGGAAGTGACCAGACAGGAAAGGACCCTGAGTGTGTTGGGCGGCCAAGGGCGGGAAAGTAGATGAGACACATGGAGAAGTGGCCAGTTGGAGTCGTGTATGAGGAAGATTCCCCTGGTCTGTCTCCTCTCCCACTGATACAGGTCTGGAGTGTCCCCGGTGACCAACGTCTGTCCTTCCCGGTCGAGGGGCAGGGACACATTTGCGAGTTTGTGTCCAGCTTTTAGGCAGACAGGCAGCCAGGTCATTGGGCGGGCACCCGGACTTGCCTTCAGCAGCAGGGAGACCTCATGCCAAAACAGCCTGTTGAGGGACGTGCCTGCTCCCCTCAGGCAGCAATGTTCCCCGAAGGGTCGTGCACTGCCCCGCGGCCCACGACATCGACTGACATCCTGGTGGCTTCGCGCCAGGCGTTTTCCCGACTGCCTGTGGTTGGTCGCGCCTGTGCTGGCCCATGCACCCTCCTCGGCCTGTGACGCGTCATGGTTTGGGGCGCTCCTGTGAATTCTTCCCGTGGCTGCCTTTCCCTTCCCGCACTTTGCATTTCCACAGGAGATTTAGAATCAGTGCGTCCAGTTTACAAAGAAGGATTCCCTGGGATGTGACTGGCAACTTACTGAAGATGTAGGTTAAACATAATTTTCTCATTGGTTGTCGTTGTTACAGAACAATAAGATTTCACTAACCTCCTTTCTAGTAACATTGCTGTATTCACTTATTTATTCTATTTTTTTCAGTAGGTAATTTAGACTGTACATCCCAAGTAAGTTGGCTACAGATGCCAGTTTTACTTTTTTCCCCAGGTGTTTTATAACATGTTTTAAGCTTCATTATAGCACGGGACCTCCCGGAGGCAGTTGCACAGAAATGGTGACACTGGGAACCCACACTGTCGTCCTGAATTCAGCTGGGGCTGGGGACTTCCGCTCTTTATTAGTCATGATGTTTACTGCAGGACATGTGCGCTCTTTCTCAGGTGAAGAAAACTTTCTATCTCTGACATTCTTAAATTTTGCATCATAAATCGAATTTTGTCTAGTACTTCTTATCAAGAGGAATATATAACTTTTCTTTGTTCTTTAATATAGTGTTAAATTGGTTGATTTTTGAAAGATAAGCCAAATTTACATTCCTGAAACCAATATTTTTTAAAATATCCTTTGAAATACTGCATAATAATTGGTAATATTTCATTTAGTACTTTTGCATGCTGGAGTTTACAACACATTTGTCTGTTTATAACAGATTGCCTAATTTCATTTTTTAAGCCCTCTTCTTTGGAATGAATGTTAATCTGACCTCCAGACAAACTCTTGGGGGTATTGATTCCCTAAAAATTGGAAATATTTCTGTGGAAGCCATCTGCTTTTGTGGATCCTTTTACATGAAGAATTATAATTCCAGATTTAATTTTCTTACTGGACACAGGGTTGTTGAGGTTTTTTACTTATTCTTGTGGCAGTTACTGTAAGTTGTGGTTTTCAAGGAATTTTTCCAGTTCACTTAATTTACGAATCTGTGACGTGATGTTGTTCCTACCAGCCTCTTAGAGTCCTGGGCTGCCCGTGGAGTCGACCTGCGGCTGTGGGCCCTGAGAGCTGCTTTGGTTCACTTCCCTGATGAAACCTAATAGAGGTTTATGAGCTTTATTAGTCTTTAAAGAAAACTATTTTCTTGGCTTTGTTGAATTTTCTTGAAGCTCTTTTCTCTGTGAAATTAATTTCCGCCTTTACCTTGTGACGTTGCATTTGGTTTCCATCTGCTCTTGAGCTTCTTGCGGTGTTGGGAGAAGCTGTTGATGACTAGCCTCCCGGCGCGTAGGCTTGCGGTGACCTTGCGGACGCTTCTTAATGCTCGGGCTCGTGGTGTCGGGGAGTTTGGATGCTTGTGCTTTTCGTGACCGGTGGCTCAAAATATGGTTTAATTACCCCCAAACTATGATTTGGACAAGGAGCTTGTCGACGTGTGCTCCCTGCCCTGTGTAGCCGCTCATTCGCTAATTATCTCTTTTACAATGAAGTTCAATGGAGCGTGACCTTGGATTGTGACCTTGGAGTAGCAAGGCCCTGGAGCCTGCTGGGGCACCACTCAGGGTCCAGCCTGTGTGGACTGCTCAGCCGGTGTCCTGTGGACACTGAGAATGGGGAGGTGTCTTCTTCTTGGATTCAGGGCTCTGTGCACATCCATAGCTCAAGATCATCAGTCCCCTTGTTTGCATCTTTCAGATCCCTCTGGTACTTTTTGTTTGATTTGTCAAGTTCATCTATCAAATTATCTGATGTTTACTTTTCTCTTTCAGATTTGTCAGTTTGCGGTGCTCATAGTGTAGGGAGACGCGCACATTCTGACCTTTCTCCTTCCGCGGTTTGTATCCCGAGGTTCCCTTCTTGTCTCCCTAGTGGGGCAGCTTTCATGGTGCGCCGGCCGGTTGTGGAGATGCGCTTCCCGGGGCTCGCACGTGTGCGCTGCTCCTCCCGCCTTTCTCCTTCCAGGCCTTCCCCGCTCTGGTCCCTACGCTCTTGTCCCCACACACGCTGCTCTGGGGCTTCGTCGGTCTGACCGTCCTGTGAACGTGGCTCCCCGTGCGCTGGGACCCGAGTCCGCCGTCTCGCATCCACACTCTTTGCACTTCGCAGTCGACATTGTTTCTCCTTTTCCTGCTGAGCAGCTTCAGTTTTTCTTGCCGTGTCCCCGTGTCACTGGCACGCCCCACCGCTGCCCTGCTGTCGGTGTCCACGGCAGTCACCACTGTCTTTCCGTTACTGGAAACTAATGGAGTGGCCTGTTCGTACTACTTCATGGCTGTGCTGAGGACTGCCACGTTTTAGCTGCTTCTGTTTCCTCCAGTCACAAGTTCAAATTCTGCACAGCGTTCGAGTGCAGCAGGACAACGGTCTCCCTCCGTGTACTTGATGTCCATGTACGCTTGTTTGGCTTCACGTGTGCCTTTCTTTTCTCTCTCTCTCTCTTTTTTTTAATTTATTTGACAGAGAGAGATCACGAGTAGGCAGAGAGGCAGGCAGAGAGAGAGGGGGAAGCAGGCTCCCCGCTGCGCAGAGAGTCCGACGCGGGACTCGATCCCAGGACCCTGGGATCACGACCTGAGCCGAAGGCAGCGGCTTCACCCACTGAGCCACCCAGGCACCCCCACTTGTGCCTTTCTTAGCTCTTCACTCTCTCACTCCTTTCCTCGTTTTTGTCCAGGATCGTTTTCCTTCTCCCTGGAGACTGGCTTTCCCGGGCCTCTGTTGGCAACAAATTCTTTCCCTTTCAGTTCGCCCAGAAATATCTTCATTTTGCTTTTTCTTTTTGAAGGCCATTTCCCCACACCACAGACTTGTAGACTGGCCATCATGTTCCTTCAGCTTTTTAAGGATGTCTCCTGCCGTCTCCGTGTGTATGGGGCAGACGGTGTTGCATGGGGCGTACTTACTTGTCTCCGGCTTCTCAGCATCGTCCCTCTGGGTGCTGCAAGCTCGCTGTGCTCCAGGCCCGTCCGCAGGGCCCTGCTCTGCCCTGGGGCAGTGCAGGGCTCAGTGACAGTCCCGGGAGGGCCAGAGATGAAGGCCGCCAGCAGGGCACTACTCCAGTTCACCTTCTGTGGCTCCCTGGAAGTGTGAGGGCACCAGAGCAGTCCCTCCCCCTCCCCATGGCGGCCCCAGCCCCGCCCCGCTGCATCCTCAGACTGCCCCATGGTGTCCCTGGCCCGTCCCTGCTGTGTCCTCAGCACCGGGAGCTTCTCTGAGGTCCTCGAAGAGCAACAAGAGGATGGAACACAGCACTTTCTGAGAAGCAGACGTGAGTCATGAACGTCAGGTGTGAAACGCAGGGTCCATGTTTGCAGACCAGGTACGCAGTGCAGTGAGCACCTGGCATGCCCGAGACCACGCTCTGTCACCCTGCCACGGCTTCTCTGTCAGCCGCTGTTTCTGACTTTAAAAATAACATCACCACGAAAAACGTGCGGATAATCTTCTCCGGCCGGTGTCATTCCTTCTGTGGTGTCTGGCGTGTTAGCACGGGTGTGGGAACACACCTGCACAGCCGCCGCTATCCCCGTTTGGACGTGGTTGGCCGGCTCTCCTCACCTACACCACCTCGGCCCCGTGTCCCCGTTGCACGGACTCCCTCCCAGGTCCTGTTCGTGAGTGCGGCTCGCGTCCCCACTGAGGGCGGTTTTACTCAACTGTGTCATTCTTCAACACATGGGTTACGCTGGTTTTTAGAAACTTCTGTTGGTGTTGTTTCTAGAAGTCTCTTTGTACAAAGACCTTCGACTTCCCATCTGGCGATTTCATCAGGATTCATTATTAGAAGTAAAATTACAGGATTAAATGTTGCAAACATTTTTAAGGCTCATGATCTCTGAAGACAAGTGTGAGTCATCGGATTGAACACAGTGGTGTTCTCCTGGGCAGTTTATGACGACTGCTTCCCTGCAACCTCACTAGCCTTACGTTCTAGATCATTTTTAACCTTTCCCAAATGAAAAGGCAACAATGGTGTCTTGTTTTAATTTGCATCCCTTTGCTTCCTAGAGGGGCACATGCCTGTGCAAATATTTACTTGCTATTTATATTTCTTTTGTAAATTTTATTTGCAAACTTTTAATTTATTTGCTCTGAGAATTAACGATTTCTTTACAATTTTCTAAGAATTCTTTGTAAAATGTTGATATTAACATTTTTTGTTGTTGTGGAAAGTATGTGTCCCATTGTCCTTGGGTCCGTTTATTTGCTGAACACTTAGAATGCAGAGGGGAAGGAATCATCTCTCCTCAGAGAGACTTTACATGCTCACATGGGATAAATACGACCTCAGAAGCTGAATAACAGTGATTTCTATTATATTCTATTATCTTGTTCTGATAAAACAAGGAAATATGTCTTCAGTTTTTTCCTTGTGGGGGAGGAAAAGTAGTTTTCTTTCTCCCCATCTGAGTTCTTGGCCACCTCTGTAATACAGACAGACCCAGGCGAGAAAGACAGACGCGTGTTCACACACACATCTCCTGCTCACACAGGACAGACTCCAGGAGGATGAGTAGCTCCCCACGGGAGCATAGAATTCAGGGTTAAATGCCATCTGTGTAGCAAAGTGATGAGACCTGACTTTAGGAGACGTGGGGCCCTGGGAAGGGCGCTGGGAGGCATGGCCGTTGGTGACAAAGTCTTGGGTGGGGACTGTTGCGTCTGTGATCAAAGGAGCGAGACTGATACAAAGCAAAGGTCGAGCAAAGCTTTATTTCACGCCAAGCATCGAGAATCAAGCTGACCGGCCGGGGCTGCCCCTTATGAAGAGGCGACCCCTCCCTGCCTTACCGACTAACTTTTAAAGGGCAAGGGCCCTGTGGTTGGGCCTGGCCACACACAGGTGGCCAATGAGATTGCAGCACACAGAGAAAGCTGCCCAGTCGTGGTAGGTCACACACGGGTGACCAATTGGATTACAATTTCCCTAGTAGACATTTGACCCAGCCTATCACCTTGGTCAGAATTGGCGCCCAAAAGGCTCCCAAAGGGCGGGGCCCATACTCCTTGGTAGCTGGGGAGATGGTGTGCGCCCCCACTGATTGAATACCTTCACCTGGCCTGGCCCACTCTTGTATCTGGGCTTTGTTACCTAGGACTAGTTTCTGGGACTTGTTTTTAGGTAAGTTCCTCGGGGGGGAGGGCAGGGTCAGTTTAAGTTGAACTGCATAAACAATAAAATCACTGTTTAACCGGTTGGAATTACACTGGCTAAATAGGCCCTTACAGGACGGCATCCAGTCTCCTGGCCTGTGACAAGCATCCATCCCCCGGGCCGGTCAGACTTCAGAGAGGGGATGGATGACCACTGGCTCCTTTAGAGGGTCTGTCTTTAGGCAGACGAGGGGCATTCAGAGAAAGCCTCTCCACGCACTGGCTGTTTTTCCAGGACCTTCTGCTCACAATAATCAGTCGGCCCAGCAGCATGTTTTGTGGTGTGTCTTGAGCTCCTATAGTCCCATTTTGGGGTGGCATCTTCTGCTCCTTTTCACACTTGACACTGTTCGCTGAATGGTTTGTGCAAGATGAAGCTGTGAGCAAGGCTCTGGTTGACCAGAAGTCTTTGTCGGATGTGGACCGTTTCCACGCAGGAAGGGTTGGTGTGGGGGTGCGTCTTGATGACGTGGCTGCGACGACACGCAGGTCCAAAGCAGCGAGGCACGGGGACCTGCCCCCCATTTCTCTGTATCTTTCCAGCACCAGCCTCTTCCTCGGAAGCAGACGTGAGCAGCCCCGTCCCAAGCCAGGCAGCCAGGCTCCATCGCTGCCTGCCTCGTAGGGGCTGTGCGTTTCCTCCGAGCAGCTGTCCATCTTGCTCTGCATTTGCTTCTGAAATGACAGTGAACATGAGTTGGCAGGTCTTGGAAGTGTGGATGTGTGCCCAAACATTTTTCCTTGATGCTGTACTTGGCACTCACTGAAAGTGTAAGTCATTCTAAAGAGAGTTAAAAATGAGATTTACCTCCTTTACTCGTGCCTACGCATCTCCCAGAAGCAAAGATGCGATTTCAAGAGTATTGCATTTGTCAGAATGCTTCTGTTTTCTGCTCTGAAACTGACCTCACGCAGTCTCCTTTGGGCCTGACCGACAGAGGTCCGTCTTGCTTGGACTCCGGCGTCGCGTGATGTCGGCCAGACTAGCTGGCTGCTCTCCATCTGCGCACACAGGCCCGGGTCCTGATTCAGAGCATGTCTGGATAATGGTCCCAGTGCTCAGAAGGAAAAACCAAGTTCTGACCTGGGCTGCTTCTGAATCAGACCTCCTCTATGCCGGGGCGATAAACACGGTCAAGTGAGGGTTCTGCAAAATGTGTTGTCTGCCCCTTCGCACAAAGTCACGGGCTTATTGAATCCGCAGAGCACGTGCACAGTCACTGCGTCTCCGTGCGCAGAGCGGAGAGCCTGTTGGACGTGTGCTTATTACCCAAGTCTTCCTCTGCTACTCACTGAGTGCACGGAGTCCAGCTCTAACGGGAGAAGGGGAGAGGTCCTGTCTGTTTACTTACTCTGCGTTATGTTTTCTTTCCTTTTTTTGTTCATGAGTGAAAGCCACAGACTGTGTCTTTGATTTTACTTTCCGCAGCCATTTTGGAATGAGACTCTAATGAGAACCAATCCATCAAAATTAGGCCTTTCTGGTTTGCCAGACCATTACCACTACTTTAAGTCATTAGCTCTGCTGAGTTGCACACATTTACAGCCGTGATTATTAAGAAATAGTGGAATGTTCTTCAGAAACTCCACAGACTGAAATCTCTAAGCTCATTTAGGCCTTTCCCTGAGTGAAGTGTGGATAGTGTGAAAATATGTTCATCTGTGGAGAGGCTGTCTCCTCCATGCACACGGCCAAGTCTGGCCTGTCTTCTAGTGCTTTGCTTCTTTCATGTTTTCTGGAAAAAAAAAACCAAAAGAACAAAAAAACAAACCTATTGAAAAAGAAAGCAGAAAAGAAGGGAAAGAAAAATCAGGAGAGAGAAACAAGAGAATTTAAATGTGCTTAATTTGGTGTTTAGTTTTCTTCTGTGGCTTTCTTTGCCTTATGTTATAGTAAGAACAGCTCTTTGTTTGCAGATAATTCACCTAAAAGGGGAGTCACCACTACTGTTTTCAACAGAACAGAAGAGCATGCAAAAATATAATGTTTTAATAGATTCGTTTTGGGACAAAAATTCCCATATCTCTTACGCAGGTGTTAGTCACTGTGTGACCAAGAAAAAATAGAGGAGTTGAGAGACCAGGTCCCCAAGGGAGAATCTTTGAACCTAGGATTGCTGTCATTTGTTTTGCTGTGTATTTTACATTTTGCTCAAATGACACTGTACTTACCCTGTACATTACTGTGATGCCTTCAGTCCTTCAAATGTCCGAGTGTGGCCACCCGGTTTGACGCCGTTGGGGGTCTGCAGTGTGCCCCCCATTTGAAGCTGCCCCGAATTGTATAAAGCTCGTGGCTACTGGGTGTTCACAGAGGCCGAACCTCTGTCTTCTGTGATGACGACATCAGAGTTGGGGATCCGGAGTCACCCAGTTTACACGGGGCCTCGTCCTAAATCCTGATGCTGCTCCTTTGACGTTCAAGCTTCGAACACTTGCTGTTCTGCCTAAGGTCAGCTGGTGTCACACTGGTGGGGACCGGGTGTGCGGATCCCGGCAGGTGCCACAGAAGTCACGACACATTCCTGGTTTCTCCGTCCCTTGAGCAAGCTTAGCCCAGGGACCTCTGCCCTCTGGGGTCAGGGGACAGGATCACTGCCTGGCACTGCAGGTGGGGAGACGCTGCCCCTGCGCTTCAGTTCTGGCTCCCGAGAGACCCTCATCAGCCTTGCATTACCCTTCCAGAGTCTGAATGCAGCTGCCATTCGGCTTTTGCGTCCCGAGTGCTCCGTAAACAAGAGCTCTGGTGGTTGGCCTCACTCGCTGCGTCTGGCTGACCGCAGCCTTCCTCTAGGAGGTTCCGTGTGGTGCCTCTTCCGGCCATAGCCTTTCTCTGCTTCAAGCTCGCTTCCTGCATTGGGCCTTATTTCGTGATGCTGCTTTTCAAAGATTTTATCTATCTATCTGTCTTTCTAGAGCAGGAGAGAGAGAGAGTGCAGGCACGTGCTGAGGGGCAGAGGGGGAAGGAGACGCCCAAGCCGACTCCATGCCGAGCACCGAGCCCAGCACGCGGCTCAGTCCCAGACCGTCAGATCAGGACCTGAGCTGAAATCAGAAGTCAGATCTCAACCAACTGAGCTGCCCAGGTGCCCCCGTGATGGTTCTTAAGGGTGGGTGCCCCCAGAGCAGTGTGTTTCTCTTGAGGAAGGCCAGGAACGTCAGCATCTGAGGTTCTGCCCAACCAGCTTTCTCCTTGTTTCCTTGGCTGTGGTGCACTGGAGATGTGCCCAGGACAGGACAAGGATGTCCCGGGGCCCCAGGGGGAAGCCAGGAGCTCAGTGTGAATGACACGTGGTCGGCAGGCCAGTGAGAACAGGTGAATGTCTTGGAAAAGATCAGTAGGCAAAGGAAGCAAGTGCAAAAGTCAGAATTTCCCCTTCTTGGTATGTAAAACTAAACACACTCAAGTATTAAGGCCAATAAGTGTAATTAAAATTAGTTTTGTGTCATATAAGGAAATATTTGGGGTCTTGAGAATATTCTGCTCTTGCTGAAGCTCAGCTACGTACACAGACCTCCCCGCAGACAGACGCCGGCTCTGCTCTCTCCGCCTGGAGAGCACGTACAGTGGCAATCAGAGCCGAACTCCGACGCGCCCTTCCTTAAGTAGGCTTAATTACTCTGTGTTTATGACAATCAGGAGCGTAGCGGCTCTCGTCTGTGGCTGGTGGATTCATTCGGAGGGTGCCGGCATCGCAGCTGGCTCTGGAGAGCCCCCGGGGCTCCCGCTTTCTCTCTGGGGCGCGGCCGGTCCACCTTTTCCCGGGAGTCGAGCCGCTTCCGGAGGCACGTGCGTGTGCATTCGCCCTTGGAGGCACGTGCGTGTGCCTTCGCCCTCGGGGGCACGCACGCAGTTCCAGCAGCGGGGAACGGCCCCGCGCCGCTGTCCACGAGAGCACAGTTCTGACTGCTTGCGGGACGTCAGCAGGCTTGCCGGGGACTCCGAGGCGTGTGGGTTAGTCTGTCGCCGCAGAGTCGTGGTGTTTGGTCTTTGCCGTGAAGGATTCAGTGGTGCTTGTGGCCATGTGCCCATGAAGAGTGCTGTGTGTGTGTGGGGGGGGGGCTGCTCTCCGGAGACGCTGGCTGTCGTCGAGACACTTCAGCTGGTTTCGTAACATCTTCTGAGTGCCACTGGGGTCTTCCCATCTCTCCTGACATTCTTCCAAACATGGAGCATTTTTCGACTGAATTGAGTTTGTTTTGGAGGAATGAATCTTGCCTCTCCACGATTCCGAGGCAATATCTCATGGTGATTTCCACCGTTGCTCAGACCTGCCTCTTTCCAAGCCAGTCAGTGCAGCCCTGGGGGAGGGACAGGGCTGGGGAGCTGGTCGTGGTCCCTTCTCGCAGAGAACAGTGTTGGTGCCCAGGCCGAGGCTGCCCGGAGCCCCACCGGTCCCAGACGACGGTGGCGTGTGGCCGAGGGATTGAAGGTAAAAACAGCACCGAACCTGACCCTTCTGTCATGCATGCACGCAGGCACACTCATGCACACACAGCGCACTCACACACATGCACATGTGCATGCACACATATGCTCTCAAACATGTGCACACACATTCACACATGCACCGCACACCTGTGCACACTCATGCATATGGTACTCCTGCACATGTGCATAATCCTGCACACATGATGCACATTCACTGGCGCGCACACTCACACACTTGCACACATGTGCACATGCACGTACACATGTGTGCTCACGTACATGCACGTGTACATGTGTACACCCGCATACACTTGGACACAGAGACACATGTTCACAGGTATACATAAATGTTTACATGAGAATACTTGCACACATCCGCACACTGACATGCGTACATGTACAGAGTTCACAGGCACATACCTGCCCTCACACCTGCATGTCCATGCAAATGCACCACACGTATGCATGTTTACATACTTGCACACCTGCACGCTCAGATGCACACACATCACTCACATGTACACTCATGCATGCATATGCATGTTCACCACCACACACCTGCACATTCACATGCGTCCACTCCTACATGCACACACGTGTTCACACGTCACACTCACATAGTACAGTCCTGCACACATGTCCACACACACTCACAGTGCATACTCGCGCACTCTTACATGTGTAGACATGCATGTTCACACACATACATGCACATCCGTGTGTACAGCCCTACTGCACACACATGTTCACATGTGCACACACGTGTTCACACACATACAGGGCATTCGTGTGTTCACTCCTACACACATGTGTTCACACACACATGCACACCCGTGTACACTCCTACACGCACACACATTCGCACCATACGTGTGAACATGTATGTATGTTCACTCCTACATGCACACACGTGTTCGCACATGCACATAGTACAGTCCTGCACACATGTCCACACACACACTCACTCGTGCATACTCTTGCACTCTTATGCGTGCAGACATGCATGTTCACACACATACATACACAGCCGTGTGTACACTCCTACACACATGTCCACACACATGTGCACACGTGTTCACACATACATGCACACCCGTGTGTACAGTCCTACATGCACACACATGTCCACACACGCACGCACACGTGTTCACACACATACATGCACCAGTGCACCTTCAACTGCTTTACTTTGTATCCCCACATGACACTTATCTTCCAGGAAATGGTTTCCTGAGGTTCAGAGGCCCAGAGTCCCCCAGGTGGATGCCTAGACCCATTTATTCCCCAACTGGAAGACATTTGCCAAGTGTATGTAATGGTAGTTAGCAGGTTTGATGTCAAGTCTGTGTCTCGGAGTTGGAAATAGTCGCCATTTCTGTAACGCCTCCTCGTCTGTGCAGCAGGTGCCATGGCATCACGACGACTGGGCCAGCGTGCTGTCCTGTGCACACTTAGAGTCTAGGCACACCCACTGACCTGGCTGCAGTTACTAGCTGGCTGGGACGGGACACTTCCTGGCAGCTTGAGACGTCAGGTTCGACAATCATGCCCACAGCCCACACGGGGTCCTGGGGCCAGTGTGTTAGCCGTCAGTCGGTGCGGGGCACAGTGCTGCCAGTTCTCTGCCACGGCCCGCGGGAAGGGTCCTCGTCCATGTGGCTCCAGAGGCCAGGATGTGGCCCAGATGTGGTTGCTGCAGGCATGTTCCTGGAGGCACACGGGCTACTCTGGTCACTTCCAAAACATTCCACACGCTGCTGCTCTTGTACCCTGGTGCCTACAACTTGGTTGCACACTTACACCCTGTGGCCTGGGCACCTGCAAATGTCATTTACTCTCTGGCAAGTGAAGAGCTTTCCTCCATGTTGGTGCTGTGCAGCCAAGCTGGAGGGCGCAGGACAGAGTGATGGGGCCAGTTGGGTGGCTTGTGGCATTGTCTCAGCCCCTATGGGTGGGATCACCTGTGCAGGGTCTGCTCCGGAATTTCCGTGGCTCTGTCCCAGGCAGACGGATGAAGGGCAGCACTGTGATTGTGCGCTGTCTGTCCATAGCTCTTGTGTTTGTCCGTCCCGCAACAGTCGTCTGGGTGCCAGACACGCGAGTCCAGTACTGGCTTGGTGCTGTCCCACACCCTCTGATGCCAGATTGAGCACATTCGACGGCACACTCGAGATCTTCATTGCACGTCGCTCTCCCAACTCCATGTCCCAACTCTGGGTGGTGGTCTTCCCTTCCATGCAGTTTGGTCAGATGAGCCGAGGGGTTTCCTTGACCCTTGACCTCCTAATCAGTGATTATCAGGTCCTGCTAGCAGTGGCTCGGGCAGCCCGGTTGTATGAGTGGTGCCATTGCCCTGCTGTCCCCGTCTGTGCAGCACGTGCATGCAGAAGCTCACCCCACGCAGAAGCTCCACGCAGTTTCCCCGGCCCCGCTGAGGGCCCCCATGGAGAGGAGGAGCAGCGGCGCTGTCGCCAGAGCTGATGACCGCGGGTCTGCCAGGTGCCCGTGCAGCCCCTCAGGGATGGCTGTGGGTGGGAGAGCACTCTGCTCTCGGGGCCCCTGCCCGGCCCTGGCCTCTCCCGGGAACTTCTGAACTGTAGCACCCACGCCCACTGTGCCCCAGACCTGGCAACAGTAACAGCAAGGCTGTCCTTGCATGTGCAAATAGAGCCCATGCCGGGCACCCCTGGGAGCTGCTTTCCCTGCGAGGTCACAGATGCTGCTTCTGATGAGGTTGCTCTCTGGATAGGAGGGTGGGGAGTGGTGTTTTGTCACGTGTAGGGGAGACTTGTAACCTAGCAGATGACGGAGTGGCTTGTCTGGAACGGAGGAGAAAGGCACCCCCGAGTGTTGTCACAATGGGTCTGCGGCAGGGGAGGCTCAGCAGCCGGTCTCTTTGTCCATGGCCACTGTCCTGCCCTTGTGACTCTACCCCTAGGCACCCCGGTCACCTCCCGGATACCGCCTGACTCTGCCATGACCCAACACCTGGGGAGCCCCCTGGGCTGCACACTTGGAGGACATTTTGGTCATGTTTGTGCCCCGAGCATCTCCGCTGCCATCCCTGTGACGGCACACACTGGGCTTCCGCCGCACCCCCTTGAACAAGCGCGCACGCATACGCGCCACAGGGCACCCTCCAGCCACGCCATCCCTCCCTCCGACCCACTCCCGCCTCCCAGGGGCCGTCGTCTCCCCGTAAGGTCGCCGGGCTTTCGCTGGGTGAGGCTGGTGAGGACCGTGACAGACGGGGCGGTCCCCCAACTTTCTTGGAGAGGGAAACGGAGAGGGCGCGGCGACCTGCTCTGCCTGCTGCTCCTCAGCACCCGTGATGTCATTCAGAACCTTCGGAAATTCATTCTAAAATTGTCCAGCGGAACTTTCCAAAAAAGCGTGTGTTGCAGGAGTTTATTTCGGGCAGCAGCTTTCCGATGCTGTGTAGGCAGGTTGCTAGGCAACCCCCCAACCG
The DNA here is from genome assembly GCF_020171115.1 of Neogale vison. Taxonomy (NCBI): domain Eukaryota; kingdom Metazoa; phylum Chordata; class Mammalia; order Carnivora; family Mustelidae; genus Neogale; species Neogale vison. The sequence goes on from NC_058101.1 coordinate 208,044,035, forward strand.
CCGCCCAGTGCTGAAATAAGCAGGGAAGGAAGGGAAGATGCGCAGGCTCCCGGTCCCGGCCAGGCGCGGCTCCTTCTGGCTCCGGAACCCGTGGGGCTTGCATGTGGCGGACACAGCAGAAACCCCTCCAGGCCTCAGTTTTCCAGGCTGTAAAGTCCCCATGTTTCAGGCTGTTTTGAAATGCCGGTGTCTCTGCTAGTGTCCTCTGAGCTCCCTGCTTTCAGAGCGTGGCGTGCACCTCTGGTCCAGCTGGAAGCCAGCACTGTGTCTGTGAAGTACGGGCACCACAGAGGGAAGAGCGTGGACTCTGCCCATGTCCGTGGGATGCATGCGCCCACCACTGCTGCCCTGGGACCAGAGGCTCGGCATCCCTGAACACAGGCTCGGCCAGCGCCGTGCAGAGCGCAGCCTCCCTGTTCCGCAGACAGACTGCAGACAGATGTGGGCTCACACTGCAGGGCAGTGGCTGGCCGGGCACTATAGGGCAGGAACTAGGGGCTGCCAAGTTTTAGGATTTATTACCTGGGCTTTAACGTAATTTATGTGAGTGTAAGTTCTTAACACCCCATTGTTAAGAGCAGCCATGTTCAAAACACCCAGCTCATGTCGTTCTGAACAATGTAGTCGTCTGCTCTCCAGATCCCTGGGCAAGCTGGGGCACTCAGTGATGGTCCCTGTGGCCAACACTTGCCCCCTCACCCCTGCTGAGGCCTCATCATGGGGGAGGCACTGCTCCCAGCCCCAGGAGTCAACAGGTGCACCTGGGAGCGTCTGCCCACAGCCAGAGGCTCAGTTGGCTCCTGGCAGGACTGCGGGGGCTCAGCTTTCATGGGACGAAGGTGAGTAGGCTGAAGCCAAAGAGCTGGGCAGAGAGATGGTGGCCGGGCTTCCTGCACCCGACGAAATGCGGCGGGTCCCCAGGTGAGCTCTCTGCTCACCTTGCCTGCCATTTTTCACCTCCCATCTGACCCTGACCTGGCTCTTCCAGCCTGCTAATTGGAGCCGCCTCCCTTTTGTCATCTGGGATATTCTGGCCAATCCAGAGGCTTTCTTGGGTTCCACCCCTCAGATCTCGTTGGCCCGTCCCCTCCTCTTAGGATGCAGTGACCCAGCACAGCTGGTGTTCTGTTGCATTTCTCTCCATCTCTGGCCCATCCTCGATGGGCCCCTGGGAACTCTTCTCGGCCCCCTGCTGCATCGTTACATTTACTCTGTGGCCAGCCCACCTACTCTCGTGGCTCTGTGATGAGCTTATTACAGGCCCTGTTGAGGTATGCGTCCCCCCTCAGTACTGGCCTTGCTTCCCCAGGCCCACCGTGGCCCCTTGTGGCAGCCCGAGGACTGAGCCAGCGCGTGCATGTGGACTGGGCAGCATCAGACCCGCTGGCCTCCCCTTGTGCTTTCTCCACCTTCAGATGCACCTGCCTCCTTGGATGGATGTGATCTCACTTCCGCCTGCGGACGTTGTCTGTCCCTCACCATCCTGTGACTTGGTCCTTGAGCTCTGCCTTGTCCGTTGGGCTCTCAGAACACCCCAGACATGGTGACTTCCCTCTGCTCTAGAGGTTGGACATCCAGGACCCAGGTGTGGGCAGATCTGGGGGTCTGCTGAGGCCTCTTCCTGGTTCATGGACAGTGTCTTCTCACCATGTCATCACATGGAGGAGAGGCTGTGGGCTCTGGGGTCTCTCTGATGAGGCCCCTGGACCCATCACAGGCCCCTACTGTCACACCTCAACCCCTCTGTAAGGCCCTCCATCCCATCATATCTGGGAGTCAGGTGTCGGCGTGTGAGTTTTGGGGGGGACACAGGCATTCGGTCTACGTTGCTGAAAATGCTGTGTTTGAGGCTGGGCCCATGGCCCGCCCCCCTCTATGCAGGCTTGTATGTGCACAGCCTGCACGCCCACACACGGCCACACCACTGGCTTTCCTCAAAGACCCCATGCCCCCAGGATCGACCATGGGGCATGGAGACTTCAGTGAGCAGGTGAAGCCCCCCACTCTGTGGGATGCTGTGGGGTCAGCCCAGCTCCGTGAGAAAACTCTCGACGGCTTGCTGCCTCTTTCTCCCTTACTCCCATCCACCAGCGCCAGTGCACTGCCCCGGCCTGCGCTCCGCATGCCCGCCCCCTCCGCACGCCCGCCTCCGCCTTCCCCATGTCTCCTTCCACTCTGTGTCCCGAATTTGCTCCTCTCCTTTCTCATCACACCTGCACTGGAGGTGGTGTGAGGGCAGCGGTAGGGAGTGGGGGAGTGGGCGACAGACACGGCTGCCCTCGGGGGGGCGCCCGCCTTCACCACCGGACTTGTGACCTCGTCGCCTGGGGGAAGAGGCCTCCTTCCCTAGGAAGGGTCTGGACACTGCTCATCATGGAGCTTTCTGAAAAGGCCACATGGTGCCTCTGCTGAGCACTCTGCCCTCTAAACACACAGATCTGCACGTGTCTTCGGGACACGGGTGGCCAAAACCTTGAGTCTGGCTGGCAGTGCCTTCTCCCAGCCGGTGGGGAGTGTGTCTCTTGGGGTGTCGTTGATGGGATAGCACAGTCAAGGGCTTGTAAACAGCACCTAATGCTCGCTGGTGGTTCTGGAACCTGGACGCTTGGGATCTAGGGCCTGGGGAGGAGGCCTTCCTGGTTTGTCGATGCTGTCTTCGTGCCAAGTCCTGATGTGGGTGGCGTGGAGCTCATGTCTCCTGTTATGGGGGCAGTGAGCCCATCATGAAGACGGCACCCCCGTGACCTCACTGCCTCCCAGAAGCACCCCTCCGGACACCATGAGGTTCGGTGAACGCCCGCTGGGTGAATGAGCGGACAGACAGATGGACGTGTGAGGCTCTAAAAATATCCGCTGAGCTAGTGGACAGACGGATGGATGCATGAGGCTCAGTAAACACCCGCGGGGTGAGCCAGCGGATGGATGGATGAACGCAAGGGGGGTGGTGACCCTGGCAGGTGAGTGCAGATGTGGAGAGGCTTCAGAGCCTGGGTGCCGTAAGAGGCCGTGTCACGGCAGTCGACACAGGCACCTGACTCCTTCGCTTGCACGGTCCCCCGGTCGCATCCTGATGGGGATAAGCTTGGGTAGCCGTCCTCCTTGGGCCTCTGACGTCCTGGTTTCTGCAGCTCCTCTGGCCCAGGGCTGTTTCTGCAGCTGCGGTTTCCTCCCCCATCCGTGTCCCCGACGACTCCGTCTTCCACTCAGTGAGTCATGCTCCTAAAATAGCTGAGCACTCTTGGAAGGGGGCGTGTGAGTGTGAAGGGCTGTCCCCCCGAGCCTCCGCTGGCCGGGCAGCGTCCAGGAGGACATCAGCACACCATCCCGCTACTCCATCCCGTGAGCCTTCCAGGCACCGGGCCATCCCTCCTTTGGCACGAACCCCTAGGAGCTGCCTCCCCAGATGCCCACAAGGGTCTGCCTTCATGCTGGGAGCTAGGTGTGTGCGGTCTTCCCACTTGGCCCTTTCTCACGGACAGAGCCAAAGCCGCTGTGGCGATGTCTCCACATTGGGATCTCCCAGGAGGCGGGGAGCGGCTGCCGTGCGGGACGCTGCTTGGGGCGGCAGTTAAACGCCATCTGCTTTTGACCTTGTGCTGAGCCAGAGTTGGGGCTGCACAGTGCATCTTGACCTCCTTCGGTCCTGACATTGGCTCTGTGGCTTGGGTGGCCTTGGGGAGAAGCAGTAAGTTGTCCAGCGCTGCACAGCTGCTGAACGGCAGAGTCGGGGGCGGAGGGGAGGTCTGCCAACTTCCAAAGCACGCTGGGGGAGAGGTCGTCTGTCCCGTACTCTTCCAGGGAGAGCGCTGCCCACGGTCCCTGACGTCCGGTCCTTGTGCCCCAGCTTAGGGCCTCTGATGGCTGCTGGGAGCTCCCATCTGGTGGCCTCATTAAGAGCCACGTGGTGTGGACGTGACACCTCGTGGCACTAGGAGATGGGCCTCCTCCTCTCCGTTGCTGGCACGAAGAAGCTGAGCCTCAGGACGACTGCACAGTTCACTCGACGTCCTGAGTGGGTTCGTTGTGCCATTGGACATCGTCACCCATCCCGACAGTTAACCTTTCCGTGGGTTCTCTCTGCCCCAGCCCCGCCCAGGTCTGGCTGTGGCCACAGCGTGGGGCTGCTGGGGTGTAGAGATTCCTGGAGGAGCTGCATTCAGTTAATCAAGGATAGTCTGACTTGCTCTGCTTTCTCTCTTGGTCTGTTCTGGGCTTTGGGATGTATTGGTAGTAGCGGGAGTGCAGTATTCCTGCATTATTCCGGGTCTGGTAATGGCTGAGGCCACACACACGAGGACAGGAGAGCCAGACGGCCCTGCCTGCCCAGTGCACATTCACACTTGGCACGCGCACATGATGGACCATGTGACGTAGGCGACATAGTTCTCATTTTAAGACCGGTTGGGGGCTCCATCAACACTGGCGACTAGCATAAACTTCGTAGGACAGCCACGGGCCCTTGCTTCCAGGAGGCTGTGTCCCCAAGAAATTCATTGTCACTTTCGGGGACACAAGCTCAGAGGGTTAAATTACGATCCGAAACCAGACATCTCAACTTTTTGTTCTGTGGCCCACATAGGTCTGAAGTTTGTTTTCACCTGCTCGGAAACCGCACTGACCAGTGTCCGCGCTAGGCTGGGTTTTGCAGGCCCGGTGGCCGCTGGCGGGTCTGCCGTGAGCCGCAGCGCCGGAGGCTGACGCGCACGTGCTGTGTCAGTCTCGGTGGCTCTCACCGGCAGGTCCTCTTTGGCATAGGTCCTAAGTGGCAGCTTCTTCGTCGAATTAAAAATAACACATGACAGCATCGCATAGAATAAGCCCCTGACAGGCGCCCGGCCTTTCCTAACTTAAACACTTCCCATCAACTGCTTCACACGCGAGTCCGAGAGGAGGCGAGGGGCCTCATGTGTCTGAGCCTGCGGTGGGCCCCGGGCCGTGCACAGGGGGCTTCTAAGCTGCAGCTCATGCCGGGCCACCGGGAAGGTAGAAGTTGTCCTCCTCATTGCTCTGTCTCAGCAGCATCTGCGCGACGCAGGGCACAGGTGCTGGTTTCCAGGTGAGGACACTGGGCCCCGAGAAACAAATTTCCCGCCCCAGCGCGCACGCAGGGACGGGGCGGCAGAGCCGAGAGGCATGCACACACATCCCGGCAGGTTGTTTCGCTCCTCCCGAGGGGCCGTGCTGCCGCACGCTCGCAGGCCGTTGGCAGAGTCCCTGATGCCATGTTTGGTCAGTCTGAACTTGCCAGTTAACGTAAATCAGTTACTGTTTTGTTAATGAGCTAAGAGCGCTGTGGCTCCCCCCTACGTGGCTGCAGCACGAGAGCTGAGCACAGTGTCTGCGCTCCCACGTCGCACGGCCCCGGGCCAGTGGCAGGTGCCGTGACGACATGTGCGCCTCTGTGTGGGCTGAGCATGCTGTGGTCTGTCGTTCCCCTTGTGACGTGTGTGCTGAACTGTCCCGTCTGTGCTTGAGAATGCCGACTTTCACGTATGCGCGATGGACAGCTGATACCAGCACGCCCCGAATCACCTGGGGTTACTAATCAGTTCAGTAGACGAGTGCACATTGTAGGGGACGTATACGAGTCACTGTGGAACCTGTGTTTATATGGAGAAATTGCTCTTTTCATGGGCAACAATGATTGAATGATTGGCTTTCTGTAGACATCACCCCACCTTTGCCAACTGCTCAGAGCCACCGACCGCCACCAGTCCCTGATGCTCACGGACACGGCGTGGTGGGCGGTGGCGTTGCCCTTGGCCACTGGCGGCTGTGTGAGGGGCCACGTGGACGCCAGCGGCTCATCTCACAGCAGCCCCTGCAAGTTCGTCAGGACTCCGTGCACGCCGACAACTGTACACTTTACTTTCTTGTGTATTGATCACTTTAGGGGATCACTTTAGTGGAACCTTTCCTCCCATTTATCAAAGGACATGAGTAGAAGGTCGGGCCTGCCCCATGGAACTGAAGCTGACTAAAATCAAAGGCAATCTCCGCGGACTGACCCTGTTCAAAGGTATGCGACCCTCCAAAAGGGGGTCATTTCCTTTCTGTGTTTCTGTGCAGATGCGGGGTCCTGAGCATTGGCACTGAAGAGAGTGGTTTGCTCGGGAAGAGACAGTGGGTGCCACCCTGTTACACGTGAGAGGAAGAAAGCAGACCTGTCATTTTATATCTTCTAGGGATTTTTATGACTTTTAAGAACTTACCTGATATAAAAAACACAGAAGATGCTGTGGTTCCCCTACTTTTACTTGTGAACCTCTTGTAATTTTGATTTCTTTCTTTGTTCCTGCTCCAACTGTGAAATCAGACGCTCACTCTGTGCTTCTCAAATGTCTCTTATTCTTTTGCCCTTTAAAGAAAGTGTTGTTGTTAAACTTTGTGAAGACCAGGTATCCGGAAGAAGGAAGGTGGTTTTTAAAGGAAACTCTATTTCCAGCATCGGTGTGTTCTGTGAGACGCAGGACGTGTCCTGGTTTCTGGGTGCGTCGCGCACGGCAGATCAGTCAGCACAAAGTGATGGAGACGTGATCACGTCGGACGTTGTGCTGGCTCCCGGGAGCCGTGGCTCTCGTTGCCGGTCTCCAGTGAGTTACGTGGGAGACTGCACTGCTCGTAACCAGCACACGCCGGCGTGCTCAGCCTTCCACCCAAGTGGGTCCAAAGTCTCTGAGCTGAGACGAGGAAACACTTTGTCTTTCCAAGTACGCTCTCATCCTGCATGTGGTCAGCGAGGTCGTGCTGGGCTGTGGTCCTGTGATCTCCGTCACCAATGGGGAATGAGGGCAGCATTCAGGGAATAGATGAGGGCTTTTCCTGGCTTTCCTGACTCCCGTAGATGGGGGTGAACAGCAGCCCAGCCTGGCCGTTACCTGCACGCCATTCTGCAGGTCACCTGACCCAGGTGCCCCGGGTCCTTTCTCAGGAGGACTGAGGGTGCCCCTTGTGAAAGCGTCAGGTGTCTTGTGTGTGTAGAAGCATCTGAATGTGAGGGGGAACCCCCTCACCTTGTTTTTGCCGATGATGACGGTAAAGGCACTCCTCCCGTGAGTGTGACCACGGGAGTGGCCCAGAACCCACACACCTGGTCCCCAGGAGTCCTGGACCCTCGTCCTGCTGTTGGGTGCCACGCAGCCGCATAATGTGCCGGTTGTTGGGTGAGAGGTCCACATGTGGTTGCAGCAAACACTTGTGGAGAAGGTATCTCCTTGGTGGAAACCCTCTGGACACTCCAGCATGTCCAGGGCCACACAGTCCCCCAGATTCTCCAAGCCATGGGAGCCAGGGGACAGCACCCTCGGGGCCCGGCCAGGGCACAGTGGACCTTGCCTTCCTGTTTTCTGGGATGTGTGCATGGGAGACTTTCTCCGGCCTTGGGGATTTCTTTTCAGTTTGAGGAGCCTTTTGTGATTATGTCACTGTCAGTGGAGAAGGAGGTCGTGCGGGGGTTTATCTGCCCTGGATCTCCCGCTCAGATTACCAACATCGAGGCAGTGACTTAGTTCGTCCACAGAGAGATTCCAGGAGCCCTCCCTCTGGCTTTTGCCTCGATCTGTGTGCTGGAGAAGGCTCACTGCGGGGCCAGGGGCCCCGAGGCCAGTGAGGTGCACCTTCCAAAGCACCAAGTCGCGCAGCCCTGGGTCTCGTCATGACAGACTCTCCCCGGGGGGTGTGGAGACACGGCCTTTTCCAGTGTTTTGAAGACCAGCCTGGACTCTGTGTCTGCGTGGGTCGTGTTTGTTCTCAGACCTCATTCTGGCAACCAGGTAAGTGAGCACAGGTGACAACACTTGGTTCTCCCGCAACGAATGATGCCCCAACCCAAGTTCTAGAAAAATAGACCACGGTCTCAAGAGTCTTGCTGAAAGTGTATAATTGTAGAGTATCTAGTGGGTCTGTTTCTGTGCAGGCTGTTGCTGACGGCATCCAAAGAAGACAGGGTGTTCTCCCCGGCCTGCAAGGACAGGGTTGGTTTGGTGGTGACCAGCAATGGTAACGAAGGTCTCGTGGTGACACCCGGGCTGAATGGTGGTCATTTGTCAGCACAAATCTGTCTCCCTGTGCAGAGCTGTGCTCCTGGGGGGCCAGCCACTGGCTCACACACGAGTAGGTAACCCTGCCCAGGGCACTCACCGTGCTGCCAGGGTGCAGGCAGTGGGCAGGCGCGTGGCTTCAGTCTTTCAGGCAGTGGGAAAGTTTACTGAGCCTCTCAGCTTCCGGATCAAAGATTCTCCCAAATGGGGATCGGGAAGCCGAAACTCGTTCAAAGCCAATAGAGCAGGTGTGATGGCCTCAGCCTGAGGTTGGGAGGGGCAGGGTCCGTAAACGTGCGTGACCACCCCCTTGGGGAAGCACTTTCACAGCCACAGTAAAAGTCCACCAGCCAGCTGCATGCCGACATGGCCTGACCGTTGGCAGACCTCTCTGCACGGAACCCGCAGGGACGCTCCTCCTGGTGTGGTGAGTGCATGGGGCCAGAGCCACGGGCCCTGTGTATCTGGACTCCATGGAGGCTGGTGCTTCCCCAGAGGGCCTGGTCCGTGCCCCGTGGCCCGGCGGGAGTTCATTCGCACGTAGGCTAGAGTCCCTGTGTGCTGGTGGCTGTGAGGATGCGTTTTCTGCGGCTGTAACGTGAGCCGTGGCTGAGGTCTGCCCACAGCCGCGGTGGACACACTGTCACCTCAGGGACAGGCACTCAGGTCTCAGCAAAGGAGAACAAATCCTTCCAGGGAGCTCTTTCCTCTGACTCAAGGAAAACAGGCAACTCCCTAACTTTCTGTCAGGAGTAGAAATTGCAAATGCAGGAAAAATCAAATGGGTTTCAAAATGTTCAGATCTGAGCGGTACAGCAGTCTCATAATCGTGTGTGCTCTTTAGTGTGAACGGTCTGTAACGTGGATATACACGTCTCAACCCCGAGTTAGGGCTCAGAGTTCACGGTGGTTTTGGGGTGTATCTTTGTTGTGCATTTCATGACCTCCAAGCCACGATGCAGCTTTGGAATAGGTCGTCTGTGTAGAATCCCCTGACTCAGGGAGGGCAGGCTGAGTGTGGCTGTTTGCACAGCTCTGTGCCTACTGAATTATGCTTGGTGTTTCCCCCGTGGGTGCTGCCACCGCCATGTGCCGGCCTCAAGAAAGCCACAGGGACAGACTGTGTGGTGTTAGTGATGCCGAATGGGACCAAAATGTCTCATAGTCAACGGTTGAAATGAGATGAACTCAAGTCACATTGCTGCTGTAGGGGCTGGCAGTGCCAGTCCCAGGAGGCTTTCTGGAGCCTGGCGTGGTCCGGTGGTCCCATGGACCCCCGTGCCGCCAGCAGCTGATTCCCCAGGCCCAGTGCTGGGACCAGTCCCAAGGGGACACCAGCTGCAGTGCAGGGCACTCCTACGTGTGAGGCTCAGGGGCAGAGGGCTCCGCACACGGAGTGTCGTTGCAGAGCTGGGCACAGGTGGGATGGGGTGGCGAGAGGGCCTGGTGGGGAGCAGGGAACGGAGAATACGCAGGTCTGATGTCCTTGGGGAAGGTAGTGTGGCTTCCTTAGGTGCAATGGGGTGGGGGGGGAAGCAGCCCTCCCGAGAATAAGACAGGGACAGAGGATAGGCGGGAAGGCTGCTGGTCTGCTCTGTCCCAGGGCTGCCTCGGGCTGTGCCCCCCGCGTGGACCTGTGCACCCGCCTACCCTGGGCTTCATCCGTTGGTGTTCTGTAGGGTCCTTGCAGAAGATGTTTCCCAAGGGCTCCATCACCATGACAATGTCTGTGACCACATCTTACGTGGGAGCCACAGAGGTCCCCTGACCCCCCATGGCTTCTCCTTTTGGGATACACGGACCCGGACTCAGCCCTGTGGGAGGTTCAGCCTGTGCCGTCTCTATGGAAGGTGTCACGGGGCTGCCATTGAACTCCCAAGGGTTCGTGGGGCATCTTCTGGGGCCTGAAGGTCAGAGACTGGAAGTGAGAACCAAGGGACAAAAGCTACCAGCAGCAGAGCGAGACCTGAGATCTGGGCCAGTCCTGCATATCCCCACCACGTTGTTTGTAAAGGTTTCCATGCGGCCTCCCTGAGGCCAAAGCACAGTGAATGTGGTGCTGGTGCGGAGGTGTGGGGAGGCCTCCCCACAGCTCACAGTGGGCCTGCCCTCGGCTTTAGCCCAGTGTGGGCTTCCTGGAGGACCCAGCGGTGAGTTCTCAGCCAGGCAAAGCCTCGTGGTTGCAGGTTTTGCGGTCAAGGGGGCGAAGGTCCCCAGACAGGCAGGCCGGCCCGGCACGTTCTGCCGGGGGAAGAATCCCCCCTGTTCCCCACCCCTCCCTCGGCAACGAGGACGCAGATCCCCTGACCTGGCTGCGCCACAGGCTCCGGAGCGGGAGCGCAGGCTCCACGGATTTGCACGTCTGTGACTGGTCGTTGGCGGACTGGCTCCTTCCTCAGGCCTTGTTCGCGGGCGTCCTTGTCGCCGGGCACCGCCGGCCGCCACAGTCTCTCAGCGAACGAAGCAGGACGGGATGGCGTCCCTCGGTGGCTGTACTTGGTGTGAATAGCACTTTTGTTTTTAAAAGTTTCACTTTTATTTGTCAAAATTACGTTTCCAGCTTGGTGGTTTCCCACGCACATTTTACAAATAATGTGATGAAGATTTGCTTTTTCATTTAAAAGAAGACACAAATTTTCAAAACTTGTAGCTCTTGTTACCTTGATTTTTCTCCTGTGCTTTTTGTTTCTAAAATGCCTAATTTCTCTATGCAAAATTTTAGAAAGTGACTTGTTTGCAGGAAGATTTAGTGTTTCTCCCACATTTTAGGTAACAGCACACTTTACCTGAGGAATCGTGTGCACTGCTGAGGTTTTTGTCATTGTGGACTTTATCCCTCCAACACGGCCAGGAAGAAACTTGGCTGGTTCATGAGAACGTCACCAAGACTCTCCTGGGTTTTGTCTGTGGAAGCGGCTGCCCGGTTTATTCACTGGGGCACCTGCCGCCCTTCCCTGTGTCACACCCTCCCTCCCCACAGGGGCCGGGCTGGAGGCGAGGTCACTCGTGTGTGCACCTGGCTTGGTGTGCACCTGTCTACAGACCTGTTCCTCGGCCCCAGCCAAGTCTGATCTCAGAGGTCAGCACTTGGCTTGAGCTCTGGCTGTTGAGCTTTGAAGGAGGGTCCCGTCCAGTGGGGAAGGACAGCCTTACTCTGCTCTCCCAGGCATTCTCCTAGACGGGGGGACCACTCGTGCCGGATGTCTCCAGCTTACTGGTGTCTAGAATTGCAATGATTTTATCCTTTGGGGGACGTGAGGTTCATGTCAACATCGTATGATAATGTAATCAGGTCAGAAACAGAAGGTCCCCAGTGATGACCAGGATGGCTCCCAGCTTCCCACGGATGGATGGCGGTATTTAAGCATCTTCTCTGTTTCGAAGGAAAAACTCAGCATTTATGATAACCTCCTAATAAATGTTTCCACAAACAAAACAAAAGAAAAACAAAACCAAGTGGACACATTGATTTCACAGGACGAAATCCCTCCCAGGGATCCGTGAGCTGGATCACAGCCTCCTAGACGGGAGAGCCGCGCAGCTTGCCGGCCTCAGAGTCGCTGCTACTGGATCTTCTGCCACGATGCTCTCGTCTGCTTTCCTCCGCTTGCTCTGGCCACTGTGGTGATGGCCGCGTGGTCACAGCCCTGCAGGGAGGGGCCGGGCACAACAAGGCAGAAGCGGCCCTGGTAGATGCCCGGCTCACAGCCAGCTGCTGGGCCCGAGCGTCAAGCCCTCAGTGTTTCTCCGTGGGTGGCCCGAGGCAGAGCACGTAGCATCCCCACGGCGCCCTCACAGTAAGAGCCACCTTGTTTCCTGGGGGCAATTCTAAATGACCCACGCTGGGTTAACACCTAAAACTAACCCACGTGTAATTTAAGCTGTTTTGTATGTACAACAGTGGCATTCCTTTGGGTAGATGATGTGAAAACCTCAGAAACTGGGGACTCTGGACCTGCCGGCTCCTGGTCTTCTGCTGTGCGGGGCACCCAGCCACCTGATGGACACCCGCCATCCTCCAGGCGGGCCTGGGACACCAGATCACACGTGAAGGACGCGGTCCGGTCCCCCGTGAGCTCTGGACTGGGCCAGTTACTGGGTCCCACCTCAAGAGACGTGCTGGTGTCCAAGACATTCCTCGGCTGCTGTGGGGTCAGAGTCAGGGTCTGAACACCAAGGAGGCCCCAGGGTAGAGAAGCCCCATGGACGGTGAGCGAGCGCTGAAGACCTGCTAGGAACTGGGTTTTCCATAAATCTAGGGAGAAGAAAAGCAGGAGGAAGAAGTACACTGTTTGGGAATGCAAGGCGTCTCCGTACACATCATCGGGGCCCGGAACCCGTCCCCATCCCTCCGTGGGGTGCACAGTCCGTGCGGAACCCTGCGTGTATGAAGGGCAGGACACAAGGCTGCAGAGGCTGACGGAGGCAGCTTTCAGAGGCCTGTGGCTCATTTGCTCTTCTTGGTATAGTGACAAGGAAATCAGTTCCTCTCTTTCCCTTGGGAATGAAAATCCCATTGTTTTCTCTACAGGGTCGTCAGAGAATAGTAGCAATGAACACACAAAAATAAACCCGGTTTCCCGTCAAATCAATCTAGGCTTCCTCCTCCACCCCCCCAATTTGCCACCTCCTGCCTCCCAGCCTGGGAAAATCTGTTTTGTTAAATATGGACATTTTTGTAATGATACTTGGGCCACGGGTCATAAATTACCCACTAGCAACCTAGGGTGAGCCCAGAAATGTCTTCATGTCCTTGGTGTTTTGTTTTTTTTTTTTTAACCACAGAAGCAGGTGACCCTGGGCCCACAGCTTGTCATGAGGAGGTCCAGACGTGAAGGGCGGGGGGCTTGGTTTCTGTGAGCCTCTGTGGCATGGCTCTCTAGGGGCCCTGGGGAACAACAGCTGTAAAAATTGCTTTAGCAGTGACTTGTGGGCTGACGGCGCCTTCATTTATAAAAAAGGAAGAAAAAACTCAGTGATAAAACTTTATTTGATCCCTGGTGTACTTCCTTCCGGCAATCCAAGTTGTGTGTCACGTGTCAACCCGGCTCTCCTTAGCAGTGGGGACCCAACCTTCTAAGTGTGTGTGCGTGCCCCTCAGGGCGGGGTGTGGAGGACGGTCTGAAGGACCTAGATGGTGACTGCAGGAAATCTAGCCCTCGGGTTTTGCTGGGACTCGGTTTGGTCAAGCCCTTGGAGCCTGTGTGTGGTTAAAGAGGAACCTCTCGGAGAAGCCGGCTCTGGGCCCACCTTGAGATGGTGTTGAGCCGTGTGTGTCCTTCTCCCAGAAGCTCGCGTGGAGGGGAGCCGGGACTTAGTCATTGTGCACGTGGTGCCCTGTGGAGCACGTGGAGCTTGGACCTAGGCAAGCTGAGCCTCAGACCACGTTTCAAGCTGTTACCCTGTGTCCACCACATGCATGCGTGTTACCGTGTGGCTGTGGGCGTATCGTGGGCTCCCACGGGCACAGCTGGGGGCTGACTCCATCTCACCTTCCCCAGCCTCCTGTGAGCTCCGCACATCTGTTCAGACTATTAAAGCAAGGTGAGCCAAGATGGATGAAGCAATAAACCGTCCTTGCTGGAGGGGACGGTTCCAGAGATCCTGCCCTCCCCATGTCCTCACGCACCTAACTGGGTTAGTGATAAAATCCAAGCTCAGCTCCGATCAGTCTCTCTCCACTGCCCTTTGTGGTTCCTCTGCTGCTTCTTTGTGAGGCCGGATGCTCAAGGCAACAAGGACACATGGCCTAGAGGTGTCTGTGATGCCTCCTTGCAGAGCAGGAGAGAAAGTGGAGTGCATGTGACAGTCACCCCAGTCCTGTGGGAACCTATGAGCCAGGGTGGGCGATGGTGGCCACGTTCTTTCCACATCCTCAGGAGATGAGCAGGGAGAGGCTGGACCGGAGATGGCCAGAACCAGGCATGGCCAAGCATGTCCAAAGCCGGGCAGCAGGGCAGTGGCCAGAGGGACCTTGGGTGCCCTCCCAGGTCACGTGCACAGACGTGGTGGGCAGGCTGTGGAATCTGGGAAGAGCCTCTCAGCCCTGGGGGCCACGCTGATCTGTAGTCACGGCTTTATAATTCCACTCTCCTTGGTGTATGACAATACAGTCGACATAGCCTGACCCTCCATTTGTGTATAAATAGAGAAATAGCCGTATGAAGAATTCTATTCCATAATATTCTATGTAATGTAATAGTGCTCTGATATGTCACATTGTATGTATGTAATTATACACCTGTTGATGCAAAAGGAACAAACCAATTTAGAATTTCTAAAACATAGGAAGAGAGTTTTTTCCAAGCCCGGGTTAGGACGGCTGGATGGGATACAGAGTTTTCACAAAGAAGACAGTGCTCTTGGAAAGGAATTATTTGCTGTAGGGTTATATACTTTTTTTTTTTTCATAAAAGGTTAAAAATCATCAGACAACAGACGTTTCAGAAAGTTGTCGATGTTACCTTTCTAGTATATGCAGAGCTGGATGACTTCAATCTCATGAAAAGCTGGGAAGTTTCTTCCTTCTTTCTAATCTTTTGTACTCAGAAAGCTCCTTTTGGTTATTTTCTTTAAGGAAGCAGAGATACAGTGTTTGCTCGGGACAGAAACAAGGCCTGTGCTTGGAGGTTTTGCTGAGTCATGTTGACCTTGGTGAATGGGAAGTGTGGCTTCCCTGGGAGCCCAGGAGCGGGCCCCCGGGCATGAAAGGTTGAGAATTTCGTTTGCTGTGAGGCAGTCAGGACTCCGCCGGGTTTCATCTGAAGCTCCTGGTCCTGCGAAGCCCGGCCCTCGGGGTAAGAGTGTGAGCGGGCGCGCTTAGCTCCTTTGCCCTGGCTCAGCTGTTCGGGCGCCTGGTGTCCCACAGCGGCACTTGATTTTGGAATCTTTGCCGAAACCACATGTTTATCTTTTCTCCATATGGGACTGGAGTATTTTTGTTCGGGGGAAGAATTACATTAGCAAACCTGTGTTTTATCAGCTCCTCCGGATAGAAGAACAGGCATCCCCTGGCCATGCTGCACCTCTGGTGCCAGGAGGTGCCCTCCCGGTTCCCTGAAACCCATGCAGATCGGAGTCCAGGCTCGTGTTCCTGGGCTGCTGACGTCCGCCATGGGAAGTGCGGGTTCGGTGTCTTACTTGCAGCTTTGTTTATGGGTGCCTTTCCTCTTGGCCAGTGTTTAATTCCATTACATTTCAGTCTCAGAGAAAATCGGTAAAGCCGTCAGAGGCAGACATTAATGCTTTGTGGTGCCCGTCTTGAAGGGCGAAGTCTCCAAGTGAAGGGCCCTGGTGATGCCCCGGGGGTAGGTGCCTGCTCGTCACAGGACCTGGGGCCTGAACATGAGCAAAGGGACCAGTGAGGGATGCGTCAGGGTCCAGGTGTGGCCGCTAAAGTGGAGATCCAGGGCCCCTCGGAGAGGACTGTGAGCCCCAGAAGACTGTCTGAAGGTGGCAAAGGGTGAATTTGGGGCAGATAGTTGTTTGTCTAGGTGTGCGTGCACAGGTGGCACATTAATTCTGGGTCACTGTGCCCCTCTCAGCAGCCCGAGCTCTCGGTTCTTGACCTTGAGAGAAGCCGAATGTGCCCTCTGCACCCCCTCGGGTTGCTCCTCTTGTTGGGCAGATGGTCAGCTCTGCCAGGTGCCTGGTCCCAGCTTTCCGTGTCCCCTACTCAGAGCCCTCCAGATTCATTCTGTGCCTCTGCATGAGACTGCCAGTTCGTAGCGGGAGTTAAGTTTGTACACACACACGCTGAAACTGGATCCAGAAAGAAACATCACGTGACTTCCCTCCCCTCGCACCGGGCCACAGAGCCTGGAGTGCTTTATGTACTTACTTTCTTAATCCCTTAAATGCCCAAAGAAAGTAAAATCCAGTGTGAGGCATTACCGTTATTTCCACGACGACTTACTATTTCAGAGGGGTTAGGTGCGGCCCTGGGAGGGGAGCACGGCTTTCCAGAGCGCCTGTCTCCCGTCAGGCGGTGTGGAGCGTGTGGTGCAGAAACACGTCCGTAGTCCTCGGAGAGAGAAGATGCGGCCTGGCATCGAAGTCAGCGGGATGAGCGTGCTTCCAGGTTTCCAAGAAGACTCCACATCTTGCTTTTCACAGCTTCGGGTAAATCCCAATCAGGATGCTGCAGGCCTCCGTACAGACAGGACCATGACCTCCTGGAATGAGCTGTGCACTTTCATTACCTTATTGTTGTTCATTAGGCGTTATTAATACTACAACCACATTTTTCTTTCTAATCCGGGCAGGTGAGATAAATACAATGCCACACAATTAAATGATCTCTCCACGTGGCCTCCCAGTGGTCTTAAATAAATCTGGTTTTGTACATCTACTGCAGCCGAAGTTTGCTTTCCTGAAGTACATCCCACGGTCGTGCGATACTGACGACCACGTCCGTTTACACTACGCACTTGCTCTAGTTTTGCACAACATAAATGTGTGCATTTTTTTCAACTAAATAGTGCAGACATGTTGGGGTTCATAACATAGCCTTACCTGTGCACCAGGGAACGCCAAGGACAGGCTGAACGACACTCAGCCTGCGCAGTGATGGGGAAATGGCAGACAAAATGGTGTATGAGATACCAAAGCCTTCCCTTAGGAACACACATGGGATTCTTATTTGCGGAAATGCAGTGAAAACATTTGGTGTTTGATACGAACCAATTAAAGTGAAACGTGATCTCGTTTGTTTTCATCTGAATGGAGAAGTAAGTACTTGCCAAGGGTTATGGGGTATCCGTCTTACGTTCCTGCTGGTTGCGTGGAGTTGACCAATAAAGCAGATAGGCCCTTGCGGGGACATAAATGTCCCTCTTTGTTTCCAAACTCAGAGGGATAGAAATGATCATTTATTTCTCTCAGAAAGCTAGATTTACTGTTTTTTACTGATATGTGTGCCTGCATAATACAGGCACTAGTCAGGCTGTGGAGCTTGTCCAGAGAGCCCCTCCTGGCCCCACGGATCCACCGTCTCTCATGGTCTATGGGGAGAGGATCTCCTAACTCGGTCCTGAAGAGCAGATGGTGTGTGAACACACAGGTCGAAGGGGGAAAGCCCGTTGCCCCCGCGAGGATGGGCCGCGGCTGTGATCGGCACGTTGTCAGAAGAGGCTCTGGTGGGCTCCAGCCGGAGTGCCATGGACCGCGATGGAGGCAGCGTGAGCCTCTGGGTGCTGCCTCCCACGACAGACCATGGCCCGTGACTCCGGTACCCGCCATGCAAACCCGGCGCCTGTTTCTCCTCCTCCTTCTTTGGGATCAGCTGATAGACGTTGCATTTTAGGGGCCCGCAAGAATCAGGGCTGAGGGAGAGGAGGGAGCTTTGCGGCTGTGCGTTCACGAAGCTTGTCCTAGAGCTGAGGGCAGTGCTCCCACGGTGGTTCTGGGGAAGGGACTGATCTTTGGTTTAAGAGCATTTGGGTTCAATCCACTGCATGTGAGATGCTAGGCTCCGTGTTAGTACTGCTCTGATCACATAGACCACCTCTCTGGTCTGTTCCCAGCCCCGGGTCCCCGCAGAACGACCACACCATGTGGCCGCTGCATGGCCAGTGGACACGGAATCTGTCCCGCAGGCAGAGCTGGGTGGGGGTGACCTGATCTGTGGGCGCAGCTCACCACACGGCAGTGGCCATCTGCAGCCTGGCCTGGCCTCCTCCCCAACGCAGGAAGGGCAGGGAGAGTGACGTGTTAGGGGAGGGAGACTGGCATTTAGGACTTCTGCCTTAGCTGCCCGCTCGCTGCTGGCCGTCCTGAGCCATCCTGCAGCCGACGCTGGGGAAGCAGCGGGGCCTCCAGCAAGGGCAGCGTTTATGCAGCGTGCCAGCGAGAGTAAAGCAGGAGGATCTCCGGCTGCAGGTCAGCGTCCTCGCCTTCAAAGGCTTATGGCTCCTTAGGCAGCAGCCCTTGCTCAGCTCCGTGTGTCAGACGCTGGCCGTGTGTGGGTGGCAAGACAGGAAGACGTGGTTTTGACCTTGGGTCTCCGGGCCGGCGTGCGGGAGGGAGGTGGCGAGCGCTTGCCGCGGAGGAGGATGTCTGAGGACGGACGCGCGCCCCTAGCAGGCGCGGTAGCCGGCGCCGCCGTGGAAGCAGCTGCGGGAGATGGGGCTGCTGCGGGGCTTGCCTTGCCCAGGGACGGAGGCGGCAGGTCCCCAGCCCGGCTGCACCGCGAGTCAGCACACCGGCGCCCCAGGGCGGTGGATGCTGTGGTCTCCGTCTGGAGGCCGGCGGGCAGGAAGCGTTCTCTGTTCCCGGAGAGGCTCAGCCTTTCTGTTCTCGTCAGGCCTTCTCCTCGCTGGACGGGGCCCAGCAACGATGAGCTCTGCTCCGTCTGCCTACCCAAGGCTAGTCTGAAACCCGGTTACAGATGCGCTCGCCGTGACGTGGGACTGCATACGTGCGTTCCCCGTGTGCCCTGCCAGTTGACACATTCAGGAGCGCAGACTGAAGACCTCGTCCTGGGGACACAGTGGCCCCGCCCAGTCAGCAGCGGCTCTGCCCAGCGGGGGCTGCTGACGAGGCTTCGGGGGAGGACAGCTCCGGCGTGGACGAGCTCCAGGAGTCTGGGTTCCTTCTCAAAACGTCTAACAGTGTCACGAGCACAGGGCACACACGTTGGCACGGCCCAGACCTAGAGTGCGCCGAACACCGTGGTGCTTCAAGCGAGCCTCCCCGGGACGTCCCACGTGCAGACACGGCCACGTCCCGTGACAGGACCACAGTGCCGTTGGCCTCAGTGGTCGTCAGTACACAGTCCCTCGCGTCCTTCAGTTCAGCCGATTGCTGTCCAGTCCCTGCACTGGCTGCCCGGCTCAGCTCACCAGCCCGCTTGCCCACAGGTAACCCGTGACACCTCGTGTGCGTGGTCTGCACTAACTTGTGTCAGTGCGATAATCTGGAGAAACAGACTTTTCTGGGACACTTTATATACATGAGACGTTGTTTTGTTCTTGAAGGAATTTAAAGGAATTTTAATGGTCAACTTTCTAGCTTCTTGGGTCTTAGAATCTAGCTGGGAAAAGTCAGAGAATGACATTGAGAGCCCAGTGCGGTGGAAGGCCCTGGTGAGAGCCCCAGAGCTCAGGGCAGGTGGTGGGTTTTCAGTGCAAGTCCCACACAGAGACGGCTGCTGGGGGGGCGCAGGGACGCCGTGGGGGGGGCGGCTTCACAGACTTGTAGGAACACAGGCAGCCGCTGGAGAGCCAAAGTCCAGGAACGTTCGGGACCCACCAAGTGCACAGGTGGAGGTCAGGCGCGGCTCAGGTGGCCGCACGCAGGTGTTGGTGCAAGAGGGAGCGTGGGCTTCCCGTGTCGGCGGGGCGGTGACCCACACAGGGCATTCCGGTCTGATGCGGCTCGGGGGGTGACGCGTGGAGGCAGGCGGGACGCGCTGCGGTGTCTGTGGCCACAGAGAGTGCCAGCCGAGTGGCCGAGTCTGGGGACGCGGTGAGGGGCGCGGTGAGGGGCGTGGTGAGGGGCAGTGGCTGTGGGACGAGGAGGGGGCTCCCCGTGTGGAGGCCGTGCACCACGGCAGCTTTAGGAAAGGACGGGCTCACAGGTGGAGTGAAATAGTCCCGGTGGGAAGGATGTCACCTGTGACTCGTCCCGTGGTGGTCTACATTCGGCTTACGCAGCGCTTAGTGCGTGTGTGTGCGGGCGTTTCCCAGGATGGACCTTGCACCGGATTAGTGGGTACTGCTGCTCTACACAGCACTGCTCAAAGTAATTTAAATGTTTACTCACCCAGACGTGTTCCAAGCATGAAAAATACACTGGAGGTGTGGCGATGGTGGCCGGCTGCAAGGTGGGGACGAGCGTCTTCACACTGAGGATGAGAGGCGGGGACCCTGGCCAGGGGATACGGGGACCGGTGGTTTGCAGCGTGGCCTTGGACCCCCGCACTATGGAGGACCTGCAGATTCCATTCAGTCCCTGTCCACAGTATCAGCAGCTTCTGCTCCGGGGCGCCTGTCCTAACAGACTCTTACTCTTAGGGTCCTTATCTCCATCAAGAGCAGAGCCTCCGGGCAGATGCACGAGTCTGCTGTTTACTAGCTGTGTGGCCTTGGGAGAGTTGTTTATGTCTCTGAGCCTTCATTTGTTTATTCGTAACAGCAATAAGGCCCCTAATTCGTGTCACATAGTGCAAACAGAAGGAAACACTAAGTAAACTATCAGCGGGCAGGTGGAGATTGGCCGGAATCCCGATAGTTTTCCCGTGGGACTCACGGGGCGGGTGTGGACCTGAAGTGGGGGAAACCCGGGGAACAGGTGGGTTGTGAATTCTGTGGGAGTCCGTGTGATCTCTGCACACCCTGCAGGAGTCCCTCGGAAGTTCTGTTGCTCTTCGCCGGAAAACTATATTCCAGTGTAGCGTTTGAAATTGTGATGATAATTTCACATTCTTGGGTGCAGAATGTTTGAGGTGTATCACTTCAAGATGTGAAATGGGGTGAGAGTAAGTGTCCCTCCGAACAGTGGGACAGCGAGCAGTAAGTGGGATCCGAGGCAGGTGGGTTCAGCTGAGGCCACTCCCCACAGTTGTCTGTGGGACACATGGGAAAGAAGTGTCCCTTCTCCTCTTGGGCACAGAAACACACAAGTGTTTTGTAGGACAGGGTTGATCTAAGTCTGGGAAAATAAGTGAGTATTGTTCAGTCAGGCCCTGGGCTGGGGTTGAGTCGCACCGGTCTCAGAGGCCACGAGGGGGGCCGAGCTGATGTGTGCGGGAAGGATGGGCAGTGCAGTGCCGCTGGACAGAATGGGAGGTCTGGAGGGAGGTCTGGGAAGGAGGCAGGCCCGAGGGACAGCAGGCACAGCTGTGTTCACTGCGTGCTGGCCCAGCCCCAGGCCTGGTTCAAAGGGGGTTGGTGCAGCTTCGTTTAGACACAGGCCCATGATGCTGGACAGGCCACCTGCTTCACCCCTAACCACAGAAGCCAGTGTGGCTCTTCCCTCTGAATCCAGATGCACTGAACATCCAGATGCACAGAGGGAACTCTGTGCCTCCCCCTCAACTCAAGAACCTTGCACGCTGTGGAGAGGAGGTGGCCATCTGCTCTAAGCCAGAAGGAACAGCTTCACCCCAAGAGCCATGGAGTGACTCGATCCGCAGGAGGGGCTACGGGGCAGGGCCCCACAGCAGGAGCACCGGTGACAGTTGGTCAGACACCATCCATGAGCCTCGCTGTCCGCTCTCCTTCTGCGGAGCGATAGGCGAGGGGGTTTCCCAGGATGGAGTCCGGGGCCCCCGGGGCCTTGGGTGCGGTCCGTGAGCAGGCACTCGGCTTTGTGCCATGCCAGGCTGTAGGAGCGCCGTGATCCTGAGTGGCTGGGTGCCGGGGCCTTTCCTGCAAGGCTGTTTGTTCTGCAGACACGAGATGGGTCCCGGCGGTGCTGCCTTAACCCCTCGTTTCATGCAGCGGGGGCAGGCGGGACACGCGAGGAGCCGAGAGGGTCCTGTGACGTGGAGGCCGTTCGCTGAGCGTTCCGAGGACTCTCGTCCCAGCGAAGAACCTGCCCCACGGTCTGGTCGCTCCCTTGCTGGATCCCTGTTTCAGCAGTGCACAGCGCGGGAAGAAACACCGCAAACCAAACAGCAAAGCAGTAGAGTCGGAGACGTGTGGGCGAAAGACCACAGACCGGCCTTCAGGGGGTTACCGGAAGACCCAGAGCGCGGTGGCAAACACTCCAAGACAGGCCTCGAAGCTGCCCACGGACAGCGCTCCGAAACGGGCCACACGGTCTCCTGGCTGACGGAGCCACGCTCCGCCCGCTCCCTTGAGACGTGCCCTTGGCCGCCTCCCCCCACAACTTGGGTCCTGACCTCAGCGGCCCCTTTGCCCATCTGTCCGTGGTGTGTGGGGTCCCACGTTCCCCTTGAGTCAGCTCTGGGACCCTGGAGTCTGCCAGGGGACCCTGGACCCTGCCCGAATCTTCTCAGTTGGGTGGCCTCGCCAGATCATTGCTCTCTGTGACTCGGTGTCCCCATCTGTCGAATGGAAGGGTTTTCGAGAGCAATTTCACTGGGCTGCTGTCAGGATAAAATGGGATTGATGTGGCCACAGCACGGAGGGTGGTGCCTGGCCATCGAGTCAGTGTGTGCTGATTAGTCACATGTGTTCCGTAACATCTAAGTGTCTGGGGAATTTGGTAGCTTTGGGGGTGGCAAATGCGTCTCCTTCTTATTATAATGAAGGTTGGTGCAGAATCCGCGATGGGGAAACTGTGATCACGTCAAGGAGGAGCTCTCCGCGCAGGTCACCGCACACTAGCCATGTGCAGCCATGACCAGCACATCTGTGCCTTACAGCAATGTCCAGGGACCTTCCTCCTGGGGTTTCATGACAGTCCGGAGGGGAGCAGGACGGGCTGGTCCTGTGAGGGTTATAAGGAGGCAGCAGTTCTGTGCATGTGTGTGGGGCGGTTTTCAGACGACAGCGTCATCTCTGGGGCTCCCTGAAGCTAGCTGTAGGGTTCCCACATGGCTCTTCTCTGGGCCTTCCTATTACCACTCACCTGACTTGTCCTCCCCGCTTCCCACAGCAGCCCTGCGGCTCCCACCCCACAGCCTGACAGGCCTTTTATGTGTTTGCCCCAAATACCACATGGGGCTTGGGGAGTAGTGTGGGTCCCTCCTTGATTCACACCGTGTCCCAAACCCCAGAAGATGAGCTCAGGCCCCCGGTCATGGGGACAGGAGCAGGGGTTTGGGGCCTGGTCTCAGCTTGGACGGGAGCTATTCTCAGTGGCCGCATCCGGACGCAGCTGCAGGGCAGCGCCGGGCACCTCCAGAGTCGATATTGTGTCCCCAGAATCGCACAGGCCACGTATGAACTGAGCGGAAAACCGGGGACAGTAATAACAGCACCCGGGACCTTGGGAGCTTTCTGAGCCTGCGCACAGGTGCCGTGACTCACCCTGCACGTGGCCCCGAGGGAGCGAAGTGTGGGGGGCTTCCCCTGTGGGCAGCAGCTGGACCCTAGTCGGCTGGTGCGGTGCCCGAGCTGTCAGCTTTGGGAAAGGTGTTCCCCCATCGCACCAGGAGCAGAAGCGTGGGGGGGGAGGTGTCCTGGACACGGCGTCAGGAGCCACTGACTTGTCCCTCTGAATGCTTAACAGAGTGACAGACACCAGTAGAGCTGTCAGCACGTCCCTAGTCATACCAAGTCCTGCTTGGGTCACGTGTCAGGACACTGTCAACCGTTCAAATTAGTTTTACACAGAATTCAGGCCCGGGCAGATGTTCGCACGGATGCTGAAAGCACGAGATCACGTGTTCGGTGTGTGGAAACCCAGGAGCCTTCGGCAGGAGCTCCAGCCGCAAGAGGAAGAAGAGTAAACCGGCCATCCACCCAGCCTGGAGCCACAGCACCGTTGAGTAGGACGGGCCGCACATCGGGAATTTCTGGAAGAGAACCGTTCATCGCAAAACCCAGCGTGGGCGTCCGGCGGATTCTGACCTCCGGTCGGCACATGGGAGGCCTGCGGCAACGTTCAGGCTGTCGGTCGGACTCTGCAGCCGCTAGAGAAAGAGCAGCTGACGCGTCACGTCCCATAGTGCAGAAACGGTCGTTTTAATCGTTCGGACACAGCTGGCGACGGCTGCGTGACCGTGCTGTGCCTCGATTTCTGGGTGTGCAAATGGTGTCACCAAGCCTCCCCAGACGTTCGCGGCTGTGGTCAGCTCTGGCGCAAAACAAGGACGTCCTCCTGTGAGGGATTCAGTAGACGCTTGACAACACAGCTGCCCGGACACGTCAGGGGGCAGAGTGGCTGGCAGCAGGGGCTGGCGGGGCGGGGGGGAGTTGGAGGGTTCAGGAAGGACGGGGGCGTCCACGGAGAGGAGACGAGGTGCCGCACAGACTGAAAGGCCTGGTTTATTCCTGGAGAGGCGGGCTGATGTCGGGGGGTGGTTCCTGTCCCCCCCGCGCGGGGGTCCTCGGACCCATGAAACCGCAGCCTTTGCAGAACCTGCGTGTAGGTGGGAGGCGCACTTCCGGCAAACGGAGCCCCGTGTTTCTGTGTCGGTCGCGCACACGCTCCCTGCGCCTGTGGAGAACCGCTCCGCGGTGCGCCGTGTTCCTGGCCGCTGGCCCCAGAGCCGCAGACGTGCTGGCCTTCTGCTCCCTCGTCCCGTGGTCCGGGGAGGGCAGGGCCCGAGATGGGCTTCGTGCTGGCAAGGCAGTCACTGGGCACGTGGGCCATCAGCGGACTGTTCCCCGTCTCGGCACAGGAGAAGCCCGTGTCCCCGACCCCGCCCGCCCGCCCGCCGTCCTGGTGAGCCTCCCTGTGTGCAGCCTGGCGGTTACAGGTAAAAAAATCTACTTAAACCCTTAGCTATAAATAAAATTTATTTATAAACTCAAGTTTCTGTAAGACATTCTACAGCCTTGAGGAACTGTAGCCCATGTGGGACACGGCAGGGGCTGACGCTGGCCGCAGGGCTCTGCCTTGTTCCCCTGGAGCTGGCGGGCTGCTCGGAGCAGTTTCATGTTCACAGCAAAACTGAGGGAAGGCAGAGAGTGTAGTCACGCACGCCCTGCCCCCCAAGGCCAGCACTTGCTGATGTCCCCACAGCGGGTACATGTTAGGGTCTGTGAGCCTCCACAGATGCGTCTCATCAGCCAGAGCCCACGAGGGGTGGAGGGAGGTTGTGACCCAGGGCGAGGGTGGGGCGGTTTCCCACCGAGGAAGACAGGTGCACGGTGCCTGCTGTCCCCCCAGGAGGAGACCTGTGAGGTCCTCTGTCCCACTCAGTCTCTGTGGTTTATCTGGAGGATGGATCCGGACGCTGTGGCTGTGGCTGGCTATGGACTGCAGAGATCAGAGCCCCCTGGGCTGCCCGCTGGACTGCCGGCAAGTCTGCTGCTTTGGTTTCCCGTTACTTGGAAAGCTTGTCCTTCAGTTTAGCAGGGGTGGGCAGGGAACCTGCAGGAGGACCCCCCCCACACTCAGGTCCTTCCTGGGGCAGAAGGAGTGCCGGCTTCTTTCTGGGTCTGCCGCCGGGGTGGGGGCTGAGCATTCCCCCTCGGCTGTACCTCCAGGTCCCGGAGGATCTGGTCCCAGGTCCCCCAGGTCCCCAGGACCTGGAGGTGCAGCCGAGGGGGTATGCTCCTCTCTCACTCGTGATTTTCCCCTGCAGTGTAGACATACTCTGTCGTCTTGCCAGTTTGAAGAAGTGTTGGAAATCCCATGAGCATGCACAACTTGTATCACAGGGAAGGTTCTGGAATCCAGGGAAGTGCAACTGGCCTGGGTGGGTGCTGGTCCGTGAGAGGTTCTCTGGGTAGCTGTGTGCTCAAGGGTGGGCTGCAGGGTCTTGGTGGCCCTCCTCTGTAGCTCGGGATAGCAGCAGCCGAAGGAGGGTGCTGGCCATGTCGGGGCGCAGTGGGCCTGTCCCCTGGGCTGGGGCAGCGTCGGCTCACATGTGGAAGCTCTGAGGCCAGCCGTGTGAACAGAGCTGGATGGGCCGGGATGAGCGTTTCCCGGGAGCCGTCCACGTGCCGATGCGGGCTTCCTGCCTCTGCACACGGGGATGGGGTTGTCTAGGCATGAGCTCCTTGCCACCCTCCGGAGCCGACTGCTGGCATAGCTGTGAGCAGGGGAACGCAGCTGGGCACTGGCCTAGGCCAGGCCTGGGGACTTGCGCACCATTGGTGCTGCTTTATCCCAATGGGAACAAAAAAACCAACTTTGACCTATAATTTAGGATCCCGTGATGCCCAGAGAACCCTCTTATGATTCCGATCTCCCTCTCGGGCTCTGAGCACCACAGAGAGACCCCAGAAGCTCATTCCTCACGTATGTGCACCGAGAGCCGCAAGCGCTGGGAGGTGGTCAGCTGCCGGGATAGGAGGACGGATGTCCACAGTTGCTGGCCCTCTGCTGCCCCACCTGCTGCTCAAGGCTGCCCCTCTCCATGGGCAGGGCCTTTCTGTGTCCTTAGGTGGGGAAAGTTCCGGAGGTCTTGATCTGTGGGATTCCGGCTCCCTTTCCCTCCCTTCCCTTACCACATTTGTGGGCCAGCAAAGCATCGCGGGGCACCTGAATGTGGCTGTTGCCCTGAGCCGGCGGCCACGGAAGGTCTGTGGGAACACTTGGGTCAGATGGGTGAGGGCCTGCAGGGAGGGTTTCCCGCACTCAGCCTGGGCTTTGAGACGGCTGTGCGGCCCCTGCTCGCCCTTGGCTGTGATGAGCCGCGCGAGGAGCTGTCACAAGCCGCAGGAGCGCGCCGGACGCTGTGTCTGTCTGCAGTCCGCGGTGGCCGGGGTGTGTGCGTGGCATCAGAGCATGTGGACCGACACGCCGTCGACAAACAGCGTTGTGAAGTGTGTTTGAAGGGGAGCCTGAATAAGTCCCAGCGCCTGGTGTGCAAGCACAGAAAGCTTTCTCGTAAGTGTCCTTTTAGGAAAGCGATTTTTTTCTATTTGAAGAAACGCTTGCTACAGATCTATTGTGGAAGCACAGCGTGGCGCAGAGAAGTCCTTCCCTTGCTGAGGTGTGATGCGCATGCAGCGTCGTGTGAGTGTCGGGAGTCCACCGGGATGATTCCGCGTCCGTGTCTTACCGAATCGCCCCCACACCAGTCTGGGCCGTCGTTGGCCAGTGATGCATCGGAACTTTTGGGATTTCCTCTCCAGCCACCTTCGACCTGCGATGGGGTATAACTAGCCAGAGTCACCGTCATATCCTCAGGATGTACTTATTTTATAACTGAAAGTGATTTCAGAAATAATTCTTACTGAGGCAGTTCTAGAAAATGATTTTTTAAAATGTCTTCCAAAGGATTCTGTTCCACTTTTCAGCAGAGATGACGAGTGTGTTTATCGTGCTTCAGGGTGCTTACGTTTAATTTTTAAAATATTTATTTATTTGAGAAAGAGAGAGAGAAAACGAGTGTGTGCGCGCACGTAAGAGGGGGAGGGGCAGAGGGAGGCGCCGACTCCCGGCTGAGCAGGGAGCCCGATGCGGGACTGGATCCCAGGAACCCAGGATCATGACCTGAGCCGAAGGCAGACGCTTCACCGACAGAGCTCCCCAGGGGCCCGAGAACGCTCGCAGTTTAGTGACGTGCTCACACGAGGACAAGGTGTGCGTGGCATTCCCAGAATTGAACGAGATGCCCCAGCGGCCCCGTCAGGCTCCAAGGGGTAGACGTCATTCCGCGGAAGCGCTTCCAGACGAGGCCCACTGGCCGCAGGAAGCACCGAGTGGTTCTGAGTCTCCCAGAAGGTGCAGGTGCCTTTCACCCCAGAGCCGGGAGTATCCGCTTCCATTTCCAGGGTCCTCGGCGGCCGTCTGCAGGCTTGTCAACGGACTGCTGTAAGCGGAGGCCAAGCCCTCCCCATCTGATCACGAACGAGACGTCTCTGCTGACGGGTCAGACCTTCTCTTCCTCTCGTACCTGTTTGTGCTGTTGGTGGACTTCATGGGCTTCAGGGGGCCTTCACGGTTACAGTGCTGTGTCCGTAAATTATCGCTGATTCTGCTGTAATGGTTTGTTCTGCTGTGTGTGTGCACATGTATATAATGCACCTGCACAGGAGGGAGGTCACGCATGTGCACACACACATGACGACGGGCTTCTGGACACCATACCCTTCCCTGTCGGCTGCCCTGAAGTTCAGGTTTCTCTCCCACAGAAGCAAAACCACTTGTGTGCTCTGGAGGGCACTTTCGGGGCCTGCCTGGTTGACCTGTTGAGCACCCCATCATGGCACAGCTTCATTTAATAGCAGAGGCAGGCTTTTCCCAGAAATGCACGCTCCTGTTCTGGAGGTCATTGACATTGGCTGCAGGCGCGTCCCGCTGACGGTACCCCATGTCCCTGACCGTGCGCCCAGTGTGTGGTCTGCGTCCCAGGAGAGGCTCTCCCCCCCGCCGGGCTCTGTTGTCCTGAGCCTCTCCCGGACATGGCAGCAGCCCTGTAATGCCCTGACGGCCGCTGGTGAACATGGTTTTCTAGACCGAAGCACGTCCGGTCCTCATTCACTGCTGTTCTTGCACATGGACCGCGACCTGCTTGCAGCTGAGTGCTGGGGCCCCATTCACCCAAAGCCATGGTTATCATAGAGTCCCGATTTGACAGAAGAGTAAATGTGCCAGCGGTGTGAACGGGGTGAAGGAGTAGACCAGGAGAGAGAGGAGGGGTCTTCCCTCCCTGTGACGCTCACATCTGTCAGCACAGCCGCCAGAACGGAGACCCCACACGCGACCTAAACCACCCCCCTCCCCTCTCACATCCCGGTGACACAGAGCCTGAGTTCAGGGCCTGGCTGGTCCCTCCCGAGGCCTCTCCCTGCCCCACAGACATGTGTGTCCCCAGTCCTCCTCTCCTCCTGTTATAAGGACACTGGATCTCCTGGATTTGGGCCACTCTGGGGGGCCTCTGTTTACTGTAAGCACTTTGGTCATTTTGGGTGCTCCTGGGGCTTAGGGCTCTGGTATAGGAATCGGAGACACAGCTTGGCCTCTTGACGCCCACAGAGCTGGCCCTTACCACCCATGACCCCTCAGCACATGTCACGTGGGATTGACGGACGGTCTCCAGGCTGGGCATGGTCCTCCTCTTCACGGAGTCAGGAGCATGGGGCACAGCGGTAGACACGTCCATCCCCGGGTGCCAAGCAAGTGTTTACAGGGGTGTGTCTGGGCAGTGGCCCTCTGAGGACGACAGAGATGAAGACACGGGGAGGCCGTGACTCTGTCAACTGGGGGGGCACCTGCCCAGGTGAGGGAACTGCACGCCTCGTGCTGGGGAGCCTGTGAGGGGCAGCTGTGAAGATGTGTGCACCGTTCTGTCGGATGGGGCCTCCACGTGAGCTGCCAGGGAGCCGGGGAGCTGGCCTTAGGCCGGCACGGCAGCTGCAGGGTCTCTGGGAGCAGGACAGACCCCGTGCCGCATGCCCTTCCGTCCAAGGTGGCCCTGGCAGTACCTGTGCCCCCGTGCCTCCTCCCCCCTGCTCAGAGCTCTCTGCCTCCCGGCCTCCCTGGGCTCTCCTGCTCTGTCCAGGAGGTTTCTGGGGAAGGAGCCCCATGAGTGTGGTGGAGGCTGTGTGTCCCCTTGCTGTCTGTCCATTGCCCCACCTTCCCACCCCCTGGTAGAGACTTCTTGCGGTGGTGGGTCTGCAGGGGGTTCCCAGCACTGCACCTGCTGCAGGAGGAGACCCTGAGAGCAGAACCTTGTCTCCCCCTGGATTGGCCGAGCAGGAGCCCGAGCAGGGACCGCAGCTCAGCTTCCGACGGCTGCACAGGTGTCTGCTCGGCTCCAAGTCTGCACTGAGTGCAGAAAAGGCAAGAGAAAAGCCCTTCGGTTTCTTTTGTGATCTTGTCTATTTTAGAATCTCTGCCAGGCCTTTGAGCGTAACTGTGCTTGGGTCTCTGTGGCACTTGATTTCACTGCAGGGCTGATTTTCGAGTCACTGGAAGTCCCGCGGAAAGAGGAGTTTGGGGAGTTGATTTGCTCTTGTCGTTGGACAGCTCCTTGACAGCTCCCTCATCCCTCAGAAAGCCCAGTAGGGAGGCAGCTGCACGGGACAACAGAACCTTCTAGAACCCACTCCTGGGCCGGGCCCTGCTCAGTTCCTCACAGATGACAGCAGGGAAACAAGGCCAGCGAGCTCCAGAGCCCCTGTGCATTTCTTTTCTGAGATTCTTGGAAGTGAAAGAGGTGTCTGGGTGGGTGTTTCTCCCTGACGGGGTCCTGCGCTTCCTGGAGCGGGTTCGTGCAGGTCAGTGGGGGCAGACCACGCTGCCAGAGCGTCCGGCCTGGTCTGCTGCTTTGTGGGCTCCCCTGTTGTCCTGTGCACCTGCACAGAGAGGCCTGTTCCGAGTGTGTGCTGGCTCACTTTAGGGGCTGCCGAGGATTTACTCTGAGCCCCTTCTTAAGGGCCGCGGGGCCTGGCCAGGCCAGATCTTCGCATTCCCCTCCAGCAGTGCCGGCTCGTTCCCGGGAGGAGGTCTGCGCAGACCATGAGTGCGTGGGACAGTTTGAGCTGTGCTCGTCAAGGGAGCAGTAACTGGGAACTTCCAGAACCCTAGGGCAGCTTAAGGGAGGCATTCCAGCAAACAGAACGAAACAAGCGAGACAGCTGCTCTCTCAAAGCCTCCGGCTGGCAAGGCGGCAGCTCCTGCACCCCACGGCCCGAGTGGGGGTTCAGTGTGAGTGTGGAGCCCAGACCACGTGGGCAGTGGGCACCGGGTGTGGAACAGCCCCGAGGGGACCCCTGAGAGGACAGGCCAAGCGCCTGATGTCCCCCCATCCCAGACCTGCAGGCCTCCGGCCAACCTGGGCCCAGCGCCTGTGCCGTCTCTACGGCGGCCCTGGAGGCTGGTCTGGCTGCTCGGCTGCGGGCCTGGAGACGGGCGGCCCCAGCCAGAGTGTGTTCCCAGAACCCCCACAGAGAGGCAACGGATGCGGCCTGGGGAACACCGTCTGTGTGGCCGTGTGTGCTGTGTGCATACGTGTGCGTGCACTTGCACAGCACCCACATGGTCATTCACTCGCATGCACACGTGCTCACAAACCACGTTCACAGGAGCTCACACACGCACACTTGTGTGAGCCTCGACACACATGGTCACTTGCACACGTGTGCACACACCTTGCACACCCGCAGACACGTGTACTCTCACACACACAGCCGGAAGAGGGGAATTACAGCAAGGGCATCTCCCCATTCCACCTGATGACCTGTCCGTCGCCCTGAAAGGGAAACGGTTTCTTTGTCTTTGTCTCGTGTGTGGCCTGGTTGGAAACGGCTACTTTGTCGCAGCCCCACCTGCAGAGCTGCCCTGACGTGTTCCTGGATACGGGAGCACAGGCTGCCCGCTGCCTGCCCTGGCACTGGCGTGGGGACAGGGGTTGGTGGGGTCAAGCTCTGCACGCACCCCTCCACCACCTGAGCTGTCGCATAGGATCTGCAAGGACATGGCTCACGGAGGCTGAGGTCATGGCCAGTGGACACTGCCCAGGGTGCCAGGTGGCCCAGAGCAGATGGGAAGGTGTGCTCCGCAGCCGGAGACCTGGAGGGAAGTGTGAGAAGCCACAAGCCACACAGAGCCTCGCTCCCTGTCCATGCACCTGCAGGCCTCATCCAGGAGGACAGTGAAGGCAGGTGTCCTCTGAGCAGGACAGTCAGGAGGCATTGCTGGTGGAAGGAAGCTCGGGACTCAGACCCTGCAGAGGCAGTCTTGTTCTCTGCCTAGATCCTTAGGGCCGGGGCTGTTGTGAGAAGAGAAAGGCGGGAGAAGGGAGCACGGCAAGAAGGCCACCGTGGGGCACAGGGACAGTGATGCTCCCTCTCACACCCCTGGCTCCGGTCAGAGGAAGGGATTCCCGCCACTTGTCAGCCAGGAAGGGGCAGGCAGACATACTGGGGGAGTGCAGCCCCAGCCGGCAGACTGGACGGGCATTCTGGGAGCTTCCCAGAGCAGGGGGAGACCGGAGGGGCATTCATGGGAGCCCCCCGCCAGCAGAGGGAGAGAGCAGCTCCCTGTGTCACCTGCCACACCGCACTCCCGATCGCCCCAGGGAAGGGAGCCGGGGGTGTCCATGCTTCGCCCGCCCGTGAAACAGACAGGACCTGAGTCAGCTGGGCGGTGCACACAACACGCGGCGGGCCCAGCAGCTCTTGGGCGACGGGGGCTGAACCTGAGCTGCCGGCAGCCAGGACGGAGTGCCGGCCGCCGCGTGTCTGGCTCGTGAGGGCATCTTCTTGCTGTGTTCTCAGGCGGAGGAGGGGCGAGGCTATTTAGGGACAAGGACGCTAACTGCATCACGAGGGCTCCTCATCACCCCCACAGGTCCACCCTTCCAGGACCACTGTGCTGGGTGCTAGGATTCAACTGACAGTTTCTGGGGACACAGACACGGGCTGTGGCCGATATGCATGGAAGGAGGGGGCAAGCCATAGTAGGAAGGCAGGCCCTGTCCCTCTGTCCAAAACCCTGAGGCCGCAACCTGGCCCGTGCTCCGTGAGAAGGACGTGAGACCGAGGTGCAGAGTGCATTCTGTGAAACCAGGCTCAGGCATGCCTGGAGTCCAGGATGTAGTTGTCTGAGGGGCAGAGCGCAGGAGACGGCTGCCCCGGCCTGTGTCCGCGTCCCCTGTGCACTCTGAGACCCGTCACTATGTTTCCACGCTGTGCCTTTGGGGGCCAAGCCTCCGGGAAGTGTGCTCACGTCGAAAAGCACAGACTGTTCATTGAGGAGCGTTGCAAAGTCATCTGAGTCAGAGGGTTGCCTTTTCTACCCGATGATCCGACGCAGGCCCCTGCCGGGCTTTTCACACACACACACACACACACACACACACACACACACTGTCCTGCTGGCCACAGGGCTCGGCGGGGACCCCGGTTCCATGACTGCTTGCGGGCACCGTCCGCCCAGCTACGGGAATGACAGGCACAGGGCAAGGGAACGTGGGGCCAGGAAAAGTGTGTGTCGAGGCCCCCAGGTTGTTACCCTACACTCAGCGTTTACCAAAAACACCTCGGGAAAGTGTGACATCCTTGTCAAGGACATCGACCATGTTCTGGATGGTTTTTGCTGTTGCTTTATTTTTATTTATTTTTTTTCTAAGTTGAAAATTCTGCTCATGGTGATCATTTTCCCCATGTTGTTGCCGCTGCTGGCACAGTCTCTGGGCCTGGACACCCCGTGGAGACCCGTTACGTGGTGTCTCTTTAGTCCTCGCTCTGCCGCTGCCTGGTGGACACCGTGATCTCTCTCGCGCTCAAAGGTGAGACTCAAAGGTGTCCAGCGGTGAAGGAGCCGAGCGGCCCCACAGCTCGTGTGCACTGGTGGGGTCACACAGCGCGACGGGCCTGTATCCCAGCACGTGGCCTCGGGGGTCACGTGGCACCGCCCCGGGCACTCACTGCGATGTCACGGATGGCGGTGACCGTGCTGGGTGCTCACCGTGTGACGTCCCAGCTGGCGGTGACCACACCAGGCGCTTGCTCTGACGTCACGGATGGCGGTGAGCACACCTGTGTCCCCAGCACCCAGTACACACCCGTGGTGCCTCCGTTCTCTCGGACGTGCCACACAGAAGAGCAGCGAGCACACAGGTGGGGTGCGCAGCTCAGCTCCTCTGACAACAGGAACAGGTGTTTGACCCCAGAACTTTCCGCGTCCGTCGTGTCCTGGTAAAGAGTCTGTGCCCGGTGGGAGCTCATTGTCAGAGCTGTTTCATGTTTGCTTTTGAAACTTTCACCAGCTCCTCGGGGCAGAATAAAGGTGAAGTTTCAGCTTTTTGGGTTGTTTTAGTTAGAGAAGTTACGACAGTCTGTCTGAAATAGTGAGACTCTTGTCTGAAGCAGCGATAAATAACTGAAATACGCACACAACAGTCTGAGTTACTGAAAAACATTTCGGACTACGGAGTAATTTTATAGAAATGAAATTTTAATGTATTCACTCTGAGTGGAAATGATTAAAAGCACGGCTGATTAGATACCATTTAGAAGCCTGTTTTCAAGAATAAATATGCATATTGCGATATTCAAACAGGTCATGCTTCTCCTTTGTTATCTGTTTGGCTATTAATTTTGTAGCAATTCCTTTTTCTCCTACTGAGTAGAAAAATGGAAGTGAGTACACATTACAGACGAGTAGATATTACATTAAAATTCTGGATGAGAGACGAGGTACGGGAATGCACTAAGAACCCACGACGAGAGTCCAGGTACGGGACGGGAGGGGCTTCCGATGGACGCAGGCAGTCAGCCTCTGTGTGTGCGCTCGCTGAGAGCAGACACCAGGACTCGCGCTCGGCTTGGGGAAATCATGAGTTCTGGGCAAAGCTGTCTCAGGGACTCCGATTGCCTCGGTCAGATTAGAGCCAGAGGCCGATCCTGTCCGTCGTAGTGAGAGACGGTGGCTTCTGGTGGAGATGTGCTCCGTGCTCCTCCCCCGTCGCTGTGTGCAGTGAAGACTCAGGAGGGCCAGCGCTCCTTGTGACGGACGAGGACGTGAGCGGAACATTGGCCAAGTCCCGGCCAGTCCTGGAATGTGCGCGGGGTCTTGGCTGAGGGGCCCAGTCTCCTTTGTCGGTGGCACTTGGTCAGTAGGGACCGGAGAACTCGTCCCCCAGCCTCTGTCTCCTTCATTCCTGGGAACAGTGGGGGGTGTTGGGACCGTCCCCAAGAGGCCCCGGTGAAACGGCCTGATAAGACCAGAGGCAGCAGGAAGGCCGAGGGTGTGGGTCTCGTGGCCCCGGGTGGGCGGTCCGGGAACCATCCACATGGCCGTGGCTCTGCTGTCCACGGCGCCTGCGCCCTCCTTTGGTGTTCTTGGCGTCTGTCCTCCTCTCCAGCCAGGGCTCCCCACATGTTGATGGTCCCCTGCTCCTGCTTGTCCTTTTACATGGAGCATGGCCCTTTGCTTCTGTCCTAATTTATCTTTGGTGCTTGTTAAAATGAGGCTTTTCATCTTATGTCCTCAAGGACAGACTTGTTGGATGATTCATGGGGTTTCCGCTCATACCGCAATGCTTTTCATCATAAAACTCTCCATCTGGATTCTTGCTCCTTGGGGGACACTGTTGCTGGAGCAACGTGGCCGTTCTCAGGTCTGGCTTGCTGAGATGTTCCGGCTGCTTGCCCTCGCAGACGCCAGAGGTGCCTCCCGTATGCTCCCCACCTCCCACAGCTCCCATGTCAGGGAGGCCATAAATGGCGGACGTTGGGCTGGTGCCTTGGGGAAGTGTGCGGACTTGACCTTCGAAACCTGGGTCTATCTAGAGATGCATGAGATCTGGGAGCCTGGACTCTGATTTTATAATGCATCCTGGCTGTGACCGGAGCCCCAAGGACTCGGAACAAGCAGTGGCTTTAGCTTTGCTCCCTGTCTGTGCCTGTCCTTGCCATGCAGGGACAGTGCACGCTTCGGGCTCTGAGCAGCGGTAACAGTTCTGCTGCTCTTGATGGAGGTCAGCTCCGTCCAGCAGGTGCATGGACCTCTGTGGCGCTGCCCCTGTCAGGAAGGACGCTGATGATACCTACTGGAGTCCAGTAGGATAAGGGACCCGGCCTTGGGGAAGTAACCTCCCAGAAGCCAGCGGGGGTCGGGGGAGAGCAGGGGAGGCACAGGGAGAGGGCGAGAGAGACCCCTGGATTGGTTCTTCAGAGAAGCGGCCATGCCAGGCTCATGTGGATTTGGAGGCTGGCAGTCTCTGTCCTGTGGAGCTGATGTCCCTGTTCTGGTCGGAAGGCTATCGGGAATTCTCTGTGACTCAGGACGGGCATCCTTTGCCTCTCTTCAGGCCTTGGACTGACTGGCAGGACCCAGCCACACTGGGGCGGGAGGGCAGTCTGCTTAGCCTGCGTGGACACACCAGGAACTGTGCTTGGTCCCACGTCGGGGCACCCCGGC
Organism: Neogale vison; assembly: GCF_020171115.1. Classification (NCBI taxonomy): domain Eukaryota; kingdom Metazoa; phylum Chordata; class Mammalia; order Carnivora; family Mustelidae; genus Neogale; species Neogale vison. Next base: position 208,079,476 of record NC_058101.1, read on the forward strand.
CCAGTTTCAGAAGCGCACGGTTAACTGTCGCTGCCCCGCCCCCAGCAACGTTCTCGCCGTCAGGAGACGCAGGCAGGGGGCAGCGCCTGCAGCCTCCTGCCGCCGGGCCGGAGTGTGAGGGTGCCAGTGAGTGACCCGGACGCATCACGGTGGGGGGGAGCGCATGGGCCCTGCAGGACAGGACGCCGGTGCAGGGTGCATGCACGGACCTGGTGTATGTGCACCCCTGCCTCACCGTCCCCGTTGCCCTGCACCCCAACACGCCTCCTTGCCCACCTCGCCCTGCACCCCTGCACATACTCCTTCCTGTCTCGCCCTCCCCACTGCCTTACACCCCTGCACGCACCCCCACCAGCTTCGCCCTGTGCCCCCTCACACGTCCCCGCCAGCCTCGCCCTCCCTGCTGTCCTGTGACCCTGCCAGCCTCACCCGGCACCCCCGCACACACCCCTACCAACCTAGCCCTTCCCACTGCCCTGAGCCCCGGCACGCGCCCCCGCCAGCCTCGCCCTCCCCGCTGCCCTGCGCTCCTGCGGGCCCCCTGCCAGCCTCCCAGGCCTGCTCTCCGCGTGCTACTTGGGTGCGTGCTGGAGTCCCATGTCAGGGCGCGGGGAAGAGCTGACCGCAGCCCCACGGTTAGGAATCCACACTCCTGTCCTGCCCCTAGTCACAGAGCTGGACGCTCCTTCTCAAGGGCAGGATGACCTGCACCCGGGGTGTTTGGTGTCTGCGCTGGGGGTGGAAGTGACGGAGGACAGACAAACTGCCACTGCTTCCTCACAGTCTGAGCTGCTGCGCTCATCACAGGCATCTCCGAGTCCATCCCGAGGACGGACTGTCCGTCTGACTGCTGGACGTCCAGCAAGGATGCGGACGGGCTTGGGAGAACGAGCTTTACTGGGGCGTTGGGGTGACTCAGTCGGTTAAGGAGTGACTCGTGAGTTTAGCTCAGGTCGTGATCGCAGGGTCCTGGGACCCAGCTCTGCACCGGGCTCCGTGCAGCGGGGCCTCCACTGAGATCCCCTCTGTCTCCCTCTGCCCCTTCCCCCCACACTCGCTCTCTCTAAAATAAGTAAATCTTTAAATCAATGCTCTGCTTCCCTGGGAACCACTCATCGTAGGAGCACACAAGCACCGCACTTTGCCATGGCCTCTAAGAACGTGAGTGGTATTCTCTTTGACCTCAGTGATGTCTGCTTTCTCTGAGTCTTCACTCCGTGGTATTTGCTCGTACAAAGGCTCAAAGCGGCGTGGCAGTGTTACTGAGCCAGGTCCCCTGTGCCAGCAAGGTCTGCTGAACCCTGCCAAACAGGAGTGACCAAGGGCAGTGCCATGTCCCTGTGTCCCCCCGGACTCACGGGCAGTGACATTCATGGCCACGATCCCCCGCAAGCATCCCCCCGAAGACGGTGGACTTAACATAGCCAGATCTGGGCAGTGCTTTCCCTGCTTGGCTCTGCACCTTCCAGGTTCTGAGTCGTGATGATTCTATGGTCTCGACTCTTAACTGAAGGAAAAAAAAAGCAATATATCAACTCCCGCGCCCTGTGAAGTCTGCTTGCAGACCGAGGGCTGCTGTGGGAGACGGATGAGGTCCTCCGAGGCAGGCCCCAAGATCTCCTCGCCAGAGGGAGAAGTCACGTCAGCCTGACAGTCCCATCCCGTGTGCGGAGACCCACCAGCCCTTGCTTCCCATTCTCTCCCCGAGCCCCCCTGCACCGTCCTCCTCCTGTGGGATCGAGCCAGCATCCCCGAGCCGCCTCACTTTCCTGACTTCACAGCAGCCTGGTGCTGCAGCTTCTCCCACTGGGAGACGCTCTGCATCTCTGGGCTCTGTGGGGCCCCCAGGACAGTCCCCTCTCTCCATCCTGCCGCGCCTTGCCCAGGCCCCCGGGGACACCTGGACACCTGTGTGCTCTCTAGGGGGCACACCTGTGCCCGAGACCTGGGAGCCCAGAGCGGGGAGCGCTGGACGGGGCAAGTGAGGGCCTGGCCCTTGCAGTCCAACAACGCTTCAGCCTGCTCAGACGCACGGAAACAGCCATCTTCCTAACACCTGAAGGCTGAGTCCCTGCTGTAGGGAGGAAATGGGAGAGAGAAGCCAAAGGCTTCAGCGCAGCCGGCCTTACCGTGAGCCCCGCCAGGAGGTCTGCAGGTGTCCCATGGGCAGGTGGGTCTGGGTTCCTGCCCCCAGCACCTCCTGAATTCGATCCGCAGGGGCCCTGGGGGCGGCTGACCCTGTGCAGCTCTGGGAGCGTCCGGTCCCGCTCCATCTCAGCCCGGGGGCCTCGGGCACATCTATCCCCACCTGCCCTGCTGCAGTGTCTCGGCCACCCCAGCGGATGGGTGACCAGGGCACTTCTCCTGTTTCTTCCAGTCATATAAAGCGTGTGAATTTATGTAAGATTTTTCTCAGGCAGTCTGATGTTCACAGCAGAATTGAGAAGCGTGGACAGATTTCTCATATGCCCCCCACCGTACACACACAGTCTCCCCCACACCAGCATTGACACCAGAGGGTAAATTTCTTATATTTGCTGAACCATGGACATGTCCTCATCCCCCACATCAGGGTGCACATCAGGGTGTCGCACACTCAGGGGTTTGCACGAATGTGTGGGGACTCCTACTTGCCATGACAGGGTCACACAGAGTAGTCTTGCCGCCCTAAACCCTCTGTGCTCCCCCTGCCCCTCTCCCATCCCCCATCCCAACCCTCCCTCTCCAGCCCCAGCCCTCCCTCTCCAGCCCCGGCCCTCCTTCTCCAGCCCCAAACCCTCCCTCTCCAGCCCCAGCCCTCCCTCTCCATCCCCAGCCCTCCCTCTCCAGCCCCAAACCCTCCCTCTCCAGCCCCAGCCCTCCCTCTCCAGCCCCAAACCCTCCCTCTCCATCCCCAGCCCTCCCTCTCCAGCCCCAAACCCTCCCTCTCCATCCCCAGCCCTCCCTCTCCAGCCCCAAACCCTCCCTCTCCAGCCCCAGCCCTCCCTCTCCAGCCCCAGCCCTCCCTCTCCAGCCCCAAACCCTCCCTCTCCAGCCCCAAACCCTCCCTCTCTATCCCCAGCCCTCCCTCTCCAGCCCCAAACCCTCCCTCTTCATCCCCAGCCCTCCCTCTCCAGCCCCAAACCCTCCCTCTCCAGCCCTAAACCCTCCCTCTTCATCCCCAGCCCTCCCTCTCCAGCCCCAGCCCTCCTTCTCCATCCTTAGCCCTCCCTCTCCAGCCCCAAACCCTCCCTCTTCATCCCCAGCCCTCCCTCTCCAGCCCCAAACCCTCCCTCTCCAGCCCCAGCCCTCCCTCTCCAGCCCCAGCCCTCCCTCTCCAGCCCCAAACCCTCGCTCTCCAGCCCCAGCCCTCCCTCTCCAGCCCCAGCCCTCCTTCTCCATCCTTAGCCCTCCCCCTCCTCCCTCTCGTCCTCCGTCCAGGCAACCACTGGCACTTTCACTGTCTCTGTGGTTTTATATTTCCCAGAATGTCCGAGCTAGAATCTCACAGCATGGAGCCTTTTCAGACTGACTTTCTTTACTAAGTGATAGACATTTAAGGTTCTTCTGTGTCTTTTCATGACTTGAAGGCTTGTTTCTCTTTAGTGTGGAATAATATCCTGTTGTCTGAGTGGACTGTGGTTTATTTATCCTTGTACCTACTGAAGGATACCTTGATTGCTTCCAAGTTTTGGCAATTCTGAATAAACTTGGAACTGTAAATAACAGTAAATATCAGGAAGTGTATGTAAACTTGAAAATGCTCTGTAAACATTTGTGTGCAAGATTTTGTGTGGTTATAAGTCTTCAAGTCCTTTGGGTAAATGCCAAGGAGTGTATTTGCTGGATTGTGTGTTTAGTTTTGTGAGAAACCTCTGAGCTGTCCTCCAGAGCGCCCGCACCGTGGCGCATTCCTGCCGGCGTGAACGGGGGCTCAAGTCTTCGCCGGCACGCGGTGTCATACGCATTGTCGGTTCTGGGGGTCCCATCCCTACAGCCAGGAAGGCACTCCACATCCCCTGGTTGGCTGATTTATAGGACTCTGGCTTTCCTGTGAGTGTGTGCTCCGTGCTTACTGGCCCATACGAGGGGCACGTTTCTGTCCACAGTGCACACACTCACAAGTGCCTCCCGCCCCCCCCCCCATCAGGGACCTCCTGCTTCTCCAGTGACATCACCAGAGGGATCCGCCCTTCACCATCCGGGTTCCCCCACACCCTCTCCTGGGTGTCCTCAAAGGCTGTGTCTGTGAGGTTCAGAGGGGTCTGGTCCCGAGGACCTCAGGGTCCCGTTGGGGACACAGGTGCACCTTAGCACAGTGAGTGACAGGCTGTGGAAGGAAGCAGTGATGGGTGGGCGGGGCAGGAGTCCTGGGGAGCAGAGCTGAGCCGGGGCGCAGGGCAGAGCAGGACTGCGGGGAAGCGCAGAGAGCTGAGTCAGGAAAGCTTGAGAGGCCGGGATGTGTGGGGCAAAATTCAACCTAAAGAGCTTGAGTTGAGGTTTATTGATAATGTGAGGTCATGACCTTTTGTCAGAGGGAGAAGGAGATATACCAAATGTACTTCTCGGGAAATTTATTCCAAATCTGCTGATTTGCTATGCAGCCTTCCTGAGGCCAGCAGGAGAGGACACACCCAGCGTCCACGGGACGCTGCTGATGGCCGGCGAGGGGTACGAGGGTTGCGAGGTGTGGGGTCGCTCATGAGTCTCCTGGAGACCTTGTCCCTGCTGGTCACTGGCTCAGTGTCCGGCAATGTGGTCGGGAGCTGGGTCAGTGGGACGATCACGGACCCGTCGGGGTGCACTGTGGGAGTTCATGATGCAGTGAGGCTCCTGGGTGTCCCTTCCTTCCATCGTCCATGAGACACATTTTCCTGAGAGCGTAAGGTTTCAAGGGAGGAAGGCCTTTCTGAAGTCCCTCTTGTGTGTGTGCTGAGCAGGAGCTCCATTCCCAGATCCCTGCAGAGAAGAGTCTGCGGGCGCCTTCTCCAGGGCCCCTCGCCCCCCCAGCGCTTTCTTGCATCTTTCCCTCACGTGCTTGGAGCGCGTCTCCCACCTTTACAGAGACTCATATTTATATCGGGGGGGTGGGTGACAGAGCCAGTAGCCGAGATCCCGTAAGTCCCTTTACTCTGTCCTACTCCCGACTGTGCGGGCGACAACTGCTCTTCTCTTGTTCTCCCTTCTGGCGACGTGGCATCCTGGTGACGGCCGCGCGGCCAGCATCCCCCAGAAGCTGTCTCCTTTGTTCCTACGTGTCCCCCACACCCTGCTCAGGCACTTAACCGAACAGGGACAGTTTATGTGCCATTCACTGGTGTGAGGAGGGGATATGTTTGTAGCCGCGATGTCCTTGCTCACCTCCAAGCCTGCCAGTAAGCGCGTGCCTTTCAAGGGTTGGAGAATTGGTCAACTTCAGAAAAGCTTCTGTCGCAACTGAAAGTATAGGCCAGGTCACTTCTCGAACTTGCTTCTACTCGCTTATGAACCCCATATGGATTTCCTTAAAATGCAGGTTCTCACTCGGTAGGTCTGATGCTGCTGGTCCAGGAAGCAGGATTTCAAAGGCAAGGGGGACCGGTGACTCTTTCTAGAGACCAGACCAGCCCTACACGGTTAGATGCAGGGACAGGTTCAAAACAAGCCACGGAATAGAGTCTGGCTCAGAACTACAGGAGAGGGCGGGTTACCGGGCCCTGGTGTGGAGGTACCTGGGGCTGAGGAGGGAACATCAGTGCCTCGGACTTCGGAGTAGGGAATTTCATGGGTCATTGCAACGCTGGCAACGCACTTCCCTTCGGTGATTGTAGTTTTTACCTCTGGGAAAACAGGGCAGAGAACATGCATGTGCGTGCGTATCTGTGTCCGTGCACACGCACACTGTGCTACGTATGTGCACGCCGTAGAGTGTGGTGCGCACACCTGTGTCACGTGGCCTCGCGTACCGGTTACCCAGCTGTCCGTAGCTCTGAGTCCCGCAGGATGTGCAGGCTGCTGGCACACAGCACGTGGCCAGTCCCTTCGGCTCTGTAGAAGGAATTCCACTCCTCTGTCCTTGGCAAGACCCTGCCCCCCACCTGGCAGGATGGGGCTACAGATGCACGAGGCGGGGGAGGAGACGGCCAGGTGGCAGGAGACGGTTGGGGGTGGGGTGATGCTACAGGCTGATGAGAGAATGAGTTTGTTTAGGAGGCTGAGCTCAGGTCCATGTGGCCTTGACCACCAGCCTTCCCAGAGTTGGGACCTCATCCAGAGCCGAGGAGGGCTGTGCTTGCCCAGAACGGGGAGCTACAGATGACTGTGTCCTGCAGGAAGACTAACTCACCAAGTTGATGGTTCCAGCCATTCCCATAGGAGATGAAGCCCTAATTGCAGCCCTTAGGGTCTGTGGTGTGCTCTCTGTGTTCGGATGTCACTGGGCTTCCTGTCCCCCGAGCAAGGGCCAACCAGCATTTTGCATGCTGACCCTCTGGTCCCAGGGGAAGACCTCCCTAACCCGTCATGGTATGAGTCCCTAAGGGGTGTGCTGCTCATTCTGCCGGAAGCGGACAGTGAGGAGAGTGCAGGAGACTCCCCACAGCAGGCATCCCTTTGGCAGCTGGTGTTGAGGGACACCTGACCAGGGGGGAGTTGGGTTCCCTGTGCCGCTGACAGGTGTGACTGCCGCGCTGCGAGAGGGAAGGAGGGCTCCCAAAGTGCAGAGTCTGCCCGAAGAGGCCGTCCCCGCACGTGAAGCGCGTACTCCAAGGGCATGGGGAGAGACTAGGGGATAAGAAGGTCCTCTGCGGCCACCAGACACGGGCTGTGTGCTGAGCGCAGGGTCTGCGCTTGGGACAAGCTGCCGTGCCTCTGGCGTGAGTCTCTGCCAGGTCCCTGGGAAGGCCCAGCCAAGGGGCGAGGCCGCAGCAGCAGACAGAAGCATGGGACGTGAACAGATTTCCAAAGTCCCTGTTTTCAGATGGAGTCCTTTCCACTGGGTGGAAGGGAGCCTGGCTGTGCTGGGCCTTGGAGTTCTGGGGTCCCAGGAGAGCTTGACCTAACCTCGGAAGGATGGATTAAGTTCAGGTAGAGTTCCTTTTGCCTTCAAACCTGAAAGGCGTAGCCTTGGGGACTGTTCCAGTTAGGGTGCATGGGAGAGCCTGAAATTCGGAGAAGCATTGTGGGTGCAGAGTAGGGCTGACTGCGTATCTGCACGTTCCGGAGGGGGTAGGAAGGGCCGGTGCCGCGGGGATGTCCCTGGTGAGTATTGTGTGGATGCCCAGGTGTGCACAGTGTTTGAGGACCACAGTTTATGGTTAAACATCCCCAGGGCCCCTGGGTGGCTCAGTCATTAAGTGTCTGCCTTCGCTCATGTCACTCATCCTCCGGCCTTTGGCTCTTTGGAAGGAGGGAGAAGACGCCCGACACCAGCGGCTGCTCAGTGCGAGCGTTCACTTGGTAATTCAGGGGAGTCCCTCTGGCTCCAAGTCCGCAGACACGGCGTTTCCTTCTCTGGAAATCGCTCCCGGCTCCCTGGGGACCGAATCCGGAGCTGTTTTCCTGGGACGCTCCCAGGCCCACCGTGCACCAGGACTTTCTTCCTGATCTGTGGTGAGGTGGGGACGGCATCCCCGGAGGCGTGGGCATGACCCTGTGGCCGTGGCCTCATCGCCGTCCAGAGAGCTGTGCTGGCCGCACGGGTGGGCTCCCTCACCTCGCAGGACACAGCAGACCCCTCTCTGTAGCGGAGCCGGGACAGACACAGGCTGCCTGCACCAGACCCGGAGCCCTCCCCACTCAGCTCCGACTACAGCTCTGCTGGGGGACAGACACGGAGCCAGGGAGGGAGAATGGGGCTGCACCTCCCGTACTGAATCACGCGTGTGCGCGTGCACACACACGCACACGCACACACGGGGCTCCTCTGTCAATGTGCACGGACGAATGACCCAAATCCTGGGGACTGTGCATCGCTGGGGCTCGCTGCCACTGGCCCTCATGTCTCGTTTTTGTTTGCTCTTGGTTTCCCATTCACAAGGGGTGGGGACGGATCCCCTGATTCATGACTGGGCCCTGCAGGGACGCCAGGGGACGCCGGGGGGGTGGTAGGCTTGCAGCCACGGCTCGCCATGAACCATCCCCTGCAGGTGGCTGTTGGGTGCCTCCTTCCCTGGCAGAGTAGACCCCAGCAGAAGCTTCTGCTCTCTCCATGGGATCGCCCGGGGAACACCGGCACCGCACTAGTCAGCACACTGCTGCGTTACGGAGAGAAGTGATTAGCGCCCCCCCGCCCCCCCGCTCGACTCCGACCTGTGCTAGGCTTCATTTGTGGCTTCCTCCGTGTTCACCCACCGTTTGTGCCGTTCCCGCCCTGGTTGTAGCTCTGCTGCACATGTTTGCCATCACAGGCTTCTGTCTCTGTCCCCTCGGGGCCCACGGCTCCTCCTGTCGGTGGGCACCTCTAGCTTTCGGCTTTCCCCTGACTAGTCCCTCATTGCTGGGCCCTTTGACTATCATCGGACACACGAGAGTTCCTGGTCCTCAACACTTCCAGGGCTGCTTCAGGGAACACTTTTGTTTACAGACAGCTTCGGCACAAGGAGAGGGACAGCTCCTGAGCGTCCGCGGACACACCATCACGGGGCGGGTGTCTGTGCGGTAGACAGCTCCCCTGTGTGGTGAAGGGTCAGGGCATCCCAGGGCACCCTCTCATCCTGGCCTCTCCCCTGGGGATGCAGCTTAGCCCCCTTCTCATGGAAGGGAGACACCTATAGAACTGTCCCCAGAGCTGTGTGGGCTGCACTGGGAAGGGGAGTCGGCGTCCCCTTGAGGACCTGGTGTCGACTTCCGGTGTGGACATGAAGGACGTGAGCGTGGTCCTCCTCTCCTCTAGAAGCAGGGCTGGACTGATCCCAGAAAAGCCTGTCCTGCAGCCTGTGACGTGTGGCGGGTCCCTTGGAAAGGCTGATTTTCTTACTACATCCGAAACAGAAGCATCTCTAAGATACAAAGTGCAGGAAAGAGGCTGCCGAAACTCGGGACATTTCCCATGAGACTTCTCCGGGCACGGGCCGGGCTTGAGCAGGCTGCCCGCGGTGCTCTTTCTCGGTCTCGGTGCGATCAACGGGCAGCCAGGGGCTCCACGGGCCTGGGGCTCCAGGAAGCAGCTTGTCGCAGGAAACAAGAAGTCAACTGGGTCATTATTTTACAGCCAATGTGGCTGTTCTGCTGAGACACTGTTCCGTGAGTGGTCGTGAGAACCCGGGACCGGCCGGAGAGTGTGGTTCAGATGTTCTGTGAGGGGACAGCAGCCCCTCCGGGGCGGCCGCCACATTGCCACGCGCTCACTTGGGGAACACAGTGGCAGGGAGCGGACGGTGCAGGGTGAGCTCACCTAGCCGTCGCGTTAGGCACAAGGTCGGCGGTAGGCTGGGCTCAGGGCTGGCGGAGAGCAGACAGTTGGGCCAGAACACAGAGCAGGAGCCAGGAGGGAAGAGCGCGTGCTGACAGGACACGAGGCGGCCTGCCTAGCCCGTGGCCAAATGTGGCCTGGAGGACATACGTCTC